>NC_090935.1:222880201-223190596 GCF_040938575.1 Ambystoma mexicanum
TCCCCATACAGAGAGGGGGCTTGGGGGTGGCGAAAAACTATAGCTGCAAAGATGAGCATCATGGCTGGTGGTTTCACATTATAACCAGAAAGAAAATGGATAGAAGGAAATGAATTAATCTGAACCACTGGCACTGCTCTGCGCAACCTTACACACCACTGTTTCTTTTAGCCCATCTGCGTCATTGCAAAAGGGGTCCAGCCATATGCAAATTGTGGTATGTTTCAACCCATGCCAATGCGCCCTACTACACCCCTTTGCAATGGGGGAAAACATTTGGCAAAAATGGAGGTGCTAACCCCTGTGCGCGCCAAATCTGCAAAACTGCGTGTGGTTCATAAACGACAAAAAAGCTGCACACCCTGCCACACACACAGGCAAAGTTGATGCCAAAGCAAGAACTCCCTGCGAGAGAATGCCAGTGGGTGTTGTTACCTGTCACATGAATCAAGGCCCCAAAAGTGGGCTAAAATCCGAAAATGCCCTTAAATAAGCTTCCTAATCAATGGCAACCTTCAAAGTGCACTTTTGGCGCTACATTCAGTCATTTTCCCAGTGAATTATTGAAAGGAAAAGGGTGCTGAAATAACAGATTCTCCAGTGCAGTCAGAGGAATCCAGGCCTCACTGACTGACAGCTGCATCAGAAAATTAGCTGTCAAACCCAGTTTAAACGTGTTTCTGTTTCCTGATTAAAATGGCAAAATTCACCTATTTAAAGCAAGCTTATATTTATATGTGTGAAATGAAAAGACTTTAATTTAAAGGAACCCAGTCTTGAGCTAATCAACTATTTAATTCTGATCTGACAGCCCAGCCTGGGAAAGATTCACATTTAAGCTTGACACTCATTTGCTACAGGAAGGCTAATGGCTGCTTAATGGTTCCCGCATATTGACAACAAGGAGCACAATGAGACTTCATTAGACTTTCGTCTTGTGGCTGAGGAAAGAACAAAGGACAGGCTCTGCAGGAGAGAGGCAGGATGCTTCCCTTTAAACTCCACCCTGTTCAAAGGGATCTGACAGCTGTTGTTTGTTGAAAGGAGAAAAAAAACTCTGAACTTCTTGGTGTTTGAATCTGTATTTGTGGTTAAGTTTGCAACTCTTTAACTGTGCAAACAAAAGAAGGATACGTCTGAAAATTGGTAGATGTTAACCTAATTTTAGACTTTTGCTTTTAAGACATTGATGAAACCTGTACCACTTAAGGAACCAAAGTTACGGAAAAATATGGTAGCAGAACTATTAATGTTGCAAAATTAAGATTGTATGTACATGATCCACTGATAAGCGCCCAGAGGTGTACCGAATTAGAAATTATTAATCCCAACAGTTATGATTAAAATTGATGAAATCCCATAGAATGAGAAAGACAGCTATCACCGACATGGGAATTGGACGCCAGGATAAACCATAAAAAATGTAATGCATGTGTCTGATTTTAGTAGAAGGCATAATTGTAAAAATGTGTATTTATGGGAAAGATAAATTGTTGTCAAAATCAATGTGGGAGTTCCTAAATCGCATCATAAAGATGACAGCTCACAGCTGTGGGGGCGTGTTTTATAATTCCGCCCACACCATAAACTAAGGTGAAGGCATTTGATAGTATAAATATAGGAACTTCACAACACATAGGACACTGCTTCCAGAACCCATCGAAATTTCCGTGCAGCACCGTGTTCCAGAACTCTTCATCTTGTAGCTTACTCCAGACTTATCTGAAGATCCAGATTTCTTTGCAGATTCTAGACTTTGCTGAACTCTTGCTAACTAGACCCAATTTCAAACATCCAAAACTTAAAATAATAATTCTGGTTGAGCTGGGCTTGCTACCATTAAGAGCCCATTCAAATCCAGTCTGAGGTGCAATCCAAAATTGACCAGAACAGCGCCGCTGATCCAATCCCTCCAGAGGTGCCCTGCTGCCGGTAGACTTGAACCGATCCAATGACCAGAACTGACGGTCCAATTTAATAACTTATTCTGTGAGTATTAATAGGAAGTACCATGACCCATAGTATAACTGTATTTTATTATCCCAATCTCAACCCATCCCATCTTTACATTCAGAACCCTAGTATTGTTAGAATCCTTCTTGCACTGATTTTTCTCTCATCTGTGTTACAAAACCCTAACTCCTTAGTGATTTTGAGTAACTAAAGTAAATCCCAGAACGAAATCGAGTATCCACCACGTGAATGGTTGCGCTGGCCATGTAGCTGTGAAGATTCATGTGTGGCCTCCTCTTTTTCATGGTCATTAATATAGCGTAATAAAACGTATCTATCATTTTTAAAACCGAATTCCTGTTCCTTTTTCGCGCCTATTTTGCAAAAACGCAAAATAGGCACTAAAACCTCCATAACTTCTTCAATTTTAAAGATAGAAAAGAAATTTCAATTCTCACCGATACCTAAGACCCTTAGCTACATCCATAACTAAAAACTGCATCGCCGCAAATTTTCAGTCTTCAAAAGTCTACACATGTCTTTTTCCCATTTCAAAGTGCTTTTTCCATCCCATCCTGATCTAAAGTGATAACTGTTGTTTATATTATAGCTCATGTGTGTTAGGACCTGTTTAGTGTTGCTTTCCTCAGAATTTCTATCCATTTAAGCATTTTTGCACCCTTTTGCATTATTTTACAAAGCAATTTGCACCTGTCAGTTAAAAGTGTCATTTTCCAAAAAATTGGTTTCTCTCTTGTTTGGGGAGGGAAGATTGCATTTAAACTATAGACATTGCTTTCATCCCTGAATACCTGTTGATTACTTATATCTGTGCAGGATTGCTCATTTGTATTTAAACAAAACTTTGCAGGGATAATATTAACCTCAACGCTATCTGTTCACAAACAAAAACTGCTCTTTTTTCCTGTGTTTTCTATTTTGCATCATTATAAATTATTTCAATTGCTTTGCTTATTTTCTGAATAGTATTGTCACTGTTAGGTGATTGCTGTCCCATATATATATATTAAACTAATGCGTGATTTGAATATTAAATAAATAAATAAATATTTACCTTTACAAACTAGCCTGATTCCTGGTTCAGTGTGACCTGGGGGGTATTTTGAGAAGAGTGTGATATGAGTGGTATATCATTCAGAATATTGAACTTGTAGACACAAATAAAATAAGGGTTTCATTGCGCACTACATGCTAGGCGTGACCTGGGTGTGTGCTTGATTGAAATCCTTAACAAAATCAGTCAGGTACGGCCACCAATGGGAGCATCCCAGCCCGAACTGCTAGGCCAGATCCCATCTGCACGGAAACACAAGCAACCGCAGACATGTTATGATCTTGCTGGGCCTCATCAGTGAGATGCAGCTTGGTCCCCTATGGCGCAGGAAGGAATGGACTGTCTGGGCATAGCCTCTCTCACATAGAGAGACTAACTATAACCAGAAAATTAATGAGTGGAAGGTTTTGAATTAAACATTGCCTTGTGGTGTTTGTACAATAGGCATCACCATAAATAGCGCTCATCTTGCTCAGTCAAACCTATGTCTACATCTGTACATCCCAAGAAAATCTCACTATAATCTTTGTCAAATCACGTGGCGGCAGTGTCAACACTGCCCGCCTCCTCTTTCATGCCTTTCCTCCCTTCCCTTTCCTCCCTTCCCGTTCTTCCAGGCGTGCCAGTTTACATGGAAAGCAAAGTATCTGTATATGGTAAATGAAGGAGAACATGAACTGTGCAGCCAGAGGTCGGTCACCATAGCTGCTGCCGCTGCTTAATTTGTATTGCATTTGTCAGCTTTATAAGGTGTGACACAAGAACATGTGCATCAGAGAACCAAAAAACAGTGAATAATTAGTATGATAAAAAGCATTAATTAAAACATATATGATTAATCTGCAAACCAACAAGACAAAACAGAACCAATAGAGACGCACGCTAGAGATACGGAAAGAATAATTAGGTCTTCCAATTCTTCTTAAAGCAGAGGGAACTAGAAAAAAAGCATAAGGGACTAGGACAAAGAGCAGAGGGAACTAGGAAGAAAGCAGAGGGAACAGGGAAGAAAGCAGAGGGAACAGAGAAGAAAGCAGAGGAATCTAGGAAGAAAGCAGAGGGAACTAGGGAAAAAGCAGAGGGAACTAGGAAAAAAGCTGAGGGAACTAGGATGAAATCAGAGGGAACTAGGAAAAAAAGCAGAGGGAACTAGGAAAAAAGCAGAGGGAACTTTGAAAAAAGCAGAGGGAACTAGGAAGAAAGCAGAGGGAACTAGGCAAAAAGCAGACGGTACTTGGAAAACAGCAGAGGAAACTATGAAGAAAGCAGGGGAACTAGGAAAAAAGCAGCAGAGGAAACTAGGAAGAAAGCAGAGGGAACTGGGAAGAAATCAGAGGGAACTATGAAAAAAAGCTGAGGGGAACTATGGAAAAAGCAGAGGGAACTAGGATGAAAGCAGAGGGAACTAGGAAAAAGCACAGGGAACTAGGAAAAAAGCTGAGGGAGCTAGGAAAAAAGCAGAGGGAACTAGGAAGAAAGCAGAGGGAACTAGGAAAAAAGCAGAGGGAACTAGGAAAAAAGCAGAGGGAACTAGGAAGAAAGCAGAGGGAACTAGGAACAAAGCAGAGGGAACTAGGAACAAAGCTGAGGGAACGAGGGAAAAAGCAGAGGGAACTAGGAAGAAAGCAGAGTAAACTAAGAAAAGTCAGGGGGAACTAGGAAAGGATCTTAAGTTAGAATTTAGTTGGTCTTGTATGTGCACCTTTAGAGTAAACAGCAGCAAGGCAATGGAGGCAATTATTTTCATTAGGTGCAGCTACATCTCCATTCATATAAATATGTACATTGACTATATAGATTGTCCCTGACCCAACTCTTGCATTTTGCACCACGTGCTCCATGTAACATGCCCTGGACCACATGACTTTTTACTTGTTCTAAAAAACAATTCTCCTTATTTTCCATACTTCAAAATCTCTACGGGAATTACAAATCTCATAAGTCATTTAATGAGACCTATGATACACGTTAAAGCTTTTACATTAGTAAAGAAGTAAGAGGGGAGCGTCTGAGCAACTACTTAAGAATAGCTTCGAAGCGTCCCATGCTTTTGGGATATCTAAGCAACCGTCTGCCAGGAGCTGGGAGCCATTTAGCTCCTGGTTATAGCCACAGAGAGCCTGGCTAGCTTGAAGCCAACAGCTACCAGTAGCTCCTTTTAAAGGAGAATAAAGAACTCACCTATGGGACATTTAGAGCATATTAGATATTAGTACCCAGTGCACCGCTAGAATCCAGAAAGCTGCACACCGATTGGTGTGTTTCCAAGCCTTACCCTATGGTAAGCACAGAGACGCGGATTGCGCGCCTCTCCTGTCCATGGAAAGGGAGAGGGCCATTTCTTTTTTTTTTTTTTTTTTGGCTGCGAAATGCGACGCGTCTCGCAACCGAAACAAAAACACCATTAGTACCGCGGTCTAACGGGCCAGGGTACTAATGGCAATAAGCTCCTCATCGGCAGGACAATACCACGCAAGGTAATGCCCCCGGGGCCTTCGTTAACAATGGGGGCATTACCTTAAACGGTAATGGCACGCCAGCTCGGGGCTTATTGCCTTAATACGAAATTGACCACAATTTAGAGTTCGCATCTGGCATGCACTAGCTCCTGGTTCTCCAGCAGAGGCTCCTGTCTAACTGGTTATGGCTGATACCCAGGAGCTGCTTTTTGCTCCTGCTCAACAGATCCCAATTTCGATCCCTGCTGTATGCACCAATGAATGCCCGAAGGAGACAAACTCTCTTTAGTGGTTGTGCAACCTAGGTGATGTCTCATGAGATCACAAAACCCTGGCTTTGAGAAACAAAGCGACCAGCGCACGAGGGACACCTGTACCAAGCCTCTTATGCGAAATGGAAGGACCTGAAATGTCAAAATAAATCAACTCGTATCCACTCTGGGCCGATGGCTACCGGTGGATGTCAAAAAAGTGAAATATCCAGATCTGTGGTACACCTCCATTTCTTACATTCTACTCTGTGGTGTATATTCATTTACTGTCATTCAGTCTCAAAAGCCTAGTCACTTTTAGCTCGATTAGCAAGTGCGAATCTTCTCATAAAAGAAAACCTCTCTTGGCGTCCTCAGAGTGGCACACCTGTCAGATAGGCACATCGAGGCATGCGCAACCGGTGCCCACACAAGACTGCATGCTGAGGTACAGCCCGTGGTGGCAAGGTATGGCGCCTCTACCCTTCTGCAGAGTACCACATATCGGAGGAGGGGGTGTGGAGTGGTGGGGGGGAGGGCTTCTGGTGCTCAGTACCTGATGGGGCGGTGGGGGCTCCCCTTGCGCTTCATCTCTATGGGTGTTACGGTGGTAGTGAGTGGAACGGTTGAAGGTGGGAAGCCATTTTCTAAATAACGCCTTCGAAACTAAGTTAAGTTTAGTTGCATTACTGCTTGGAACACTGAGGCGCGATCCACTTTTGGGCCTGGCTACAAGGTGCATGTTATTTGTTAATGATTTGACACTGTTTGTGTAGTTCTAGTAAATAGCAAAAGGTTTCCCAATCCATACTGGCTGCCGTGGGCTCAAGCAAATGTTGCTTAAGTAGACTGTTCCTATTTTTGTAAAGGTGGCCATGTTATAATATATATATGTAAACCTTTCTAAGCCACTTAATGCATTTTGTCTGCCACTCTAATATACAAATAAAATGTTAGCTAAAGCGGTATATTGCCATCTGTAAAGTCACTGAAGACTAAGATCTATGTGAGCCTGACCTTGGAATGGGCGATGTCACAGAGGAAGCCACATACTCTCAGTGAAGAGCCCCTGGCCCACCTCCTCCCCTGCTGTGAGAAGTGCTTCTACCTCCCACCCAGCACAGTTTACCACCTCCTGTCAGGCTGGGACAAGGCCGCCCAGCCCACCGCTTCCCAGGTATCCATCATCATTGGACTCTCCTGCCACCCACCAAATGTGTGGCAGCATTGGCTCACCTGGAAGAGACAGCCCCACGGCACAGCCCACCACTGGTGACCCCCTGCCTCCTGCCATCAACACCCTATCATACTATGACAGAAGCAATGTACAGAGCTGGCTCTTGAGTCTGTGGTCTCTGTGATGGCTGCAACTCAGAGTTGCTGTCTAGGACTGTGTCCAACACTATCTATTCAGGAGGAACACTCTGCTTTCTCTCTACTTTCACTCTACTTTCTCACTTTTAAAATGTCCATGGGGCCCCACCTGCTAAAACAATATTGTTAATAGTTGTATGCTGTAAAAGCAAAATAAAATGAATTCTAATAAAATGTCCACTACCCCAATCAAATAAGTGGGCATCAGGAAATTATCAAGAACCTCCCCGCCCCCGCCCCCCGGGTGAAGCAATGCATGATCTGCCATCGACTAAAGTGATGGGGTGCAGCGTTCTTCAAACTCTGACTGCCCTGAGAGGACACAGAGGATGCATGCCTTTTTCAACACTTATTGGCAAAGTCAATAGATCTGAGAAGTTTACATGTTGTTTGCACTGCAGGGGATTTACAGCCACTATCTTACCCTCTCCATTGACAAAACCAAACCTACAAATGACTTTGCCAACGCTTCTTTAAATTAACTATCTTTCTTTGCTTTATTGTGTATTGTCAATTGTGGTAGCATCCTACTTGTGAACAGTTTGTGTAAATGAGGATTGAACTTCCTTTCATAGTAAACCGGAGGGTGGGTTGCTTGTCAGGGCTGGGCAGGGCTGTCAAACTCAATGTGGCAATGGGATGGTTTTAATTCAAATGCGTCAGTCGCGTGCCACACTGTTGGTCCTATGTAAATGAACATGAGGTGAACAGAGGATTATTAAAGTGGTGGGGTATGACTGTCCCGCCCACCCCCAAATTAGTTTGGGCAGGTGAGCCTGAAAATACTAAGGTGGGTTCCTCCCCACCGCTGAGAATTATTTTAAAATAATCGGCAGGAATGGAAAATGTCAGAAGAAATTCGGAAAAAAACACATTCGATTCACAAACAATTCTGTAACAGAATATGTGACTATTCCAATCATTCAGATGCAAGTTCACCAACAATATAAAGGAGCATAGATGTACCCCCAGAAACGTGTGTGTCCCATAGAAACAACATATACACAGTGCCCAATTATATCCTGACTAACTAGAAGACCTCATCACCCTCAGAACACTCTGATCAGCATGCAGGATACTCATCACCACAGCCAAAGCAAACTTCTGCACAACAAACATCTTGGAAGAATCCAACAAGAGCAGAGTGAGCCTCCAAGTTATGAGGCACTGCATCAAGCAACTGCCAGACACTGTAAAGCCACACACCATTGACAAATCCAACATCATCAACATCATCAACAGCTTCTTCACTGACAAGGTAGACATGATAAGGCAACACATTGTCAGCTTCAAACACACCAGATACATCCCACCCATACCCAGCCTGTAATATATCAAGAAGGCCTACATTCAGGACAGTTACTCGAGAATACCTAAACAACACTCTTGCAAACCTCATACTCACCAGTCACAAAGACATTCTCCCCTCCTCCATTGTGAATATCAAAGGTGAAGCAACCAAAGAGCTTCTCAACATCATCAATGCATTCAAGACACCGGGCACCTTCTGTAAGGAACTCATGGTGGCAACAGTAAAGATAGACACAAGTGATCACAGTTTAAGGGTGTTTATTAAACTGTATGTGCAGGTTGGGAAAACGTTTAAACTAAACCTAAATCTAAGATGGGAGCAAGCTACGACCATCAAATAATAATAAGGCTGTCCTAGTGGCAGCTTGTCAAATAAAAGGGTCTATGCTAAGAAAAACCTATTGCCAATCCTTACGCTAAATACAAAAAAGTGTGTGGGATAAGGTTTACAAGAAATAAAGAAGTGTTCACAAATGATAAGTCAGGATGTGGTAGCTGGGGGTCTCCCTTCCCCACGTTTTGAGCATGGGACAAGGTGGGACTCATGAGCACAGCATACGTTCGAGCGTTCCGAGCAAGAGATGACAGTTCCACTCTCAGGTAACAGGACCTCCAGTAGTTAAGTCTCTTTTATACAAAATGTCGTTGGTCTCCGAAGCCCAGATGTGGTCAAAATGATAAACAAAAGTTCCTTTCGGCTTGTACTTTGGGTGATGTCGTTTCATCCCTGGATCCCCCTCTTCCGGGCTCAGAACCACAAACAGTTCCTATTGATATCAGGACCTCCGGTGGTTGACTCCCTTGCTCCAGAGGACCTGACAGGTTCAAATATAACAAACAAAAAGATCCTTTCGGATGGCACTTGGGGTGATGGGTCATCACCCCTTTTTGGGATCCCATCTTCCGAGCTCAGAGCCCTCTCGAATATCAGCCTCCCTCCGTCAGGTTTATTCGAGCTTGTATTCAAAAGAGATCTCTGTTGCATTCATGTGTCGGTGGTGTGATGGTTTTCCACCCATGGGTCCCCCTCTTGCGGGCTCAGACCCTTCTCGAATGTTTGTCTCCCTCCATCGGGTTCACCACAGCTCTCATTCACTTGCTTTTTCCTTTTGTTTTCACCAATCTTTGGGGGATGACTTTTCACCCCTGGATCCCCCTCTTCCGGGCTCAGAGCCTTCTCAAATATTAGCCTTCCTCCGTTGGGTTCACTACGGCTTAATGTCTTTTTAAACAGTTCACTGTGGACACCCCTCTGCCGGTTTCACATTCGTCAACACACTGTTCATTGGGACTTTAGGCTTCACCCCATTTTATGGGCATTCCTCCGTCGGGTTCACTCTTGCCAATTCCTTCCTTTAACACAATTTTTTCTCTTTAATTCACTATGTGCGTTTCACCTCCCTTAGCTTTCCAATTTCGTGTAGGTCAAAGACTTTCGACTGCAAAGGGGGTTTTGCTAGAGCCCTTTATGACCACTTTCACCTTTTCCTTGTGGCTCTCCTAGGACCTTCTGGTATTGGTAGTTCAACAAACACGGGATCAACCAGAGTCTCTTAAGTGCGAGGTCTGCCTTGCTCGTATTGTGCCCTTGTACTCCACCTTTTATCCCTCTGGGCTAATGAAAGGGCAGTCAGGTGTGTGAGGTTCGGGTTAATTAACTGACTTTGCCTGACCCTTTGGTTGGGACATGTCAGGTGAACAGTTTTCACATTAGTCTGTTGTCTTTCATGGTGTAATAAAGTGTTTGTGTCAGAAAGGGTGAGGGTTAGAGTTTGTTAGGGTTTGTGAAACAGACGGGAACAACCAGGATTTTTATTGTGAAAGGAACAGGGGGGATTGTGGGAATGACAATGTTTAGTCAAAGTAGACTGGGTGTTCGGAAAAGAATAATCAAAGTGAGGTGGAGAAGAATGATTGTAAGCTCTGGGACAAGGAAGAGGGACGTGAAGGTAATTCTGGGCCCAGGAGCTGATTTTGGAGGTTGGGGTAGGGTTGGGAGGGAGAAGGCAGGTGTGGGGCAGGCAGGAGTGTGCAACAAATCTTAATGGCTGTCCATGTCCAGGCTAAGCAGGCATGATATGTGGTATTAATGGATAGAGAGGCATTTTGGTGCAGCTAGTCTAGTCATTCCTCAGTTTGGTATGATTTTATTTTAACTGGGAATTTCTGATAAAGCAGTCCTGCTAAGTGAATTACCTGGCTAGACTGCCTTTTGGATGCTGCCAGTCTAGCCATTTCTTTCTGCAGCATTGTGTATTTTTCTGGGCATCTGTGATCAAATTATATGATGTAAGTCATTTATAATGCGCCTGTACACAAGTGTTTCTAGGCGCGACACAACGAGGGAGGGATGATAGAGGGAGGACAAGACAAACGATCTTACTAGGCCTTGTGTCATTCGGATCGTGCAAGTGCGAGAACGAGAAGTGTAAGGGGAAAGGGAGGGGGGAAGTGCAAGGGAGAGGGGAGGGAAAAACAGGGCAGCAATGCTCTGAGTAAGTGCAGCCAGGGCAGCGCGGCTCTGGGTAGTGCATGGAGTACAGGGGACTGTAGGGTTACAGTTACAGCCCCTAACTGCATGGTAGGCCCAGAGGCAGTGCAAGGGTGACTAATCAAGAAAGAGTATGGACTCAGTGAGACTCTGAGGGTAGCCAAGCAACCAGTCGGTACAGCAGACAGGTAGGTCAGGTAGGCCAGCAGGGGAGGGAGAGAGAGAAAGCAGAGGAGAAGAGGAATGTTTTGAGCTGCTTCCCGACCTTCAGGTGGTCCCTCAGGCTATTCCAGAGGGAGGCACCTACAGAGGAGAGAGAGATCTACCCCCCCACTCTCTGCCTGGAGAAGCATCTAACCTTTAGAGAGTTGTAGGTAGCTGAGCGATGGCCTCGAGAAGGAAGATATTTTGGAGAGAGTGTTGGATGTAGTGCGGGCCCCAGGCCCAGAAAGCCATGTGGACAATGCAAAGGGTCTTGGACTTGATCCTTGCAGCAAGTGGGAGCCAGTGGAGAGATTTCAGGGCTGGAGAGATAGGATCCCTGGGCTTGAGGCAAAGGATAAGTCTCGCAGTCCTGTTCTGGATAGGTTGCAGAAGGTGGAGAGTAGAGGAAGGCAGATTGAGAAAGAGGCTGTTGCAGTAGTCTAGCCTAGAGAGAACCAGGGCTCTGGAGACAGCGAGCTTCTGGGGGAAAGTGAGAAAGGGAAGAGTCCCTTTGAGGAAGAGCAGCTGGTAGTGGAACATCTTGGCCACATCTGAGATGTGAGGAGAGAAATAGAGAGTGGAGTCAAAGAGGACACCCAGGTGGTTTGCCTCACAGGATGGCGAAGGAAGAGGGCCCAAGGCGGGCGGCCAGAGTGAGAGAGGGAAAGCAGCTGAGGGAAAGCAGCTGCAGGAGTCCAAATGAGAAGGATCTCCATCTTACTGACATTTAGGCAGAGATCGTTGGAGGCACACCAATCCTGAATCGCAGATAGACAGTCAGGAATGAGCGAGAGAGGAGAGGAGTGTGAGGGGAGCCTGAAGGAAAGCGGAGTGTCATTTGCATAACACTGAAAGTTAGAGGAGAATGTAGAGATCAGGTGGGCCAAAGGGGCCAAGTAAAGGTTGAAAAACCAGGGTGAGAGGATGGAGCAGAGAGAAAGAAGCAAGCTGGACCTGGGAGGGGCTGCCCAAGAGGAAGGAGGTCAGCCACTCAATGGCCTGATCCGTGATGCCCAGGTACTCATGGAGTCGATTTATCAGGATGGCGTGGTTCACCATTTCGAAAGCAGAGGAAAGATCAAGGAGGATGAGGACAGAAGGAATGCTGGAATCATGGTTGGAGAGTAGATCTTCACGGGGTGTTCAGGGGAGCAGTTTCCGTGACTCTGGCTGCTCTTAAGCCAGACTGAAGGTCATGGAGACCACCAACAGATTCGGTGTGGAGAGTAAGCTGGGAGATGGCCAGCTTTTCCAACAGTTTGCCCAGGAAAGGGGTGATGGAGATTGGGTGATAGTTTGCCGGGCAGGCATGATCGGCAAACGGCTTCTTGAGGAGTGGGTGCATAAGGGAGTGCTTAAGTGGAGAGGGGAACGTTTCAGTGGCGAAAGAGTGATTACAGAAATCGGCCAAGGCTAGAGCGAGGGTGTCAATATGGTCCTTGATGGTTCTGGAGGAACAGGGGAGCACCTGTTTGGATGACACTTTCATAGATCAGACTTGTCTAGAAACCTCGTCAGGTGTTGTCAGAGAGAAAGAGGAGAAAGGAGGAAGAGAGGTAAAGATGGCCCAAGGGGGTCCGAGAGAGGGAGAGGAAGAGGAGATGAGGTCAGTATGTCCTGAGTTTTAGCAGAGAAGTGAGATGACAGAGCCATACAGAGGGCCTGGGAGGGAACAGGAGAGGTAAAGACTGCAACAGGATTGACCAGTTCCTTGCAGATTTTAAAGAGCTTGGTCGTGTTGTTAGAGGCCACAGGCTGAATTTGTGTTCTCTTCTTGATGATGGTAATTGCTTCGATTGGCATTTTGGTGCAACCAGTCTAGGTATGTCTAAATGTGGCCTGGCATGCTTTACTGTAACGTTATTACATGTCTACACTGGTCTACATTGTGCAGCCAGTTGTACATGTTGCATTAATGTTCCTGTGCACTGTTGGTGACTTTCATCTATTGGATTGGTGTTACCCTACAAAACAATTGCAAACACTCTGGCTTTTTAGGCAATTTTTCTCAGAAAGTTTGCTGTATATCGCATTAAAACACATATTTATATCTTTCTCCTACTGCAGTGTGCATATCCCTTCAGCAGCACGTTTGTGCGTGTTGCGCAAGTGTGATAATCTATGCCGGCCCGAGTTGGGATGGCCCCCTCAGCATGGCTCGCAGGGGGGCCCCCACATTTTGTGTTACGCCACTGCCTACTACAGTCCTCCGCAGCCCTCTACAGTCAGCGGCCCTGCTCCTCTGGGCTCACTCCTTGCTGCCCTGCCCTTCTGGGCTCCTTGCCTTGCAGCCTGCTTCACTCCGCTGCCTAAAGCCCTTGCCCTGTGGGCTCCCTGCCTTGCAGACTGTTTCACTCCGCTGCCTACAGCCCTTGTCCTCTGGGCTCCTTGCCTTGCAGCCGATCACTCTCCGCTGCCTTCTACCTACAGCCCTTCCTCTGGGCTCCCTGCCTTGCAGGTTGCTTCACTCCACTGCCAACAGCCTTTGTCCTCTGGGCTCCCTGCCTTGCAGCCCTGCTCCTCCGGGTTCGCTCCTTGCTGCCCTGCTCCTCTCGGCTCCCTGCCTTGCAGCCTGCTTCACTCCGCTGCCTACAGCCCTTGTCCTCTGGGCTCCCTGCCTTGCAGCTTGCTACACTCCTCTGCCTTCAGCCCTTGTCCTCTAGGTTCCATGCCTACAGCCCTTGTTCTCTGGGCTCCCTGCCTTGCAGACTGCTTCACTCCGCTGCCTACAGCCCTTGTCCTCTGGGCTCGTTGCCTTGCAGCCGATCACGCTCTGCTGCCTTCTACCTACAGCCCTTGTCCTCTGGGCTCCCTGCCTTGCAGTTTGCTTCACTCCGCTGCCAACAGCCCTTGTCCTCTGGGCTCCCTGCCTCGCAGCCCTGCTCCTCTGGGCTCACTCCTTGCTGCCCTGCTCTTCTGGGCTCCTTGCCTTGCAGCCTGCTTCACTCCACTGCCTACAGCCCTTGTCCTCTGGGCCCGCTGCCTTGCAGCTTGCTACACTCCTCTGCCTTCAGCCCTTGTCCTCTGGACTCCCTGCCTTGCAGCCCTGCTCCTTTGGGCTCTCTGTCTGCTGTCTACTACAGATCTCTGCCCTGCTCCTCTGGGCTCCCTGCCTTGCAGCCTACAACAGTCCTCTGCATCCACAACAGTTTACCTGTAAGTTGTTCCATCCGTTACTGCAGCCCGGCTTCCCTGTTGCTGCTGCTCCCTTGCTCTCTTCCTTGTTTGCAACCCCATGTTCTTGATCCCTGTCCTTCTCTTCCTTGAGTCCTCTGTCCTTCCCTTAGGTTACCCATTTCAGTTATACTGCTTTTCCTTCAGTTCCTTCTGCTAGATTGCTCTTTGACTTCCTTTTCCCTGCATATTTCTGTTCTTGTCTTCTCTTGTATCGTATGCAGATCCCTTTGTACAGAGCGTGACTGTTGGTTTCCAGCAGGCAACCTCTGCCCTTTCCCTTGTCGCGTTTCAGTGTTATAGACACCCACTGCTGTTGTTCCCAGCCATGAGCATACAGCGAGGGCCCCTGTAATAGCAATCTGTGCAGAAGGCTGCGGTTTCCTAAGGTCTGTGGAACACTCTTTCCCATTTCTGCATACCCCCCAAGAGGGAATCCAGTTTGTTTGTACCTTTGTATTTCCTGCTACAGTTGCCTACTCTTCGTTCTTGTTGAGCTTCCTGCTGTGTGTGTGCTTACCTGTCACCTTACATCAGCACAGCCACCCAAACCTTAACAGGGTGCCCTGTGCCAATCTTGACAGAGTGCCATCCCTGACAGGCACATCTTACTCTTATTTGCAACAAAACTAGGGCTTTGTCCCTTCCCTGTAGCAAATAATCTTGAGGGCAAAAAGCATTGCCCTCAGCATTTTTTCGAACCAGTGAAATGGCCTGAGAGGTCAGGGGAAGAAATTGAATTCCCATTCTCAGTTCCATGGGCTTGAAGGGTTGCATCATGGTTTCCATGGGTCTCGCCCCATTGATGGAAAAAGGGTTTTGAGTGGCTTTGCCTCTTTACTCAAAGACTTCTAAGTCATCTTGGAGGGAGTTATTCACTCAATGTTTTCCCAATACTGTGGATAGAGTTTGTAAACCCTTCCTCTGTGTTTCGTTATATATGTGGGCTCTCTAATTAGTATCAATTGAATCATATCCCAATTCTGACACCATATGTAAGGAACTCATGGTGGCAACAGTAAAGACATACACAAGTGATCACAGTTTAAGGGTTTTTATTAAACTGTATGTGCAGGTTGGAAAAATGACTAATCTAAATCTACATCTTAGATGGGAGCAAGCTATAGACATCAAATAATAAGGCAGTCTTAGTGGTGTCATGTCAAATAAAAGGGCCTATACTACGAAAAACCTATTGCCAGTCCATATGCTAAATACAAAAAAAGTGTATGGCATAAGGTTCACAATAAAGAAAGAAGGGTTCACAAATGATAAGTCAGGGTCAGGATAGCCGGGGGTCTCCCTTCCCTGCGTTTTGATCACAGGACAAGGTGGGACTCCTGAGCACAGCACACGCTCAAGCTTTCCCAGCACGAGACGACAGTTTCACTCTCAGATATCAGGACCTCCAGTAGTTAAGTCTCTTTTCTACAAAAAGTCTCTGGCCTCCGAAGACCTGATGCGGTCAAAATAATAAACAAAAGTTCCTTTCAGCTTGTATGTTGGGTGAGGTCTTTTCACCCCTGGACCTCCCTCTTCCGGGCTCAGATCCACAAACAGTTCCAATTGATATCAGGACCTTCGGTGGTTGACTACCAGGTGATCCTCCCTCGCTCGTCCACCCCCAGGGTTGTGATCTGAGAGCCCCAGCCCTTCCCTGGCCACCTGAATAAGGGATACTCGAGTTATAATTGAGAGAATATCCTCAGGTTTATCACACTTCCCATATGCGCTAATTATGGAGCAGATACTCCCCTTGCTGAAAAAAAGCCACATTCAACTTGGATAACTTGGCCAACTATACCCCATCAAACATCTACCCTTCCTCAGGAAAATGATTGAGAAGACCATCGCAATCCAGTTAGATGGTAGAATCACTCAACACAATCTCCTATAGTACTATCAATATGGATTCCAACTACATTGCAGCACAGACACTGCTGCCATCCAAGTTATTGATGATGCTGTACACATCTTGGTTAAATGGGGCCCCTTCTTACTCGTTCTCGTCAGCCTCTTCACTGCCTTCGACACTGGAGACCATGACACCCTCCTCAACATCCTGACCACTTCCATGGGCTTTGATGGAACGGTTCAGCAGTGGATCACCTTATTCCTCGCCAACAAAGTCCAACTCATCCAGCTGGTCCCCAACAGATGCCAGAGCCATCAAACAACCTGCAGAGTTCCAAATAGCTCCATCCTGTCCCCAGCATATTCAAACTGTTCACTGAACCTCTGTAAAGACCTCTTGCCAACACTAACATCACTATACACCTATATGCAGATGACACACAGCTGTATCTAAAGATCTATTCCACCAACAACATCCATTGAGTCAAGCACTATCTATCCCACACCTAAACCTGGATGTCGAGCTCCTACCTGCAGCTCAACCCTACAAAGGCGGAATGCATTCTCCTTTGACACCCCACCTAGTATGCTCAAGTCCAGAATTAGCTGGCCAACTTTAAGCTCAATGGATTCACACCTCAAATGCCTAGTGCTAAATCTCTTGTCTTTACTGTCATCTGTGACTCTCATACAAAACACACATTTCCAAGAAGATACAAGTAGCATGGTACCTTTCTACAAAGTCAAGCGTTTCATCTCTACCCCAGGTTTCCAAACAGTTTTCAAGCCCTGATCATCTCCCACCTGAATGGTGGCAACGTGCTACTCGCATGAGTCCCAGCTGAGAGCCATCCAGTACACTGCAGCAAGTCTTATCGCAGAATGGAGAACACTCAGCCACATCACCTCCATTCTCAAGGAGATGCACAGGCTACCCCTTCAAGCAAACATCAAGTTGAAGACTGCTTGCATCACCTACACATCAGTCATAACTAAAACACAACTCTACTTGGCTGAGAAACTCACAACCTCGGGAGGCCAGAGCACTGCCAGATGCCACTGTCTTTGGAACAGGTTACAAATGCAGTTAAGACTGGCCCCATTCATCCTACATTCCTGGAAGGACATGAAGACCATACTCTTCAAAGAACATCTTGCAAATTACTGATTGCTCCCCTCAACCATGTTGTTCCCACCATCCCTGATCCCCCTACCCATCGCAGCTCCTCTGCTACCTTAAACCTTACCTGTAACCGCGGGGGAGCATCCTGTTTGTACAGCGCTCCATTGCTTCTCATTTAGGTTTGTGCTTATAAATCGCATAAATACATGCATACTTGCACACATATTTGTGCCACAGCATCACTGTAGAAGGAGCTGATGCACTTTCATTAACATAATGGGAAACATGTCAATTGGTAAATTACATTCTATTTGAAATTATACCAATTTAAAAAATAAAAGCTTGGAGGAGCTGAATCTCAGACTGTACCTTTAATTTGATTTTGTGATGTTTATCATTTGAGTTTTAATGAGAGAAGTAGCATAACCCCAGTAATGTTTCTCGTATTCTGGGCTATTTCTGGTATTACTGATATAATATGATATGGCATTTATAACGCGCCTGTACACAAGTGTTTCTGAGAGAAGTAGCATAACTCTGGTAATGTTTCTTGCCCTCTGGGTTATTTCTGGTATTACTGAGATGAGGAAGATTAGCCCTGTAATGATTTTCACTCCCCTGTTCCCATTGGTATCACTAGGACAAGTAGAGTAGAATGAGCCCTGTGACGATGCTCCCTCTCTCAGTTCTTTCTGGTATCACTGGGACGAGTAGGCTGATTCATGTGGTGATTTTCACTCTCTCGATTCTTTCTTGTATCACTGGGATGAATAGGGTGAGTCCTGTGGTGATTCTCACCCTCTCAATTTGTTGTTGTATACCTGAGACGAGTAGGCTGACTCCCATGGTGATTCTCACTCACTCGGTTCTTTCTTGTAATAGTGGGATGAGTAAACTGAGTCCTGAGAGGATTGTGCCAATAATATTCTGTGCTGGCTACTGTGACGTGTATGCTCCTGGAACTCTTTATACTTGTGTTCTCTCCCGGGTCTACCGCCGTCCGTGTTAGCTTCTATTCCATGGGTTGGCATCATTGAGCCTGCTTGCAGGATAGGGACTTCTCTTTTTTCAGTCAGGACATCTTCTTCTTTCGCTTCGGCTCTCTCTTCTTCTTGTCTGCGGCTCCACAGTGTCAGCGTCGCAGTGGTCTCGGCGTAGTTACCAGATTGCACAGTCCAACTCCCTTGGGTCATGCCACCACTCAAGACTGGCTCTCTTCTTGGGGACTTCCTTCCCCTGCTCTCCTCTTCTTTCAGCTTTGCTAGTGCTTCCTTCGCACACCAGCTGGTTGCTTCCTCAACACAGAGTATCTCCCGGTTTTGATCAGCTTCCCTGACAACACTGGTTTGAAACTCCCGGGTTTCACTTCTCACTGATAATGGTCCTTCTTCCCTGTTTATGAAACATTGCTGGGCCTTCCCCAGCCGATGATTGGATCCTATGGCACCTTAACAAACAGTGGCTTGCTCTGCTGGGTCTTTCTGAAGCCGTGATGTTACTGTTGGTCCAAAAGTGAGGGAATTTGGGAGTTCCCCTGTGGAAGGGGAGTCCTTGTCCCCAAGGGGGGGGAGGTCTCTCCCTGTAAGGTCCCGCTGGCCACCACGCCTACGAGGAATATAGGGTGGCGGTCTCACCTCGCTAGCCTCACATGGAAAGGCTCCCCCATGGGGAGAAGTGACTGAATTCCTGGGGGGCGTGGCTCGGAAGCCATGTGAAAAGACGTGTCTGTACTGGGGCTCCCGCTGATCCGTACATTATCCGACTGGAAACCGCGCAAGGACCGCTACGATGTGGCGGAGGTGATGATGACTGCGTACATGAAGTCCGGCTGCACGTGTGGATACATTTTTACACGGGACCGCACTGCGAACGCGTACTTAGGAGCCGAGTGAAGCGTTGGTGGCGAGACCTCGATGGACGAGAAAATGGCCGCCGCCGCTTGACGAAGGGACAAAGGAGCGATGGACCGGGACCCCAGTGGCGGTTCCCACAGCATACGTGCGCCCTCTGCGCGTTACGAAGGGTGCAGCGCGACCCGGCCCATCTGGGGGGAGTGCTGGACAACAGCGGTGGCGGAGATTGTTGGGCGAGCTAGGACTCTTGAAACGGAGTTGTGGTGTATGGGCATCCCTGCCTTGGCCTGAGTGCGGCCAGAAGGACGCTCCTGACTGAAGATATGTCGAACAAGCTTCTGAGAGCGAAGAATAGACAGCCCACGCTCGACGAATACGCCAAGACGCCGCCCGGCCCGGAAGGAGCCAGGAGCAAGGAGAAGGCTCAGACCAAGGAGATGGCCGCCGGAGGTGCGAACCAGGAGGTCCTCGCTGCGATTGCGGACCTGAAGGCGACGTGGGAGACCAAGCTCCAACTTGCTGTGGCCGAATTGAAAACTGCGATGGAACTACAGGTTGGGGCGGTGCAGGAGGACGTGAACCCCCTGAGGCAGGATGTGCGAGCCCTGACTGAGGGCACGGAGACATTGGAAAAGGAAATGGGCCCTACTGCGGCGGACTGCATCGCACATAAGCGTGATATCCATGCCCTGGTGCAGCGGGTGGGCAACTTGGAAAGTAGGGCTGAAGAGGCGGAAGGACGTGCCCGCAGAAACAAAGTTCGCATTGTGGCCTGCCGGAGGGGCCTGAAGGCCAGAGTCCCACGGAGTTTATTGAGAACTTGCTGCTGCAGGAGATCACTGGGGGTGCCCTGTGGCAGGGGTTTGCGGTGGAGAGGGCGCACAGGGCCTTGATCAGGAGGCCACCGCCGGGTAATCCGCCCAGGCCTGTGATCGCCAAGATCCTCAATTATCGGGATCGGGAAAGGATCCTCGAACACTTTCGCAAGGGGGGCACCATACGGCGAGGAGAGGCGACCATTACTGCTTACCCCGATTACACCTTGCAAGTACAGCGCAGTCGCATGAACTTTGGGGCGGTTAAGAGGCGATTGCGGGCAGCTGGATACAAGTATATGTTGCTCTACCCGGCCAAACTGAAGGTTTTCTTCAAGACCAAGATGCTGTTCTTTGACACTCCGGAGGAGGCCATGGAGTGGCTCGATGCACAAAACTGTCCTCAGGAACCAGATGAGCGGACGGCGGATGGAAGAGATAAGTGACGCTGCGGGCCCGGTTGGGCTATGAACATTGGGACTGGAATATAGTCTTTGTGACTTTGTTATGGAAGTGTATGCGTTAGGAGTTTGGAATATGGTCCGTGTGCGCGGATACGGATGCGAGGGAGAGGAGCCTCCAGGGGCTGTTCTTTGTACCCCAGTTTTGAGTTTAGGTTAGTCACTGTGTGTGGGGTGACACCCTGTCGGGTTCTCTACTTGGGTTTCCAGAGAGAACCGAACACGGGGATGCCTGAGATCCAGGGATGGAGCTGGGCAGCTGGTTGGGTTAGGGGTGTGGGGGGTGTTAGTTTTTATATGAGCCTGGGGGAGAAACTGGAAATGGGGGTCTTCGAGGTGGGGGGGAGGCGAGCAGACCTGGGAGGGAGGGGGGAGCTACTGATAAATCATGGGGGACCTTAGGATACTAACGTGGAACGTTAGAGGGCTTAACAGCTACCTTAAGCGTAACAAGGTCATGTTGTACCTAAAAAGGCAAAAGAAAGATGTGGCCTTGTTACAGGAGACGCATCTGACACGGGATAAACTGGAACTGGTGGGGAGGAAGTGGAAAGGGACAGTAGTGGGATCTACATATTCTGCCTATGCTAGAGGAGTGCTGGTTTGGGTGGCACCACATGTCCCGTTTAAGCTACTTGGGGAGGTTGTGGAGTCTGATGGGAGGCTGGTCATGGTAAGGGGGCTTGTGGAAAATAAAGTAGTGTGTATTATAAATACTTATGCTCCCAACCAGGACACGGCGACATACTTTAGGACGCTGTGCACGAGACTTGGTGAGGGGATGGGGGGTACGGTGATTTGGGGTGGTGACTTTAATTGTGTACTAAACCCCAGGGAGGACAGGTCGGATGACAGGATGGTCAGGCCCAGCCCGGCGGCTAGGGTACTGCAGACGCTGCTGGTAGACCTTGGCCTGGTAGACGTGTGGAGAACGAGACACCCCGGCGTGAGGCAATATTCGCATTATTCGGCCCCGCACCAGCTGCACACGAGGCTGGATTACTTTTTCGCCACTCCGGACATTGTCGCGGAGTGTGACCATATAGACTACAGGGCGAGAGTCCTTTCGGACCACTCGCCCCTGGTCATGCGATGGCAGCTTTGTCCCCCACGTGAGCGAATTCCAACATGGCGCCTTAGGGCGGAAGCGCTCAGGGATCCAGTCTTCAGGGAGGACATGAGGGAGGAGATAGTTGCTTACTTTGAGACGAATACAGGTAGCGCCAAGTCGGCTGGTACTTTGTGGGAGGCCTTTAAGGTTGTAATGCGGGGGGTTGCCATTGCGAAGTCCAATGGATTAATGGGTGGAGTCTTGGCTGATTTGCGTAAGACCGAGATTGAGTTGGAGTTGGAAAAAGAGCTGGAGGAGGGTGGGATTGATACGGAGGCGGTCACTAATCTGCAGCAGAGGTGTGCGGAACACTGGGACAGGCTCTGTAATCTGAATTACAGGAAGTACATTGAGAGGTTGCATGCGGGGGGGACAAGACGGGCAGGCTTCTTGCTTGGCTGTATAAGAGCGAGACCCCGAGAACCCCGATCCGATCAGTCATCACTGAAAAGGGCGTGGAGGTGGACACCCAGGAAGGGGTGAATGGGGCATTCGCGGAATATTATCAAGCATTATATGAGGATCGAGAAGGGGGGAGCCGGGAGGAGATAGAGGTAGTACTTGAAGACATAGGCCTGCCCAGGATAAGTGACGAAGAGCGAGAGGAGATGGATGCGCCGATCACTCTGGAGGAGCTGAAGGAGATTGTGCGGCAGCTACCCACTTGCAAGGCCCCAGGAGCGGATGGGTTCCCCAGTGAATTTTATAAAGCGTATGGAGAGGAGGTGTGCCCGCCCATGCTGGAGATGTTTAATGAGGCGTTCGAGGTGGGGCGGCTGCCGGAATCACTCAGGGAGGCGATTATAGTACCGCTCCCCAAACCCAATAAACCGGGACATGAGTGTGGCTCCTACCGGCCCCTGTCGATGCTGAACCAGGACAGCAAGATCCTAACAGCTGTCCTGGCGGCCAGAATGCGGCGGGTAATAGGCAAGCTGATCCATCCTGACCAGACGGGCTATGTCCCGAATAGGAATATTACTCACAATCATAGACGCCTTCACAGGGTGGTGGAATGGGGATGCAGTGAGGACAGCGAAATGGCGATAGTGGCGTTGGACGCGGTCAAAGCGTTCGACTCTGTTCGATGGCCGTGGCTGCTGGCGGCTTTGGGGCGGTTTGGACTGGGACCAGGCTACATGAGGTGGGCCGAGCTATTATATAGTGCGCCTCTGGCTAGGGTCCGTACGGGCGCAGTGGTGTCAGATAGATGGCAGTTAGGCAGAGGCACTAGGCAGGGGTGTCCTTGGTCCCCAATGTTGTACATACTGGCCCTCGAACCCTTAGCAATCTACCTCGGGCAGCAGTATGACCCGGTGGGTATAGAGGTGGGAGGGGAGTGCCATCTTATATCCCTGTATGCAGACGATATGCTGTTATACCTGAAACATCCGGAAGAGAATTTGCAGTATGTCTTGGAGGTAATGGAGAGGTACGCCTGGTTGTCCGGCATAGCAGTTAACCCTCAGAAATCCACACTATTCCCGCTAGGCGGTTATGTGGGGATACCGGTGGAGAGGTTGCCAGTGCTGCGGATCCCGTGGGCGACGAGCTCCTTCCGGTACCTGGGCATTGACGTGTATCACACGACCGAGGAAGAACACAGGCATAATACCGAGCTAGCTGTGGGAAAGATTGAGAGGTGCATGAGGTTCTGGGAAAGATTGCCGTTAGCGATGATGGGTCGGGGAGCTATGCTCAAAATGGTGGTGCTGCCCAGGCTTTTGCATTACTTCAATAACATCCCGTATATGATACCTAGGAAGTTTTTTGCTAGGTTACATAGTAGATGTAGGGATTTCCTATGGCACGGCACGCGCAACAGGGTCGCATTGTGGAAATTGCAGAACTCTTATGAGAAAGGCGGCGTGAAGCTGACGAATTTTGAGGCTTATTATACAGCTGCGCAACTGCAATATGTGGCCAGGTGGCCAGCGGATGACGAGACCTACGAACACAGGCTGCTGGGGAAGGACTGTTCCCCCTTCTATCTGCGGAAGGTGATCTGGGCGACCAGTGCATGGATGAGGGAGCGTCCTAAAATGTTAGCCATGGGTAGGAACATGTGGCGGCGGGCCTGCCGGATGATGGGTGACCCCTTGCAGTGTATGCCGCAGGTACCTCTGGTCGCCCTGGCGAAGGAAGACGGGCAGCTGAGAGCTATTCTTCGGACATACTGGGAGTCAGTGGGGTTGGTCACTATGGGCGACATCTGGCAGGATGGGACCCTAATGGAGTTCGAAGAACTAGAGGCAGGGTCGGTGCTACACAGGGGTCAATATGTGACATATCATAGGGTGGTCTGGGAGGTCCGGAGTACGTGGCCCGAAACTACTTTAGCCGGCGACCCGGATGCTACGCTGGAAATAATGTATGACGCATCAAAGGGTGGGCACGAGGTCTCCAGGTTGTACGAGATGTTGATGACAAAGGTTGGGAAGGATTTGGGGCACCTGAGACTGGAATGGGAAGCGGAGATGGGGGCCCCGATGGCGGATGGGTTGTGGGAGCGCGCCTTGGGGTACCACAAAAATGTATCGAGGAACGCCAGGTTTAAGCAGTTACAGCTCTATATTACGCACAGGGCATATATGACCCCCCTGAGAATTTCCAGATTTCGGGATACTGGGCGCCAGGCGTGCCCCAAGTGTAGCGAAGAGAATGTGGACATGATACACATGTTCTGGGCGTGCCCAGTGATTGCAACCTACTGGGGTGAAGTGGCGTGCAGGCTGGCAGGGAGGGGTATCACACTTAAGGTAGATTCAGCTTGGGCCTGTCTGCTGGGAGGGTATCCCAGAGCGCGTAGGTTTCGACATGTCGAGAAACTTAAAGATCTGGCCTATGTGCTTGCCAAACGTAGGATAGCCATGGGGTGGAAGAAATGGCATAAGCCGCGAGTGGAGGTCTGGTGGCGAGATCTCCAAAAATGGGCTGATGCTGGGACGGCAGCGTGGCGGGATGCCAGTATGGCAGGGGAGGAGGAAGAAACGGGCTCCCTCACGGCATGGAAGTTATTGTTAGCTGAGCTGTTTGGGATGTGGTCGGCCTCGGCTGGTTTTGAGAGTGATGAGGCCCCACCGCACGGAGCGGACACTGATGGCGGACACCCTACAGGCTCATAGGGGGGAGGGATGGGGATTGCAGTGCCTTTATTTTTGTTTGTTTGGTTTTTGTTGTTTGATGTGTTTATTTATGTTCTGTTGTACTGGTTGAGATAAAATAAAAATATATTTAAAAAAAAAAAAAAGTGACTGAATTCCTCGATCGGTCACAGTATCCTGTGGGTTTAACCCATATCAGGCTAAATCAGGGCTTCGCAAATGAGAAATTGCTACAACTCACTCAAAACCTTTGTACATAGATATCTAAGACAATAATTTAGCAAAATGTATGTTGTAGTCTTAACTAATGCTTTCAGAAACGGAAATCTGACGTCACTGGTTCCAGTCGAACACATTGGGAGAAACCACAATGCATTTAGTAGGCTTGGGGAGGAAAGTCCCACTTCTATCTGTATTACAATGAGAATATGTACACATATAGACCCTCCTCCACAAATGCCTGTGTGCTTCCCATAATCAGTTGAATAGCTGCTATAATGGATGAAATTATTTACAAATAAGTACCTTCTATGTTTACTATATTGGAGCTTTTGGCCACAAATAGGTCGATATGTAGCAGGTGAACCTGGTAGAACGGGAGTGTGTTTCCCCAGCCTCAGCTATAGATCCGATGGTCACCTACATGATGGAGGACTTATTAACAAGGGTAGTGTGTATGGCACCACCTGCAGGGGGCTTGGGTTGCAAATGCTGTTCATTTAGCAATACAGCAGAGTGCGACTTCACCTCCTGAAGGGTGGTAAAACCCATGCACTTGACCTAAATTTAACAGCAACACAGGGAAAATGTTTTGCCCAAAATCACATAGTGCATGTATGGGCAAGCAAGGTCCCACTTAGCAAGAACATTCCCAGCTCTATTGTTTCACTCCCAATACTTCTACAAATACAGGTTGGGGAAAGAATGACAAAATAAAGCTCATGCTAAACTACATAGTATTCATATTTGTATATAAAAATGTTCTGTGCAAAGTGCGTTGGCGGCAAAGGCGCTAAGTAACAGATTGTTTATCAATGCGATGTACTCACCAGCGTCTTCTGCTGCCACTTTTGCCTGAGCCAGCTTTGTGAAGAGCTGAAAGAATAAAGGACAAATATGGACTATTCTGCAATCACAATGATTTGTTCATTATTAGATGGACATTGCATCTTAATGTAGAACAGATTTGTTGATTGGTTTAATTTAGAGAGAGGTACCCAGACGTCTGCAGTTCATGAAAAGAAACTGCATGATTACAAATGGAAAAGTAAAGAACATCAAAAGCTTCAGGGGGTTCAAGGTAAGAAAAATAAAAAGGAAACCCGTCAGGGCTTGCCCGAGACCACAAACGAGCAGCAGTTTGGGACACCAGTCCAGCTCCGCCAGGTGCAGGAAGGGTTCCATAAGGGTCCATGGCGGTGTGCGGGGGATGATACATGTGAGGGGGAAGTAAAAGACAGTCCACGAGCGTCTGAACAAATAGTGAAAAGATGACATAAAAAGGGCCGACTGGATAAGAACGATAGCGGCCATGCGCTCCTCTAGTGTTTCTTCTTCACTTACAGGCTTGGAGAAACCACGTGCATGGCTACCTGCATATTTGAAGAGATTTCTGGATCCTGTCAAGAGGTCGCACTTTTTGAGATTTTGTCTTAATCTTTTACCCACTCGTGAAATACTCTTCATTAGACAGAAAGAGGAGTTGGCGGACAACACCTGCCCCCTATGTATAGACTTGAGCCCACAGACTCTGAGGCATTTGATTAGTAGCTGCACGGGGACACTTGAAAAGAGGGGTGTCCGATCAAAGGGTCGACTACAAAGGGTCGAATGGTCAAAGGATCGACACCAAAGGACCGAAAACAAAAGGATCACATTTTTTTTTTAATTATACATTTTTGGGGGGTTTTCGTTTATGGAAAAATTGTGGTTTTTACCACAAAACAACGGGGGTTGGGAGGACCCCAAAAATATTTTTTTTTTCGATCCTTTTGTTTTCGGTCCTTTGGTGTCGACCCTTTGACTATTCGATCATTTGGTTGTCGATCCTTTGACCTACAACCGAAAAGAGGGTGAGCAGGTTGTCTCGCTTTGTACATAAAGCGTGGTGGTTAGGAACCTTTTGCTTCTGGGAAAGGCTAATCTCGGGTAATGAAACACTACTGACAACCAAAGTAGTGAATTTACTGAAAGATTTAAATTTAGTTGGAACAACTGATTGTCAATTGTAATTGTAATGGTTAATGATTGTAGGTTGAGGGAAATGGTAATTTACTACTCTCCTTGGATTTTCTCCTATCATGCATTCTTCCTGGGTTTTTTTTTCGTTTTGCTTTTTATTTTTTCTCTTTTTTCTCTTGACATTATCATTATTTTTCATGATTGTTTTTTAAGAACGGAAACCAATAGGTTCTTGTGTTTTTAAAATGTATTTTAGTTACTTATTCTTAAATTGCATTGTTCATTATTATGTTTGTGAAAAGTCTTTTTTTGGACTATTACACAATAAAAAAAATGTTTGGGTGGGTATGCAGCTGCATTGGCAGCAACTAAGGAAGCCTTATCTCCCGACATCTGTTGGAAACAATACCTGCTGTCCATGGGACCTGCCGTTGGTGCCTGCACACATTGGTGGCTGGGGTGCGCACTGAGGAGGCAATCACCTCGACCCCTTACTTTGGGCTCCGCCCTCACTGCACTCGATGAAACGAGGCCCCCAGAATAGACCCCACCTATGATACACCTATGATACGCCTATTCAGCTCGCAGAAACTGGGAGCAATAGAAACCATTTGCTGCAGTCTGGTCCTCATTTAGTGTTGTCTCGGTGTTCACAACAGCCACCATCTCTGCCCACATGTTCTAGTTTACCACCCCACCATCGCCAGCTCACTCGTCTGCTTGCCCACAGGCTTACGCACTCACACAGTACGTGCAGTACACATAACGCATCATTCTCACCGGACAAAGAGAAAAAACCTGCGGTGTATCAGTGACAAGTGAAAATTTACTCACCGTAGTGACCGCTGTATTCCTTGCATATAGTCGCCATTCCTCCATATTAATGGGTGGCCGTCGCATTGGGACAGGACAGGCACATTGTTGCTCAGCAAACAGCCTTTTCATCAAAACACTTATAATTTAGGTGCAGAACCTGCTCACGTCCACTCTCTCCACCCACCAGCAATGCCGTCGATCCTCTCCTCAGGCCGGCTATACTATGTATATTTTTTGAGGGTGATGTAGGGTGGGGCGTATGGAGGAAAGGGGACTATAGACCAGGAGAAATGTAGTCACTACAGTGAGTACATTTTACTTACTCAAATGCTTTGTTCCTTTTCCTCCATAGGTATGGGAGATCACCAAGCTTGTATCTCCTAGGGGTGCGGGGGAGGGGGGCCTATTAAAGGGAATAGGTTCTGCAGAATTACCAAACCAAAACTGGCATCTGCCCCTGGGCTGGCATCCATAGAATAGTCATAGACACAATCGAAAGGGTCGGAAAAAAGGAATACATGCAGACCCCTCACAGATCTAGGTGTGTCACAACGGTAATTTCACATCAAATGAGGCACATACCCCTTCTGTTGTTTAAAAGAAAAATTCATTGTGATTGGAAACAATTCTGTGGACAAACATCCATTCAGAGACGCAACACGGAACAACAAGATATATAGATCAAGTAAACATACCTTACATCAAATATTGTCCCAAGGTTCATGATCTGGGCTACAGTACAAACATTGTAACATACACATTTCCTACTGTCGATATATGCAGTGACAGGGGTTTATGGTAATTGCACTATTTCAACAAAACAAACCATAAAAATACATATAAGCAAGGCACACAGTGAGTATTATACAGCACTGGGACTCAAACAGTCAGAGTCTACACCAAGGTGTTTTGGCCCTTGTGGGGTTCATATGTGGGCCTTTCTTATGGTGCCTTCATCAGGACTGGACAACTGGGGTGTCAGGTGTTCTGTGTGTGCTGCCAAAGAGAAATGAGGCACAATGAGGGGAATCCTAGAAGGGTGACGGTGCATGAAAAAGACGCTAATTCATGAACCAATAAATGTATCGGTTCTGGCCAACTGTCTAAGTGCAGGGCTTACCGTGTCTGTTGAAGACTGGTACATGGGAAGAGAAGGCACCCGCGATCAGTGGGGTGACGTGTGGGTCACTGGACCATGAACAGATTCAATCTGCAAAGGACATCTCTGTATTAGTATATCAGAGGAGTGAGGATGTGTTAATGGATACATTTTGAAAAAAAACATTATTTAGACAGCTGATTACCTGTAAGGTTGCAGCCGCATCTGTATCAGGAATCATGCGAAAATGCTGATTGCTAACCTGCAAGGAATCATGGGTAAAATGGCTTATCTAGGTACTGCCATTTGAGAACAATTACACGATTTACATCTAAAAAGTGTCCCTGTTTGTAAGTGTAAGAATCATTACCTGGATGCTGATTATTGTGTGGGGATTTCGGTATGGGCTCCACAGACGGCTGAGAGATTCCGGCTGCTAATGGCACAACAACCGGGTCTGTGCGTGTCAGGATCAACGTGAACGGACGATCCTAGATGTAAGAGAGGACAAGGGGCCCAGTTAGTGACTCACCCTCGGGGACGTGATCTAAAAGATCAATGTACCACAGAGCAGACAGAGTACATGGGGCTTACCTGTCCTGGTTGGAGAAGAGCCCTGTGTTCCTCGCTGGCGGCTTGCAAAAAATGCGAACCGTTGCTGTGGTTACCGCTACTAATATAGCGGCGGCCATTTTGGGCAAGTGCCTACGTGGCATATAACTTTTCAAATGGACCAGAGAGGAAACGGTCGGGCCAATCGCTTATTCTAACAATTTAGAAAGATCGCTGCTATAAAAGGGGAATAGTAGTACATTTTAGACCACTGTTGATATGGTTGCCATGGCAACGCAGTATCTGACGGGTCGTAATTGGGTACGCAGTTGAATGCCTTGCAGCGGCTATTTCAGGAACATGTAAGGTGGCAACATGCTGATAAAGGATCGCAGACCGGCACCACGGTGTGGTTAGATCCAATCCGTATAGCGTGTTAAGCACTTATTCAGTCCGTGTCAATAAGTTAAACACTGAGGTGCACATCCAGTCAATCATTCTATAAAACAGTTCACAGGTTGCAGATAGAGATATCAATGTCTACAAAACCTTAGTGAGTCAATACCACATTTTTATGAAGAAATAACATCACTCATTGTGTACAGCAATAGTGATTTGCACATTTTTATAGACATTGAATCCCATGTAAGTGGATGTCTCGTATCTCATTGCCAGGTCTTTGTTAACAAAAATGTTTTAGTTAAATCAATCAGTTGTATGGGATCTCGGTAAAATATCACAAGCTGGGTAACTGGATTGGACCAAGGGTTTTTACAGCACAAAGGCCTAGGCTAAAGGAAGGATTTTCATTCCACTGAAATGTTCAATCCTTCCTTCACTGTATTCAGCCTGTGAACCCATTTTTCTTTAACTGGGTGAGTGTTCTATTGATGTCCCCTCCTCTGAAGGTGGGCTTGAGTTTCTGTAGTACAAACCAACCAAGATCTGTGTCCTTGTGTTGTTTTTTCACAAAATGGTACACCAAAGGTTTATCTGGAACTGATGCTCTCAGATTCTCATTTTTACTGCCCAAGTGGGCATTCTATGACGTAAATGACACATTTAGTGTTACAGTTAGTATGATCTCTTAGGGTCCACTTGACATTCTTGTAGTCAAAATCTTTTTCTGTGTGGTAACGGTGCAGGCAACACACTGGCCACATGTGAAATGGCCCTGCACAGGTGGCAAATCCCACAAGGTGTTGACGGTTGTAATGGGTTCTTGAAAAGTGTGAACCAGCGATTCCTTCAAGTTCTTATTCTTTTTGAATGTGAAACAGGATTTTCTTTCAAGGGATCCCGGATTCTTGACCAAATGCCAGTGCCTCTTGATGGTTTTTTGTATCAGCTAGCTGAGAGGGCAGCACGTAGTTACGCAGACCAAATGGTCTAGGTTGTTCTTAGTTTTTGTTTCAAGGCACACCTCTCTAGGAGTGTGGGCGGCTTCTTTTTTGGCGTCTTTGATGGCCCTCTGTGGGTATCATCGTCCATTTGAAAGTTATATGCCACATAGGCACTTGCCCAAAATGGCCGCTGCTATATTAGTAGCGGTAACCACAGCATCGGTTTGCATTTTTGCAAGCTGCCACCGAGGAACATAGGGCTCTTCTCCAACCAGGACAGGTAAGCCCCACGTACTCTGTCCGCGCCATGGTACATTGATCTTTTAGATCACGTCCCCGATGGTTAGTCATTAACTGGGCCCCTTGTCCTCTCTTAAATCTAGGATCGTCCTTTCACGTTGATCCTGACACGCACAGACCTGGTTGTTGTGCCATTAGCAGCCGGAATCTCTCAGCCGTCTGCAGAGCCAGTACCGAAATCCACACAATAATCAGCATCCAGATAATGATGCTTACACTTACAAACAGGGACACGTTTAGGTGTAAATCGTGTAATTGTTCTCAAATGGCAGTACCTAGATAAGCCATTTTACCCATGCGTTCCTTGCAGGTTAGCAATCGGCATTTTCGCATGATTCGTGATACGGATGCGGCTGCAACCTTACAGGTAATCAGCTGTCTAAATCATGTATTTTAACCATGTATCCATTAACACATCCTCACTCCTCTGATATACTAATACAGAGATGTCCTTTGCAGATTGAATCTGTTCACGGTCCAGTGACCTACACGTCACCCCACTGATCGCGGGTGCCTTCTCTTCCCGTGTACCTGTCTTCAAAAGACACGGTAAACCCTGCACTTAGACAGTTGGCCAGAACCATTACATTTATTGTTTCATGAATTAGCATATTTTTCATGCACCGTCACCCTTCTAGGATTCCCCTCATTGTGCCTAATTTCTCTTTGGCAGCACACGCAGAGAAGGCCCCATAAGAAAGGCTCACATCTGAACCCCACAAGGGCCAAAACACCTTGGTGTAGACTCTTACTCTTCGAGTCCCAGTGCTGTATAATACTCACTGTGTGCCTTGTTACCATGTATTTTTGTTGAACTAGTGCAATTACCATAAACCCCTGTCGCTGCATATATCGACAGTAGGAAATGTATATGTTACAATGTCTGTACTGTAGCCCAGATCATGAACCTTGGGACAATATTTGATGTAAGGTATGTTTACTTGATCTATATATCTTGTTCCGTGTTGCGCCTCTGAATGGATATTTGTCCACAGAATTGTTTCCAATCACAATGAATTTTTCTTTTAAACAACAGAAGGGGTGTGTGCCTCATTTAATGTGAAATTAACGTTGTGACACACCTAGATATGTGAGGGGTCTGCATGTATTCCTTTTTTCCAACCCTTTCGATTGTGTCTATGACAATTCAGCCCTCCTGGGCAGAACAGGGTCTTGGCCAGGAGCCCTGTATACAGCAGACAGATGGAGTAAAGCATGTTGCTGCCTTTCCAATGGCATTCCAGGAAACCATTATCTGGAATGCCACTGATGCTATTTTAGCCCTGACTGTATTTGCGTGACTGGCATTGGGCCGGCTTGGTACCACAAGCATATGCCTCTATAAGGCAGGCCATTATCCAGCGAGTAATGATGCCTTGGAGAGTTTGGTCCCTGGATGCACATCTCCATCGCTGAAAGAACTACAATGAGTTTCCACGTTGGATGCAGAGACTTCACAGTAGGGCACAACTGCAGCAAAACCCTTAATGTTATTATGTACAACAGGGTTGGCTGCAGAAAAGCATGGACTGAGAGTGCTCCTATACACACCATCCACGGCTAAATACATGGAACATTATTCTGCTGAAATCCCTGTTGCAGCCAGATGCGAGATGAATGACAGTATATGGTCAAGGCTGCAGTTAAGGGGATAAAACTCCTGCAAGTATCAGTGGCAAAATAGGAGCAACACGCCCTTGTATTGAGGTCGCATGGAAGGTTTTCAAGATGCCTGTATGATTTTCAAATTACCCTCCGACAAACCAAGATAACTCTATGAGCCTCATTACGAGTTTGGAGGCAGCCATGGAGCTATTAGCTCCATGGCTGCCTCCAAACCGGGCTCCATTACCGGGTTCCTGCAATGGGGACTTCACAGTAGGGCACAACTGCAGCAAAACCCTTAATGTTATTATGTACAACAGGGTTGGCTGCAGAAAAGCATGGACTGAGAGTGCTCCTATACACACCATCCACGGCTAAATACATGGAACATTATTCTGCTGAAATCCCTGTTGCAGCCAGATGCGAGATGAATGACAGTATATGGTCAAGGCTGCAGTTAAGGGGATAAAACTCCTGCAAGTATCAGTGGCAAAATAGGAGCAACACGCCCTTGTATTGAGGTCGCATGGAAGGTTTTCAAGATGCCTGTATGATTTTCAAATTACCCTCCGACAAACCAAGATAACTCTATGAGCCTCATTACGAGTTTGGAGGCAGCCATGGAGCTATTAGCTATAGGGCTCAATGGGAATGGGGAGGGAGGTAACAACGGGCACATTACAGGTGTCCCGTTGTTACCTCTCTCTTCCCATTTCGGGACCCGGAAAAGACGTCTGGTTTTACCAGACATCTGATCTGGGTCCCGCAAAGGGAACCTTGTAATACACGCTCCCGTAATGAAGGGGGCCGGTTTCGTACCGGCCCCCTACAACGGGAGCGCAAGCCTCGTAATGAGGCCCTATGTCTTCTGGATCCAGTTAACCAAGTTCCAGGATTGAGGGGAGGGATGAAGAACCCCCCCTCCCTCTTGGAAAAGCATCACCAGAAATATTGGCAAAAAGAACAGCACTTTTGCAGCCAGATTAATCAGAACGGAGAATCAAATCCTGGTCGGCCAGTGAGGGGTTATCAGAATCATGGAAGTGTTTGTGGTATGCACCATCTGGACACCACATTGCAAATGAGGGGAATCAGAGGGAAGTTATACATTGATTGATTGTACCATGGAATACAGACACCATTACATAGATAGCCTGAGCCATGGCCACCTCTAAAGGCAAATACCCTGCACGCCCTATTGGTCACTGCGTTTGCCACATGCCCAATTGTCACAGAAGAGACCCATGGAGTTCCGAAATTGTGATTGCCATAGTCTAGTCGGATCAGCCTACCTGCCTCTGTATTCGTCTCCCCTTGGAGGTGGACTGCTTCAATGGACACCCCTGTGTCTGAGGGCCCATTCCCAAATGTTGATTACCATTCTGCAAAGGGTTAGAGATTGGGTCCTGCTCTCCTTGTTGATGTATCAAATGCAAGCTGTGTTGTCCATCTGTATGAGCACTTTCCTGCCTGTAATCACTGGGAGGAACTCTTTCAGCACCAGACAAGTTGCGTTGAGTTTCAGCATGTTGATATGTTGCAGCTGGTCTAGGCTAGACCACAGACCATTCATAATTCTGTCCTGTAAAGGTGCACCCCAGCCCGTCTTGAAGAGTCTTTCATGATCAACACCTTGTAAGGGGGTTACTGAAAAGGACACCCCCTTGTGTGGTTGTCCAGGCAGTTCCCCCAGAGGAGCTCCTGCCAGAGGGCATGTGGAATCAATGGCAGAGTGCATAATCATCCTGTGCTTGGTTGTAGGATTCTGCCAGATGTAATGTAAGACCTTCCTTTGTCTCAATTTGGCAAGGGGCACCACCAGAACGCACACAGCCATCATCTCCACTAAGTGTTGGAATTACCACACTGAAAGATATGCCCTGGTTAGATAACACTGGACTGTCTGCTTGGTGACCCTCACGCTCTCCTCTGTGGGGAACACCCTGGCTCTCCTGGAGTCGCTAAAGGCACCAATAAAGTGGATCCTTTCTGAAGGAGTTATCTGACAGATTGGCCCAGGTTGAATCGCAGCTGAAGTAATAGATTAAGGCCAGCTGAAGCTTCCTGAGCCATGAATGCACGGAGCAGTCAATCATCCAGATATTGGTATCTGCGCATTTCCTGTGACTCAGGCGGGCCCTGATAATTGACATCAATTTTGGGAATACTCTCTAGGACGCACTGAGACCGAAGGGCAGCACAGTGTACTGGAAGTGCACATTTCCCATAGACAGGTAAAGGAATGTCTTGCGCCGGCCCACATAGGAACATGCAAGTGTGTGTCCTTAAGGTCCACTGTAGATAACCAGTCTCCTAAAATCAGAGATGGTAGAATCTATGATGGCAAGGGGCAACATGGATTTTCCTGTAGAGAGGAAGGCAATGGGGGAAGACAGCTGCAAAACAGTTCTCAAGCCTGCCTTGTTCTTCTTTGGAAATGTAAATATCCTGAAATAAAACCCCCTGGCCCTGCTATGATAAGGGAACTAGTTCCAGGGCTCGCATATTCAGGTGTATTTGTACATAAAGCGCAGAGCACCAGGCCTGTCTTTGAGGAGGAGAAGATGGGGGAATCAAGCATTTAACAAACATCGGGACCAACCCAAGCCCCCTTTTTCCTTCGGATTACGGTTCATTCCAAATCAAATACCAGACATCAGTTTAACTTGTGGAACCAACCACCACCCCCGAAGAGAGGAAGGGCCAGCCTGTAGCCCCTTGAGACTACTAACCTGACCTAAGATTCCTCTGAAATCAAAGACCACCCTGCCACAAACTCCAATATCCTGGCTCCCATGGGAGATGTGTGAACCCCTGATGCAGTGTGCATTTTATTTCCTCCACCTGATGGAGGACCGCCTGAAAGAGCCATTGGAGATGGTCCTTTGCTTCTTCTTGGGGATACTAGATGAGAGTTCTATCTTTGCCCCCTCTCAAGGAACTCCCCAAACCACCTAAGGTCCTCGGTCTGAAGTCCTATCTAGAGGCCAAAAATTGAAATAGCTTCTGAGGGGCCGTGGTCAGGATGAACAGTGATTTAACTATGAGGGTGGAGGGTTTCTATTGTTTACTTGTTGATCCATTCTACACCCTTGAATGGAAGATCTAGAATGTATTGCTGTTATGCTGCATGCCCTGTGTGAAATTTGTGGAATGTAGCCATCCGTCCTTGCTGATTTATCAAGAAAATTGGCATATCCCTTAAAGTGGTCCTGTTCAATAATTTTGACATTGGCCAACCCAGTTTTGAATATCTTCTGCCTATACTGTAACACACCCCCTTGAAACTCAGCCAGCTCTTTCCAAAGATGAAGGTTAGTTGTGACCAAGAGGTGGTAGCATTCGCCTTCCTCAACTGCAATGCCAACAACTTGCCCTTTTAACCTCCGGAGGATTGGAGGATGACATCATGAAAGGGACTAAGGAGGAATCACCCTGGTGAAAGAGCGATGCAGCTGCCACCATCACAGAGACAAACTGCAGTGTGCATCCTGATCCTTGTGAGGCCAGTGTGGCTGACACATTTCAGGTTCATGGAGCTTCTAACCCTCTCATCGGCCCTGCTCATCAAGCTTCCCTCAGTTTACATCTTCACAGCCTGACTCCTATATCCCTAGAATTCTACCACATCGACATACCCCAAGACTACAAGGAGGTCATTGCCAAGGCATGAGCTCTGTCTACCATCTCATGTTAAAACAAAAATGGAAGCGGTTCACCGTTTGGTAATCCAGTCACAGGGTGGATGCCCTTAACTTCCATCCACAACATATCCTGCCATACCTGCTCTGCTTGCCTACCCGTGGCCTTGATCACTCTTCCAGAGAAGTTCACTTGGCTGCCATTTCCTTCTTCACATGCACATCAGTGGCACCTTCGTTATAGTCACAAACGCTTGTGAAAGAATTTTTGAAAGTATTCTATCCGACAATTTCAACACAAACACGTCCCATTTTTGGAACTCATAATCGGCCGTCTAAGGGTGATAGTGGCCCCATTTGAGCCAATCTCATGTTTGTCTCATGGAAGATGTCATTTCTGGTGGTGATCATCTGAGCCAGAAGGGTGGGCAGGTTTCTGCTGCTTATAAGGCTCTCTTTCGTACCAATCCTACATTAATGCCCAAGATGCCATCCTCTTTTCACTTCAATGATGCCTTGGTCTTGCCAGTTTTCTTCAGCTCTCCTGCTACACTTGCTAATCACTCCTTCCACTGCCTTAATTACATGGAGAGAACTAAGCCAAATTTCGGAAATAGTTTCGGCTGATCATTGCCTTTGGGGTTTCTGCTATGAGAAAGGGCCCTTTGTAATCCTTCCATTTCCAGATGGCTTCTGCTTGTATGTCTTTCTGCTGCCTCCAGCATTAGTATCTTTCATAGCTTTACATGCAACCCTCCCGCCTACCCAATATTTGGCTCATCTTTGCATTTTACATGCAAAATACGAATCTGAAGATTGCCTCCAGGGGTAGAGCTAAGAAAGGCACTGCCTAGTGGCTGATGGGCAAATGACCCAAAACAACACTGAGAGAACACTAAAGTGAATTCAGTTCTTTGGTTTTTTACGACATTGTATTTATGTTACGGAGGATTTGCAGGCTGACGCCGGTAAATATTCTAACAGCATGTGAGTCTATGAAAGATCTGATGCTGGAGAACCAAACAACACCCACAAGCTGTATGTCCCTCCTCACATGTCCTCTCCCCTCCTATCTTTAGTCCGATAGACTACCTCTGCATTCAAGGTGGCACTTAAGCTCCAAATAATGCCCAAAACTAAAAATGAGTTTAACGCACTGTTGCACTCCCAAGTAAGTGCAAGTTGAATGCTTCTGGTTTGTGCAACAGTGATCAGCCTTTATCTCTGAGTCTCAGATTAACATGACACTGAATTTGTAGACACCTTCGAGGAAAAGAGGGACCATCAAACTGAAGACCAATGTGCAAAGATGAGGTTTCTGTGAGTTTTTAAACATCCCTACAGGATGTACGGGAAATGAGAGGCCCTGAAGAGTGGTGGGCGAGGTTGTCCCAATGATGGTGTGTTCCGCGGCTGGTTATGGGGTGTTGTTATACTCTCATGCACACACAGGCATACACATTCAACAGAAAGTAGGGCAGAGGAGACGCCTACAGTACTATGTGGCTACTGGCCTGCCAGGGGAAGAGCAGCCACCTGTATCACCTGAAAGGAGTGAAGGCAAAGGACATTACTTTATTAGGAGCCAAAGAACTGCAGTGAAACACGAAGGAATCAAAGTTCACAAACAGTCATGTCTCGGAGGATAGCTCAGGGACAACATGCTGGCCTTCGAAGCAAGACAAAACGGAGCAACATAGGTCCGCGCTTAGAAACCTCTGGGTATTAAGCGAGTTATAAATAACATCATATCATGGTTCTTGTTGCGTGTATTCACATGAGCAGCGACCCTGTACATTTTTACAAAAGAGGAAACGGTCTCAGAACGGTCACACTTCAAATAACATATGTAGATCTAACTTTGAAGACTTGCAGACGTACATCTTCTCACTCTTTCTATTTGCATGTTTAGCAGCGGACAACAACAACTTCCTGATGCGATTCCTTTAAAATCCTTTGCACTTGCTTTGAGACCATAGGTTCATTTGCGGTCCATCCACTTGCAAACGCTCCTTAACATACAACTCCTGAATCTACTCAACTCATAACACATATACCAGGTTCCAAGGATGGCTGCATATCCATCAGGACGTTACAACATGAATTATAAAATGCATGACTCAAACCTCTGCACCTCGTCTAAAAAAGAAGCACTTGGCAATGTTGTTTCCAATAGACATTTCTGGCAGCATGACTCCTTCCTCTCCTGGATTGCCCCCTTAGGATTTTAGGGAGCCTGGTATCTCAACCCTTTGAGCTGCTGCTATATTAAAGGAAAACTCTGCTCTGGTCACTGGTGTAGAAGGAACCCACCCACCCCACAGCCAGGGTGTCGGACTCTAACATAAAGGCAACCCAACGTAGGACTGGGAGGCCATCTATTGCAACACTCGATAAACGGGTGATCAGGATCTTCATCCAAGGCCGCAAAGAGGTCCAACTGAATCAGTAGGGATGGCGTGCCTGCTTCGCAGTAGCCAGAATATTGTCTCGGACTTCTAGGAGTTCTTACTCTGCACGATTGACATTAACTGGTCAACCCAACAGGCACTCATATTAGCATATCCATTTAGCCATGACAATACCAGAGAGCCAGTTGGATAGCCAGTCCAGCCTAGCTGCACACATAAGCGTCCCACAGGCCTAACACAGCCCGAACCCAGTCATTGAACCAATATCAATACTGCCACACCTAATGCTAGGATGCAGCTACCATCAGGCAATTAAATCAGCTGCACACTGCACCCAAGCACCCTTCGACACCTTAGTCTCTCAACTGACCTGGACTACGGACCCCAAAAGCGTTGAACCTACCAGCGATTTGAGGTCATACCAATGATATATAGAGCGCTATATAAATGCCAAATAACATAACATAAGCAACTCCAAGAAGTTGTAGAGGAGAGGATTTGCCTGTGCAATAAGTAGTAAGCATTCAAATCAAACCACTGAAACTCAATCTGCCCATACGGACATTCAAGAGGACCTTCTCAATGCCATCTATGACAATGAGCCTGTGGTGTTATCCCAAGCAAAACCTTTAACTGCATATGGCACAGTGGCACATGAGAGTCTTGCTACCCATATCTGCAAATGATTCGGATAAAGGCATACCACAACTCAACTGGATTAACGATGTCCACACGGAACCAAACTAAGAGTTTCCAAAAGGTCATTGAATTGAAGTATCAGAAAGATGACATGTGGATCGCTGAAAGGATCTTCACTCTCTCTACTGAGGTTCGAGTGGTTCATGTGGCCCCTTACATATGCAAGTAAGCAACAGCAAGTTCTTGGAAAAGTTTGCTCTGTAATCAAGCTTTTAACTAACATCGACACCAACCCAAGCCCCCTTTTTCCCTCTGATTACGGTTCATGCCAAATCAAATACCAGAGATCAGCTTGATTTGTGGAACCAACTACCACACCCGACTATTAACTGAACACCAATGGTTTCCAATGGAACTAGAACCAGACACTACTGCACCTGTCCAGCATGGCGATACCTGGCAGTGTGGCACCAATATGAGGGTCTCGCTCTTTGTGATCACATGTGCTCAGAAGTAACAATTAGGTCACCAATTTAGTGCAAAAAGAAAAAACAATAAAATGAAATGGAAGCAAAGGTCTAGCCACAGCGTGAAGATTCTACAGACTCAAAATAACACAGCAGTCCTCTTGAAGCCTGTCAACATCAAGCCTTTCAACTCTCTAGACCAGGCATCTTCAAACTGCAGCTCTACAGATGTACTGGACTATGACTCCCATGATCCCTCACCATTGGCCATGCTGGCAAGGGCTGACAGTAGTTGTAGTCCAAAACATCTGTGGAGTCAAATTTTATATACACTTGCTTTGGACTAATACGAGAAAACAAGGGCAAATGGTCCGAGCATAGCAACACCACTGGGATTGGAGTAGTGCACAGGGATGGATCACAGAACCATGAGAACGCAGCAGCATAATTTGCCACATGATCTATCATTCCTGCTGTTTAAAGCCTGACTGTAGCTTCCAATCAGGGTAAGAGTACAGTAATCTATAAGACACAAGCATATTCTCCTGGGTCCCCCTCTACTACAAAATGATCAGGCACTCTCGAGCAGGAAGTATTTGCCAACAAAAGCCATATAAACCCCACTATAACACTGGTTTTCTAACAGGGTAGCCGGGCGTCATCAGTGGCAGACAACTGTTTGGGCAATTCCTTCCTGATACCTAGAACCCTTACTTGCAAGAAAAATGGACAGATGCATAAAATAATATATTCTACTATTTCTTTAGCTTTTGCCAAATAGGTGGTGCTCAAGTACCAGCTGGCAGAGGCAACAGTATGGACTGTGAAAATGACAGCATTGGCAAATACTTCTACTGCTCTGGCGTTATGCCACCCTTCTCCAACTCCTGGGGTCCTGATTTGTTAGAAGCACTTGCATGCCACTTCCTGACATGTGATGTGCTTTTGGCAACAGCTGGCGGTGGCATTCATGTTTTAGCAAAGAGTGTGAGCTGTTTTGTCTTATCTTTTCATGAGAATGGCCTACATAGAGCTCACCAAACATTTAGCCTTCTTCCTGCTTACAGGCTGATCAGAACATTATCTTCTGCTGCCTGTAAATGTGTGATTTGAACTCAGCTGCCAGTGACCTGGATTACTCAATTCCCAAAAGTTGGCTGGAGAAGCACATTTCCTTGCAAGTCGAGTCAATAAAAAATCTTATCACTTTTAATGCCACTAGAAAATGTTGGTATCTATTTGGCAGTGAATAAATATATGATCTATTTGTAGCCTTGTAAATTATTCTTCCGCAGAAACCGGGGATTTCAGAGCATATTTGACATATGGTTACAGCACCGAAGGTCTACACTTTACATGTACTGACAATAACAGGCATATGATGGCATTATTAGAACCTTCAAGGCATCACTTAACATGCGATTGTAGGACCTGCACATATGGGTTTATAAGTAGCTTTTTCCCATTTAATCTGGGGAATTTGGTGTTTTTTGGACATGGTGCTAACCCTCTGCAGAGTGCATATTACCGCCTTTTTTCCCACCTTGCAATTTTAATGGATTATGCTAGCACTGCCCCATTGTTGTGGACTTGATAAGCTTTGAGTACAATATTGCACACTGTTAGCACTGTGGTGGATAAAGGGTCAGTGCCTTAAGTGGCACTACAAATCGAGCCGGGGCTCATCCAGGGGGCGTGGCCTAACGGCGGGGTCCTGCTGGGCCATTAGGCCACGCCCCCTTGACACGCCCCAGCTCAATGGGCTACTGGCACCCCTGCCAGGCAGCCTTTTGCAGAGATCTGCATCTGCATTTATTTTGTATAGGCTTGCCTGGCAGGGGACTGCGCCTCGCCTATTCAGCCTTAATGGTGGTGGTGCCCCTCGCCAGCTGGGGAGGGGCAGCATCACCATTAAGGCTAAAAGGGTGAGGCCACTGGAAGCAGAGGCCTTTTTCCTAAAGACTGAAACTCCCGCGAATCCGCGGAAGATTCAGTATTTAGAAAGCAAGGCCTCTGCTTCCAGCAGCCTCACGTTTTCTCCATAATGGTGGCGACGGCCCACGAGCATCCCTTGATTAAAGGGATGCCTCGCAGGTGCGGCGCCACCATTACGGCTGAAAGGCCTTTTTTTCTGACGCCTGAAGCTCTCGCACACGAGCAAGAGCTTCAGGCTGTAGAAAAAAATGCCTTTTCGTGTAGTGGCCGGGGCTGCCAGGGGAGATTAGTGGGCCCCGGCAGGGCCCCGCCTCAAAACGAAATTTCGGAGCCTGCTGGGGCCCAGCCCCGGCAGGCCCCGGCCCACTTAAATCCCTGGTTGTGGACTTGATAAGCTTTGAGTACAATATTGCACACTGTTAGCACTGTGGTGGATAAAGGGTCCTGGCACCTACTAATATTAGATGAGGGGATGCTTAATATTACCACTCCTCGCAGTAGCAAGGGCATACAAGGCACCTAAAAGTCATTAATCAGTTCCCTCATTTCTTTTTGGTAAATGGAGGATAGGACAGGAGCAACATGATGGTCTTGGAAGGCAGCGCAACAGAGGTTCAAATCCCGGATCCACGCTTAGAAACCCCACTTTGTTATTAAGCGTTTTATAAAAATCAAATTAAAATAAATAGGTAAATAAGCACCATTGCAAACTTCTAACTATATCAATGGACAGGTCAATACGAATGTCGATATATGGATAGTGTACTATGCTTCCTCATCAATCTTGCATGAAAAGCTTTCTGAAAAGGTTAAAACGATGCCAGTGACACCTCTGCACGTTTTAACTTGAAGCAAATGTTGTTAATCACTGCAGGCTCCTTCTGAAGGGTAGGTATTATCGGAGCGGAATCCACGGGTGGGAAGGCCAGGACTCCTGTAACCTTTTAAAAGCCGTGAGGGGCCAGGCTGGAAGAATGCCTCTTTTAAAAAGCTGTAGTCATTCAGGCTGGAGTAATGCGCTGATCACGTGATGTAAAAGTTGGTTCTGCAAGGAGAATGGGAATTCGAGAGTTGCAATGTTCATCAAACTTGTTTTCATAAAATGCCTTGTTGCTTAGTTCAGCAGAAGGGTTATATGCTACCAAAACAGAGACTGGAGGATGATGAGTAACATGATAAGGAGCATCTCTATTTAGGTCTGCATTCAATCTTGGAAGCTATGGCCAACAGAAATTGGACACCATGTTGGCATTCAGTGGAAGGGCTATTACTGGGGCTTTTCGGACACTATCCACAATTGTAATGAGAAGTCACAGAATGCAAGCAAGAACTCACGCCCATTGTTGGTCTGCTGTGAATGGCTGTGGTTACATGATATCTCCACTATGAGTGGTACTCGGAGCATGCACGCACCAAATATATCCATTGGCAGATGCCATTGTAACTCATGACCCCCTCCAAAGCAATATGTCAGAATATTACATGTCCCAGCTGGCACAGCAATTCCAAGCACAATCTATGAACTTGCTCTGGTTCGGTATAGCCACATGCAACCAGTGGCACTTGGAATTACTGTAAAGGGAGCTGAAAATATTCAATTAAAGCCATTTTGTCTTAGTACAGGTGATGAAAGTGGTTATGTGGGGACATCTCTTTCAGGAACTAAGAGGCCGATTCATGGAATAATTAGCGCGGCGCAAGTGGGCAAAAACGTGCGAATCGCAGTGGAATAGCGAAAATCGCAGTGCAAGTGCGAAAATCGCACGAAAAGCAGCGCACATCGATTCATGGAAGTCCGTGCGCGAGAAAACCAGCGGATGTGCGATAAAAAAGTGCGCGGCGCACGTTGGCGCACAGGCCATCTAACAGCATGCGCCAGGTCACAGCGAAAATCGCACAGGCCACAGCGAAAATCGCACATAGCGCGGCGCACGCAACAAAAGTAGGCGTAACACGGGCGTAACACTCGGAATAGGGAACAACTTGCCAAAACGTGGGCGTCACGGGGGAAGTACAGGGCACAAGTGCGCGGAACGCCCACACGCTCGCCTACAACACGTATTCATGGAATAGAATAGGGCAAAAAAGCGCACGCTCAAACCAGCGCACAGGCACAAACACAACCGCCACAAGAAAGCAGGCGGTAGCGTCTCTGCGGCTGTAAGAAATGTGCGCCAAAAGGTGCGCCAACAAATAGCACCTATATACTGCCATGATGAATGTCCTATACTGTGGCCCTCCAGGACAAATGAAGTGCAAAGGGGTACCCACAAACACGGACCCGCTGACAAAAAATACGTGTGCGTGTATACCGGGGTGCGTGGGAAGTCTCACACGCGATTTGGCCGGGTACGTGGATTTCAGGGGTGCGCGGGAAGTTCCACACGCGATTGGGCCAGTGCGAGCAGGGTACGTGTATTTCAGGGGTGCGCGGGAAGTTCCACACGCGATTGGCCCAGTGCGAGCAGGGTACGTGTATTCCAGGGGTGCGCGGGAAGTTCCACACGCGATTGGCCCAGTGCGAGCAGGGTACGTGTATTTCAGGGGTGCGCGGGAAGTTCCACACGCGAATTCTGCAGGGTACGTGCATTTCAGGGGTGCGCGGGAAGTTCCACACGCAAATGGGCCAGTGCGAGCAGGGTACGTGCATTACATGGGTGCGCGGGAAGTTCCACATGCGATTCCATCAGGGTACGTGTATTTCAGGGGTGCGCGGGAAGTTACACACGCGATTGGCCCAGTGCGAGCAGGGTACGTGTATTTCAGGGGTGCGCGGGAAGTTCCACACGCGATTGGCCCAGTGCGAGCAGGGTACGTGTATTACAGGGGTGCGCGGGAAGTTCCACACGTGATTTCAGCAAGGTACGTGTATTTCAGGGGTGCGCGGGAAGTTCCACACGCGATTTCAGCAGGGTACGTGTATTTCAGGGGTGCGCGGGAAGTTACACACGCAAATTCTGCAGGGTACGTGCATTTCAGGGGTGCGCGGGAAGTTCCACACGCGAATGGGCCAGTGCGAGCACGGTACGTGTATTACATGGGTGCGCGGGAAGTTCCACACGCGATCCCATCATGGTATGTGTATTTCAGGGGTGCGTGGGAAGTTACACACGCGATAGTCCCAGTGCGAGCAGGGTACGTGTATTTCAGGGGTGCGCGGGAAGTTCCACACACGATTGGCCCAGTGCGAGCAGGGTACGTGTATTTCAGGGGTGCGCGGTAAGTTGCACACGTGATACCAGCAGGGAATGTGTATTTCAGGGGTTCTGGGGAGTACTACACGTGAATTGGCCTTGTGGGTCCTCCCAGGTGTACGCTCCACAACCTCCACGGCCCCTGCAGGCAGCCCACACCACGGGGGACTACCCTGCACCCCTGCTCATGTCCCGCAGGCAGCCCATCCACCATGGGCATGCCCCCAGCCAACCCACATGTCACCTTGCACTACTGATCAACAATGCATGTCTCCCACCACCCCCACCCCCCAGCAGTGCAGGGGCAGCCTCCACCAGGCCCCCACTCATGTCTCCCACCACCCCCACCCCCCTGCCACCATGGGCAGCCTCCACCAGGCCCCCACTCATGTCTCCCACCACCCCCACCCCCCAGCAGTGCAGGGGCAGCCCCCACCAGGCCCCCACTCATGTCTCCCACCACCCCACCCCCCTGCCACAATAGGCAGCCTCCACCAGGCCCCTACTCATGTCTACCACCACCCCCACCCCCCCCGCCACCATGGGCAGCCCCCACCAGGCCCCCACTCAGGTCTCCCACCACCCCCACCCCCCTGCCACCATGGGCAGCCTCCACCAGGCCCCCACCCATGTCTCCCACCACCACCACCCCCCAGCAGTGCAGGGGCAGCCTCCACCAGGCCCCCACCCATGTCTCCCACCACCCCCACCCCCCTGCCACCATGGGCAGCCTCCACCAGGCCCCCACCCATGTCTCCCACCACCCCCACCCCCACCCCCCAGCAGTGCAGGGGCAGCCTCCACCAGGCCCCCACTCATGTCTCCCACCACCCCCACCCCCCTGCCACCATGGGCAGCCTCCACCAGGCCCCCACCCATGTCTCCCACCACCCCCACCCCCCAGCAGTGCAGGGGCAGCCTCCACCAGGCCCCCACTCATGTCTCCCACCACCCCCACCCCCCTGCCACCATGGGCAGCCTCTACCAGGCCCCCACCCATGTCTCCCACCACCCCCACCCCCCAGCAGTGCAGGGGCAGCCTCCACCAGGCCCCCACTCATGTCTCCCACCACCCCCACCCCCCAGCCACCATGGGCAGCCCCCACCAGGCCCCCACTCATGTCTCCCACCACCCCCACCCCCCTGTCACCATGGGCAGCCTCCACCAGGCCCCCACCCATGTCTCCCACCACCCCCACCCCCCAGCAGTGCAGGGGCAGCCTCCACCAGGCCCCCACTAATGTCTCCCACCACCCCCACCCCCCTGCCACCATGGGCAGCCTCCACCAGGCCCCCACCCATGTCTCCCACCACCCCACCCCCCAGCAGTGCAGGGGCAGCCTCCACCAGGCCCCCACCCATGTCTCCCACCACCCCCACCCCCCTGCCACCATGGGCAGCCTCCACCAGGCCCCCACCCATGTCTCCCACCACCCCCACCCCCACCCCCCAGCAGTGCAGGGGCAGCCTCCACCAGGCCCCCACTCATGTCTCCCACCACCCCCACCCCCCTGCCACCATGGGCAGCCTCCACCAGGCCCCCACCCATGTCTCCCACCACCCCCACCCCCCAGCAGTGCAGGGGCAGCCTCCACCAGGCCCCCACTCATGTCTCCCACCACCCCCACCCCCCTGCCACCATGGGCAGCCTCCACCAGGCCCCCACCCATGTCTCCCACCACCCCCACCCCCCAGCAGTGCAGGGGCAGCCTCCACCAGGCCCCCACTCATGTCTCCCACCACCCCCACCCCCCAGCCACCATGGGCAGCCCCCACCAGGCCCCCACTCATGTCTCCCACCACCCCCACCCCCCTGTCACCATGGGCAGCCTCCACCAGGCCCCCACCCATGTCTCCCACCACCCCCACCCCCCAGCAGTGCAGGGGCAGCCTCCACCAGGCCCCCACTAATGTCTCCCACCACCCCTACCCCCCTGCCACCATGGGCAGCCTCCACCAGGCCCCCACCCATGTCTCCCACCACCCCCACCCCCAGCAGTGCAGGGGCAGCCTCCACCAGGCACCCACTCATGTCTACCACCACCCCCACCCCCCTGCCACCATGGGCAGCCTCCACCATGCCCCCACTCATGTCCCCCTGCACCCCCACCCCCCAGCATCCAGGGTCACCCTCCACCAGGCCCCCACTCATGTCTCCCACCACCCCCACCCCCCTGCCACCATGGGCAGACCCCACCAGGCCCCCACTCATGTCTCCCACCACCCCCACCCCCCTGCCACCATGGGCAGCCTCCACCAGGCCCCCACTCATGTCTACCACCACCCCCACCCCCTGCCACCATGGGCAGCCCCCACCAGGCCCCCACTCATGTCTCCCACCACCCCCACCCCCCTGCCACCATGGGCAGCCTCCACCAGGCCCCCACCCATGTCTCCCACCACCCCCACCCCCTGCCACCATGGGCAGCCCCCACCAGGCCCCCACTCAGGTCTCCCACCACCCCCACCCCCCTCCCACCATGGGCAGCCTCCACCAGGCCCCCACCCATGTCTCCCACCACCCCCACCCCCAGCAGTGCAGGGGCAGCCTCCACCAGGCCCCCGCTCATGTCTCCCACCACCCCCACCCCCACCCCCCTGCCACCATGGGCAGCCTCCACCAGGCCCCCACCCATGACTCCCACCACCCCCACCCCCCAGCAGTGCAGGGGCAGCCTCCACCAGGCCCCCACTCATGTCTCCCACCACCCCTACCCCCCTGCCACCATGGGCAGCCTCCACCAGGCCCCCACTCATGTCCCCCTGCACCCCCACCCCCCAGCACCCAGGGTCACCCTCCACCAGGCCCCCACTCATGTCTCCCACCACCCCCACCCCCCTGCCACCATGGGCAGCCCCCACCAGGCCCCCACTCATGTCTCCCACAACCCCCACCCACCTGCCACCATGGGCAGCATCCACCAGGCCCCCACTCATGTCTACCACCACCCCCACCCCCCTGCCACCATGGGCAGCCCCTACCAGGCCCCCACTCATGTCTCCCACCACCCCCACCCCCCTGCCACCATGGGCAGCCTCCACCAGGCCCCCACCCATGTCTCCCACCACCCCCACCCCCCAGCAGTGCAGGGGCAGCCTCCACCAGGCCCCCACTCATGTCTCCCACCACCCCCACCCCCCTGCCACCATGGGCAGCCTCCACCAGGTCCCCACCCATGTCTCCCACCACCCCCACCCCCCAGCAGTGCAGGGGCAGCCTCCACCAGGCCCCCACTCATGTCTCCCACCACCCCCACCCCCCAGCCACCATGGGCAGCCCCCACCAGGCCCCAACTCATGTCTCCCACCACCCCCACCCCCCTGCCACCATGGGCAGCCTCCACCAGGCCCCCACCCATGTCTCCCACCACCCCCACCCCCCAGCAGTGCAGGGGCAGCCTCCACCAGGCCCCCACTCATGTCTCCCACCACCCCCACCCCCCTGCCACCATGGGCAGCCTCCACCAGACCCCCACCCATGTCTCCCACCACCCCCACCCCCCAGCAGTGCAGAGGCAGCCTCCACCAGGCCCCCACTCATGTCTACCACCACCCCCACCCCCCTGCCACCATGGGCAGCCTCCACCAGGCCCCCACTCATGTCCCCCTGCACCCCCACCCCCAAGCATCCAGGGTCACCCTCCACCAGGCCCCCACTCATGTCTCCCACCACCCCCACCCCCCTGCCACCATGGGCAGCCCCCACCAGGCCCCCACTCATGTCTTCCACCACCCCCACCCCCCTGCCACCATGGGCAGCCTCCACCAGGCCCCCACCCATGTCTCCCACCACCCCCACCCCCCTGCCACCATGGGCAGCCTCCACCAGGCCCCCACCCATGTCTCCCACCACCCCCACCCCCCAGCAGTGCAGGGGCAGCCTCCACCAGGCCCCCACTCATGTCTCCCACCACCCCCACCCCCCAGCAGTGCAGTGGCAGCCTCCACCAGGTGCTCACAATCCCCAATCATGTGCGTAATGGACAGCCTCCACATCCAAAAAGCCCTACCAAGTAACCCATTCACCCACATGGAAATGGAAATCACATGTTACACCCCCAATGTTCATGAAGCTAATGAACCCATGTCAGTCACACACAATGGTTGCAATATAATGGGAAAACACACAACATGACATGCATGAAACCAATGAGATGATACCACACAGTGAAGTATGCTAACAAAATTGTATTAAAAAAAATTAAGAATGCAAAAGAAAGAAAACTAGCTACAATGTGAATGAGAAAAAATAAACATGCATGTCCGTATAAAAAACTACCAAGGGTCCATGAGCACAACTGAACAAAGGAAACCTACTAAAAAACCTACCTAAAAATCAACTATATACAAAAAGTGGAGCAGTGTCCGTCGACTCCAAATCATAATTAGAAAGAAAGGAAACCTAAAACTAAAGAACTATATACAAAGGCGGCGGGCAAGTCCAGCGGCTCACTCCGTGGTGTCCCGGGCCAGGGCATCATCGAACTCATGTTCGATGTCCCGGAGGCGGTCCAGTTCCATGGCCCCGAGGGTCCGCAGGGACGACGCTGTGTCCTCCTCCAACCCCCTGCGGATTGCCTCGAGGCACTCGGCCCGCCTCAGGGCCCTCCGCATGGAGTTCTCCGCCCTGACCATTGTGAGCCGCGCCTCTTCCGCCCGCCGCCGCTCCGCACCTATGGCGTGGCCCAACCGCTGCCACACGGAAGACACTCTCTGTCCTGGGTCCCCCTGCCCTCCGGCCGATGGCCGCCCCTCCGATGTCGAAAGCCCCGAGCCTTCATGTCTCCCACCATGTTGCTGCTGCTGCTGCTCTGCCTCTGCCCATGCACTGCATCCTGCTGCCTGCACATCCTCCGCCGGCTGGGGTGCACTTGTTGATGTGGCCACCCCTGCTGGACCTCTGACTCCCGACTGTGGCAGGGATGCCTCCTCCACCAGCCTGGCCGCACCATCAGAGGCAGCTCCACAGGGCACCCAGGTGACTGATGGGTGGGAAGATGGCACAGAGGACGACTGGCGCGTAGGGGGTCCAGTTGAGGAGGGGGTCGGAGCAAGCCCCATCAGACGGAGGAATCCGGCCTGGGTGACCTGTCCCAGCAGGCTGACGTGGTCAACGAGCCATTCGAGATGACGTGCAGTCTCTCCATGAAAAGACTGCAGGTCACCTCGCATGGCCCGTTGACGCAAGGCCACACCAGCCAGGACAGGCTCAACCCGGACCTGGATGGCCACGTCCGCAGGCAGAGGAAGGCCAGTTGACGTCAGCTCATCCCCTGTCTGGACGTAGGCATCCCTGCTGGTGCAAGATGATGCAGGGACAGGATCGGGGACAGGATTGCACACAGGCACCTCCGCGGCCGCCTGTGCTGCCTCCTGTCCCTGGTCCTGCACAGCACCACTAGCACCAGTGGGATCCCCACCTCCAGACCCCGTCTCTGGTGCTTGCGCGGCCCCCTCCTCCACCAAACCCCCCACCAACCTGGATGACTCCGTGCCATCTTCCCCTGTTGGGCCCTGTGGGGTCCCAGCTGCCCCTTCTGCTGCCGAGGAGTCCAACTGCAACCTCCGCCTCTTGGACCTCCCCCCGGCAGCTGCGGCCTGGGACGCGGCACCGGACTCCTCACTCCCCGACGAGATGACAACAGGGGAGGGGAGCCGGGCCTTGCGTCTCCGGCTGGCGGTCGGATCCCCGCCGCTGTGCTCCACAGCACCTTCTCCGCCCTCTTCATCAGTTGACGCTGCAGACAGGGAGAAACAAAACACAGGCATCAGGGCACTGTCCAATGGACACATACACGCATGACAGTTGCACATGAGTGGCATTGGCAAACCTCAGACATGTCATCACAATCCCCAACACACATGTCATTGCAACTGGCACACATGAGCCATACCACAGCCATTTTGCAACTGCCAGCACCATCCCTACACATACAACAGCATCAGCAGCCAAAGGGGAGCCAGACATCACATGCAACACAGGAAGTGCACCACACATGTACACACACCACCACACTTGCATGCATGTCTACACCTCTGCCAAGTGTCGCACTGTTCAGACGGGCAGCCATGTCACATCTGCCAATCAGGCTTCCACATACCGCTGTCACATGCATCCATGTTGCATCACTGTTGCACCCTTGACAAATACACACACATGCACATGTACACAGTGCTCATACATGCAGCCGAAAACAACATACATGCCTGACATCACGGACATGTCTACTTACATACACATTTATCCAAACATGTGTGCACGCACAACTGCATTTGCCATGCAAGCCCACACACACAAGCACCATCCATGTCTCACACATTACAGCCCTCGCATGTGTCAGCCCCACGGCCCTGTACACCCCCACCCATACTCGACCCCATACAAACAGATGTGCAACCGGCACAATGGCAAATGATCACCACACGCACTGCTCACAACCAGGATGCATGTACACTCACCGCTCGACTGCAGACGGGTCTGCTTCTCTAGGACCTGGACGTGGAGCGCTGGGGATATGCGTTCCAGGACCCCCATCTGTTCTTCCGACAAGTGGCCCCGGCGCCCCTTGGCATCCGCTGCCTTCAAGAGGCGCCGGGCCTTGTTCAGGGTCCTGGACCTGAAGTCCTCCCAGCGCTTCCTGACATGTTGTAAGTCCCGGACTGCCACCCCCTCCGCGTTGATGGCAGTCACGATGTCAGTCCAGATCCGAGTCCGTCCTTCCTTGTCGGCGCGGGAACTTCCAAAGAGGGCATCATACTGCCCCAGGACTTGCTCCACCAGGACACCAACTTCGGTGGCACTGAAGCTGGTGCCCCTCTGCCTCTCTGGCCGGGGGTTGTCAGTGGTCACAGATGGTGTATGCCCCGACATGACAACCCCAGATGCAGGAGTGGGTGGGCAACTGGGTCCTGGGGCTGGGCTGTGGAGCGATGGAATTCCAGTCGGGAGTCTTAGGTTCCAGCAGGGGTGGTCACAGCAACAGCACCCCTGGCTGATGTGCAGGCAGCAAATGGCAGTGCACGTGGCCAGCAGGCAGTCAGGCAGCAGCAGATAGCAGGTGGGAGCGTGCTCGGGGCTCTGGGGGGCAGTAGTTCGGCCTTCTGGGCAGGAGCGTGGTCTTCCGTGTGCTTACGCGTGGCCAGCTTGGTACGGAGTGATTTGGCACGTGAAAATCCTGCACGTCAGCGTGAAAACCGAGGAAAGGCCCTTAGCGCGTAAGCGCGTCAGCACGCATACGCGAATCCATTGGACCAAAGGCCCTCAGCGCGTAAGCGCGTCTGTGACGTGACCCGCACGGGTGTTTCCCACACAGCACGTGATGACAGAGCACACGTGGAAAGACTGCACGTCAGAGTCTCATCGCGTGTAATTGGACAGCACGTCAGAGTCTCATCGCGTGTAATTGGACAAAAGTGCGTGTACACGCGATTGGCCTATGTACGTGTATATCAGGTGTGCGCGGACACTTACACACGCAAGTACGTCAGCGCACCTGTATCCCGGTGTGCGCGCCAATTTCCACACGCTATTGGACTGGGTACTGGATTTCAGGGGTGCGCGGGTCACACGCTCGCCTACAACACGCGCAACGCATTAATTTGCACGCTAACAAAATAACTAGCTCAGACCCAGGATGAACATACCGTTCCTAGCAGCAGTGGCCGTGGCCTACCAAAGGAGGAGGAGGAGGAGGAGGATAGTCAGGGCCAGAATATTCACACCCAGAAACAGCCTTTTCGGGATGCCTGATGACCAGGTGCATGGGAGGTACAGGTTTCCACCACACATCATACTGGACCTGGTGAGTGAGTGGGAGGACGACCTCACATCACCCACCCTGTGCTCCCAAGCACTCAGCCCCCTGGAGAAGGTCCTCAATGTACTGCACTTCTTAGCCACTGGATCATTTCAGCGGACAAGTGCCATTGTGGGTGGTGTATCACAGGCCACCCAGTCACGCTGCCTACACCAGGTCTTGAACATCATCACTGCACGCCCATCAGTCCACAGGCACATATACCTGCCCAGAGCCCCTGCAGAAAGGCATGCTGCCGCCCTGGATTTCTACGCTGTGGCACGATTCCCCAAAGTGCTAGGTGCCATTGACTACACCCATGTGGCTCTACGTCCCCCCAGGGCATCTGAGCACATCTATAGGAACCGCAAGCACTGGCATTCCATCAACGTGCAGGTAGCATGTAATGCCAAGGGAATCATTACCTCAGTATATGCCAACTATCCTGGGTCAACCCACGACAGCTTCATTTACCGAATGTCCACCCTAAGCCGGGACCTCGAAGCTGGCCGGCATGGCGATACATGGCTGCTTGGTGAGTATGAATGCCACTGCACATGCATGCATGTCAGATACTGAGCAAGGTCACAACCCCACCAATGATACCAATCGCCACCTCCACAGGGGACAGTGCCTACCCTCTCAGCCCCCACATGATGACGCCAATTCGGAACCCCACCACGCCACCCCAGGTAAGATATAACGCAGCCCACATTACAACCCGGGGCATAGTGGAGCGCACATTTGGAGTGCTGAAGTCACGCTTTCGCTCCCATGACCGTTCTTGCGGGCAGCTGTTGGACGCTCCCCCAGTAGTGTGCAGGATCATAGTGGCAGCATGTGTCCTGCACAACGTTGCAACACGCCGGGGCCTGGCCGTGGACATGGTGGTGCCCCCCCATCCCCAACCACATGCACAGCCGCTGCGCATGGGAGGGGAAAGGGCACGGGGGAGGCAGCCCGTACACAGCTAGTGGCTAATTACTTCACATAGAAATCACACCCCTGTGGAGTGCACACTGCCCTGGCACATTCCATCTGACAATCAATGATGACTCAACCTGACACTGATCCTGAATATCTGGAGAAAGAACCGTGAAAACCATATCAGCCTGTGATTGTTCACCTGGAAGTGTCACAATGTGTGCATCCCTACCCACACTGACACCACCAATGCAGTTTTGTGAAGTTACACATTCAAGCAGCTGAAATGAATACCCACTTGCAAAATGCAACAAGAGGACATTGCCATGTCAGCCAACCCAACCCCAGCACCGCCACACGACACACCGTGCCATGTCATGCTATTTGCACGTAAACAAAGTAATACCCACAACATGACACTAGTGTCACAATGTACAGTGTCCCTATTAGAAACTTGCAACACCTGAAATGCTCACAGTAATGCCAGACCAACAACAAACTTGAGCACGTACTACCATTAACATGACATCAGTAATGTATAATATTAGTAGTCTCACCACCTGGAAATGGCTGCACTCCCACCACTACCAACTGTGCAGTGTTGGCGCTTGTAGAGTTGTAGGTGCACTGCTGCCAACATGGACCACATCTCCAGACTAGAGGTCCTTGTGTAGACATGAGGAAGGGACCTGCAAATTGGGAGGTAGACACAGAAGATGAGTTACACATCAATGCAACATGCAGTGTACAACACAACAGCAATATGCACTAGGAATGTATACACAGTATTGACTACAGACTGCCCACACAGCTCATGGGAGTCCAACGTCACTGTGTAATTCACTGTCACTTGGGCACACCCTTTGCAAGCCCATGGAAACGGGAAGCAGGAGGGGTGTGTGTGACTCAACCCAAGCATCTGAACCAAATACATTACAAGCCTGCATGTGCCCAGCCACAATGCAGCGTATGCCCACAGGAACCACGGAAGCCAACAAATCGTCCCAAAAAAATTGGGAATAAAAGAAATAAAAAAAAAAAAAAAGAAATAAAAATAAAAATCAAAAATGGCCATTGAAGGGCCCGGGGGGGGGGTTGGGGAGGCCACCCAGGAGGTCCGAGGACAGGATGCACACCAGAACCCACCTGCTTGGATCCTGGGAAAAAAAACACCTCCATGGGCTCATGGCCCACACGGCTACCCTATTGTGGGAGTATCACTGCTGTCGCTATTATCACCCTGTGCAGCTGCATCCGGAGGTGGTTGCACTATGGGAGGCAGCCCACGCAAGGCCCTAGTCTGCTCCTCCATGGCCGCAAGCATGCGAGTGTGGTAGGTCTGGTTCTGGAGGATGAGTGTGCGGAGGTCCCCATGCAACAACTCACGGGATGCCCGGACCTCCGCCCTCGTTGCCTGCATCTCAGCTGAGAGCGTACGGGTGAGACGCTCCAGCTGCTGTTCTGTCCTTTGGTGTGTAGAAGCCTCAAGCTCAACAAGAGTCGTCCTGAGGTGAAGGAGCTCCTGCCTCAGGGCTTCCCTGTGGCCCTGGGACTCAATGGAGAAGGCCTCCTGCAGAGTCGCCAGTGCCGCCCGCCTGTCCCTGTTGGACCCCAACATGTCCTCCCTGTGTGACTGGCAGATGGTGTCGGTTGCCTGCTCTAGTCGCTCCATCAGCCTTTCAGGGGGGACAATGGAAGTGGCCACCCTATCCATGGCCTGAGCCATCATCTTGGATGATGCTGCCTGTTGGGTTGCCATACCGTAAATGGATTGCTCCCATGCAGTATTGCCAGGTGGCGTACGGCCACCACGTCGGCGGGCACCACACCTGTCTGGGGCAAGGCGAACTGCGCCTTGCTGTGCCGGCACTGCCTGAGGCTGCAGGACTGCATTCCCCCTCTGATCTGCTGGCCCAGGAACAGGATCAGATGTCGCGGAGTGTGACCCTGCATCCGTAACCACCAAAGGCGTAGCTGCCAACACTGACATCCCCATTGAGGGTTCTGACCCTGGTGCAGGTGGGTGAGACAGAACAGATTCCCTCCCTGGAACACTCACCTGCGACGGCACGTAGGTCTCATCCGAATCAACACCTGAGTACAGCTCGGGGGAGGTGCAGCCAGAGACACCCCTTGAGAGCAGGACCTGCAGCACTTGTGGGTTGTCACCCACCACCACACCACGTCCCTCACTGGTGGTTGGTCGGCCCTCGGGCCCCTCCTGGGTCTGCACCATCTCCACAACCCCAGCAGTATCAGGTTCGTCTTCCCCTGCAAAGACATAAAAACAAAGAAATGGAAACAGGCATTAGCACCATGGCACACAAAGAGGGCTGAGAAGCAAGAGAAACAGTACTTGTTTGACACATGTCCCACATGACTAAAACCCTCCCATGCATGCACCCTCACTGCGTATGAAGGGCAGGCAAATGGCACACACTGATGACACCAAGATTGAAGATGAACACATTTTCTGCATGCTGCCTGGCAGTGGCATCACACATTGGCCTGTGATTGGCAGGAGAAACACACATGCCATCACACAGATGGCATGTACAATTGCTATTGAGTGAAGATGGAGAGGAGGGCAGTACCTATGCATACTGTCCAGTTCCCGCATGTAATAGCTTTTCTAATTCTAACAGGTCAGATTCTTCACCTGGAGCTGCCAGTCCAAAATGGTGCAATTGCACAGGGACATGTTTGAACAAATGATATCCAGGTAACAAAGTCACTCAACTTTACCATAGCCATGTCAGACATGTGACTAGAGGACTGCGACATGCCTAGTAAAAGTGGTGGAATGGAAAATATTTGACTAAATGAACAGTGCTAAATTTTGCAACAATGTTGTGGCAACGTGACACTTCAAGGGCAACTGGCGTGCAGTTGGCCTACATGTCTACTGTTGGCAGAAGGGATACAGCTATGGCCAAATGCAGCTGCGCAGGATGTATTGCATGAAGCACATGGATGACCCATACGACTCAGGCGCACACACTCTCACCTGGCACACAAACAGAAGCCCTCACACACACCATGCACATGGATGACACACACATGCATGTGCACTCACCGGACAATGCCTCGTAATCAGGGAGATCTCCCACGCCTTGGATCTGTTCCTCCGTGACGTAGGTCCCAGCGACTGACTCATGTGGAGTGAGTTCCATGTCTACTACTGGAGACCCACCTCCAGTCACTAGAGTTGCGGCATGACTTGAGGCCAGCTTACTCTTTGCCCTGCGCTTTAGGTCATTCCAGCGCTTATAGCAATCATTGGCTGTGCGCCTCACGATTCCAAGGGCACTTACGATGTCCGCAACGGTCTGCCAGTGTGCCTGGCGTTGTGCAGGTGTGGTCTTGGATCCTGCAACAATGACCATCTCGTTGTCTTGTGCGGACACATACTCGACAAGTGCATTCAGGTCGTCATCCGTGAAGCTGGGCTTCCTGGACGGGCCGGACTGTGTAGCCGTGTCTGGGGCATCAGCCTGTGCCGGACGAGCACTCTTCCTCTTCCGCTTGGAAGGTGGTGGTGATCCTGAGTGTCCTGCGCCGCTCTGGACACTAGGGGCAGGAGCCCTGGTGGACTCTGTATCAGGAGTGTGGGATTGCACACTCAGCATGGGAGTTGGTGCAGGCATTGGCTCTAGTGTGATGGTGTCAGGGGGAATATCAGCAGCATGGACTAGGACCGACACTGTCCGGGCTGGGTGTGTGAGGGCTGGGGCGGATGGAGCCGCAGCTGCCCCTGCAGCCTCTCCGCCCTGCCTACTTGGTTCAGCAGATGACCTTGCTGCCCCAGAAGCACGTGGCATGGTGACATCAACGTGCACCAGCGCACGTGTCATAGGCCTGCTGACCTGGAAGTCAGCCATGGAGTCAGCCAGATCTGGTGCCACAATGGGCTGGTCCAACAAGGGCTGAGCATGGATGGTGACAGCCACATCAGCCTCAACGGGAGGGGGGGGGGGGTTATGGGTGCCCTTGACTGGTCCTCCACACATGGGGGGACAGGCTCACCCTGCAAGTAACGACCACGTCCCCTACCGGATCCACCACGGCCACCACTTGTGGCTCTTCCACCTTTGCCACCCTTACGGAATCCTCGCCTCCCAGCCATGGCACTGATGTTAATATGCGTATGGGAGTGGCTGTAAAATATTGTCCTGGGCAATTGGGGGTCAAAGGGGTTGGGTACCAGATGGTAATTGTACCCTAGTGCTCTTGCAAGGCTGATTGTAACCCCTGGGGAAAGATGACGGGTCACGCTACGCACAGAAGCCCCAAAAAAGGGAGATGACGTGCACGCAACCCCTCCTAGACCACGTGTGCAGAAAGAAAAACCTGCACTACGCTGTGGCACCCAGTAACACAAGAATGAACGTATGCGTGTCACACGCAGCCTAGAATGACCTCTGAAGGGGTAGTCTACACACGGGGCAAGCACAGCTGTTAGATACGTGCGTGACTCACCGTCTGCCAGGTAAAAGAGCGTGAAAAAGGAGCGCGTTTGGTTGGCAACACCCCCGCCAAAAGAAGATTTGTACGCTGTCTGAGGAGACAGGACAACAGTAGAAGGGAACACTGTTTGAGGGAACAGGCCCAGGTAAACCAGTAAAAGAGAAAAAAGAGAAAAATCTGTCAGAGGTAACAGGGAATACGAACTTGAAACGCCGTGAAGTAAATCGCGTGTGAACCGACAAGAAGTACAGAATTCACCCACTCGCTCTCCACGAAAAGCACATACAAGGAAATGGTGTTCTACGCGTACCTTTTATACAGGCCCACACGTCCAACGTCACTTACGCAGCGTGTACGCGCTAGGGCCATTTCCACCAATTACACGCTTTGTGACTTATGCGTGTACGGCCATTTCCACCAATTACACGCTTTGTCACTTCTGCGTGTACGGCCATTTCCACCAATCACACGCGATGAGACTCTGACGTGCAGTCTTTCCACGTGTGCTCTGTCATCACGTGCTGTGTGGGAAACACCCGTGCGGGTCACGTCACAGAGGCGCTTACGCGCTGAGGGCCTTTGGTCCAATAGAATCGCGTATGCGTGCTGACGCGCTTACGCGCTAAGGGCCTTTCCTCGGTTTTCACGCTGACGTGCAGGATTTTCATGTGCCAAATCACTCCGTACCAAGCTGGCCACGCGTAAGCACACGGAAGACCACGCTCCTGCCCAGAAGGCCGAACTACTGCCCCCCAGAACCCCGAGCACGCTCCCACCTGCCATCTGCTGCTGCCTGACTGCCTGCTGCCCACGTGCACTGCCATTTGCTGCCTGCACATCAGCCAGGGGTGCTGTTGCTGTGACCACCCCTGCTGGAACCGAAGACTCCCGACTGGAATTCCATCGCTCCACAGCCCAGCCCCAGGACCCAGTTGCCCACCCACTCCTGCCCATGTCGGGGCATACACCATCTGTGACCACTGACAACCCCCGGCCAGAGAGGCAGAGGGGCACCAGCTTCAGTGCCACCGAAGTTGGTGTCCTGGTGGAGCAAGTCCTGGGCCAGTATGATGCCCTCTTTGGAAGTTCCCGCGCCGACAAGGAAGGACGGACTCGGATCTGGACTGACATCGTGACTTCCATCAACGCGGAGGGGGTGGCAGTCCGGGACTTACAACATGTCAGGAAGCGCTGGGAGGACTTCAGGTCCAGGACCCTGAACAAGGCCCGGCGCCTCTTGAAGGCAGCGGATGCCAAGGGGCGCCGGGGCCACTTGTCGGAAGAACAGATGGGGGTCCTGGAACGCATATCCCCAGCGCTCCATGTCCAGGTCCTAGAGAAGCAGACCTGTCTGGAGTCGAGCGGTGAGTGTACATGCATCCTGGTTGTGAGCAGTGCGTGTGGTGATCATTCGCCATTGTGCCGGTTGCACATCTGTTTGTATGGGGTCGAGTATGGGTGGGGGTGTACAGGGCCGTGGGGCTGACACATGCGAGGGCTGTAATGTGTGAGACATGGATGGTGCTTGTGTGTGTGGGCTTGCATGGCAAATGCAGTTGTGCGTGCACACATGTTTGGATGAATGTGTATGTAAGTAGACATGTCCGTGATGTCAGGCATGTATGTTGTTTTCAGCTGCATGTATGAGCACTGTGTACATGTGCATGTGTGTGTATTTGTCAAGGGTGCAACAGTGATGCAACATGGATGCATGTGACAGCGGTATGTGGAAGCCTGATTGGCAGATGTGACATGGCTGCCCGTCTGAACAGTGCGACACTTGGCAGAGGTGTAGACATGCATGCAAGTGTGGTGGTGTGTGTACATGTGTGGTGCACTTCCTGTGTTGCATGTGATGTCTGGCTCCCCTTTGGCTGCTGATGCTGTTGTATGTGTAGGGATGGTGCTGGCAGTTGCAAAATGGCTGTGGTATGGCTCATGTGTGCCAGTTGCAATGACATGTGTGTTGGGGATTGTGATGACATGTCTGAGGTTTGTCAATGCCACTCATGTGCAACTGTCATGCGTGTATGTGTCCATCGGACAGTGCCCTGATGCCTGTGTTTTGTTTATCCCTGTCTGCAGCGTCAACTGATGAAGAGGGCGGAGAAGGTGCTGTGGAGCACAGCGGCGGGGATCCGACCGCCAGCCGGAGACGCAAGGCCCGGCTCCCCTCCCGTGTTGTCATCTCGTCGGGGAGTGAGGAGTCCGGTGCCGCGTCCCAGGCCGCAGCTGCCGGGGGGAGGTCCAAGAGGCGGAGGTTGCAGTTGGACTCCTCGGCAGCAGAAGGGGCAGCTGGGACCCCACAGGGCGCAACAGGGGAAGATGGCACGGAGTCATCCAGGTTGGTGGGGGGTTTGGTGGAGGAGGGGGCCGCGCAAGCACCAGAGACGGGGTCTGGAGGTGGGGATCCCACTGGTGCTAGTGGTGCAGTGCATGACCAGGGACAGGAGGCAGCACAGGCGGCCGCGGAGGTGCCTGTGTGCAATCCTGTCCCCGATCCTGTCCCTGCATCATCTTGCACCAGCAGGGATGCCTACGTCCAGACCCGTTTTCAGGCAGGGGATGAGCTGACGTCAACTGGCCTTCCTCTGCCTGCGGACGTGGCCATCCAGGTCCGGGTTGAGCCTGTCCTGGCTGGTGTGGCCTTGCGTCAACGGGCCATGCGAGGTGACCTGCAGTCTTTTCATGGAGAGACTGCACGTCATCTCGAATGGCTTGTTGACCACGTCAGCCTGCTGGGACAGGTCACCCAGGCCGGATTCCGCTGTCTGATGGGGCTTGCTCCGACCCCCACCTCAACTGGACGCCCTACGCGCCAGTCGTCCTCTGTGCCATCTTCCCACCCATCAGTCACCTGGGTGCCCTGTGGAGCTGCCTCTGACGGTGCGGCCAGGCTGGTGGAGGAGGCATCCCTGCCACAGTCGGGAGTCGGAGGTCCAGCAGGGGTGGCCACATCAACAAGTGCACCCCAGCCGGCGGAGGATGTGCAGGCAGCAGGAGGCAGTGCACGGGCAGAGGCAGAGCAGCAGCCGCAGCAACATGGTGGGAGACATGAAGGCTCGGGGCTTTCGACATCGGAGGGGCAGGCATCGGCCGGAGGGCAGGGGGACCCAGGACAGAGAGTGTCTTCCGTGTGGCAGCGGTTGGGCCACGCCATAGGTGCGGAGCGGCGGCGGGCGGAAGAGGCGCGGCTCACAATGGTCAGGGCGGAGAACTCCATGCGGAGGGCCCTGAGGTGGGCCGAGTGCCTTGAGGCAATCCGCAGGGGGGTGGAGGAGGACACAGCGTCGTCCCTGCGGACCCTCGGGGCCATGGAACTGTACCGCCTCCGGGACATCGAACAGGAGTTCGATGATACCCTGGCCCGGGACACCACAGAGTGAGCCGCTGGACTTGCCCGCCGCCTTTGTATATAGTTCTTTAGTTTTAGGTTTCCTTTCGTTCTTATTATGATTTGGAGTCGACGGACACTGCTCCACTTTTTGTATATAGTTGATATTTAGGTAGGTTTTTTAGGAGGTTTCCTTAGTTCAGTTGGGCTCATGGACCCTTGTTATTTTTGTACATAGTTCTTTCTTTCATGGAGATTTTTTTACATTTGACTTTGGACAAAATTTTTTTGGATTTGGATTTCCAGTTTTGTGTTTTGATGCGGACATGCAGCTTATTTTTTCACATTTACATTGTAGTTAGTTTTCTTTCTTTTGCATTATTTATTTTTTTCAATACAATTTTGTTGGCATAGTTCACTGTGTGGTATCATCTCATTGGTTTCATGCATGTCATGTTGTATGTTTTCCCATTCAATTGCAAAAAATGTGTGTGACGGACATGGGTTCATTAGCTTCATGAACATTGGGGGTGTAACATGTGATTTCCATTTCCATGTGGGTGAATGGGTTACTTGGTAGGGCTTTTTGGCTGTGGAGGCTGACCATTACGCACATGATTGGGGATTGTGAGGACCTGGTGGGGGCTGCCCATGGTGGCAGGGGGGTGGGGGTGGTGGGTGACATGAGTGGGGGCCTGGTGGAGGCTGCCCCTGCACTGCCGGGGGGTGGGGGTGGTGGGAGACATGAGTGGGGGCCTGGTGGAGGCTGCCCCTGCACTGCCGTGGGGTGGGGGTGGTGGGAGACATGAGTGGGGGCCTGGTGGGGGCTGCCCATGGTGGCAGGGGGGTGGGGGTGGTGGGAGACATGAGTGGGGGCCTGGTGGGGGCTGCCCATGGTGGCAGGGGGGTGGGGGTGGTGGGAGACATGAGTGGGGGCCTGGTGGAGGGTGACCCTGCACTGCCGGGGGGTGGGGGGGTGGAAGACATGAGTGGGGGCCTGGTGGAGGCTGCCCCTGCACTGCCGGGGGGTGGGGGTGGTGGGAGACATGAGTGGGGGCCTGGTGGGGGCTGCCCATGGTGGCAGGGGGGTGGGGGTGGTGGGAGACATGAGTGGGGGCCTGGTGGAGGCTGCCCCTGCACTGCCGGGGGGTGGGGGTGGTGGGAGACATGAGTGGGGCCTGGTGGAGGCTGCCCCTGCACTGCCGGGGGGTGGGGGTGGTGGGAGACATGAGTGGGGGCCTGGTGGGGGCTGCCCATGGTGGCAGGGGGGTGGGGGTGGTGGTAGACATGAATGGGGGCCTGGTGGGGGCTGCCCATGGTGGCAGGGGGGTGGGGGTGGTGGGAGACATGAGTGGGGGCCTGGTGGAGGGTGACCCTGCACTGCCGGGGGGTGGGGGTGGTGGAAGACATGAGTGGGGGCTGCCCATGGTGGCAGGGGGGTGGGGGTGGTGGGAGACATGAGTGGGGCCTGGTGGAGGCTGCCCCTGCACTGCCGGGGGGTGGGGGTGGTGGGAGACATGAGTGGGGGCCTGGTGGAGGGTGACCCTGCACTGCCAGGGGGTGGGGGTGGTGGGAGACATGAGTGGGGGCCTGGTGGGGGCTGCCCATGGTGGCAGGGGGGTGGGGGTGGTGGGAGACATGAGTGGGGGCCTGGTGGAGGCTGCCCATGCACTGCCGGGGGGTGGGGGTGGTGGGAGACATGAGTGGGGGCCTGGTGGAGGCTGCCCCTGCACTGCCGGGGGGTGGGGGTGGTGGGAGACATGAGTGGGGGCCTGGTGGAGGGTGACCCTGCACTGCCGGGTGTGGGGGTGGTGGAAGACATGAGTGGGGGCCTGGTGGGGGCTGCCCATGGTGGCAGGGGGGTGGGGGTGGTGGGAGACATGAGTGGGGGCCTGGTGGAGGCTGCCCCTGCACTGCCGGGGGATGGGCGTGGTGGGAGACATGAGTGGGGGCCTGGTGGGGGCTGCCCATGGTGGCAGGGGGGTGGGGGTGGTGGGAGACATGAGTGGGGGCCTGGTGGAGGCTGCCCCTGCACTGCCGGGGGGGTGGGGGTGGTGGGAGACATGAGTGGGGGCCTGGTGGAGGCTGCCCCTGCACTGCCGGGGGGTGGGGGTGGTGGGAGACATGAGTGGGGGCCTGGTGGGGGCTGCCCATGGTGGCAGGGGGTGGGGGTGGTGGGAGACATGAGTGGGGGCCTGGTGGGGGCTGCCCATGGTGGCAGGGGGGTGGGGGTGGTGGGAGACATGAGTGGGGGCCTGGTGGCGGGTGACCCTGCACTGCCGGGGGGTGTGGGTGGTGGAAGACATGAGTGGGGGCCTGGTGGGGGCTGCCCATGGTGGCAGGGGGGTGGGGGTGGTGGGAGACATGAGTGGGGGCCTGGTGGAGGCTGCCCCTGCACTGCCGGGGGTGGGGGTGGTGGGAGACATGAGTGGGGGCCTGGTGGAGGGTGACCCTGCACTGCCGGGGGGTGGGGGTGGTGGGAGACATGAGTGGGGGCCTGGTGGGGGCTGCCCATGGTGGCAGGGGGGTGGGGGTGGTGGGAGACATGAGTGGGGGCCTGGTGGAGGCTGCCATTGCACTGCCGGGGGGTGGGGGTGGTGGGAGACATGAGTGGGGGCCTGGTGGAGGCTGCCCCTGCACTGCCGGGGGGTGGGGGTGGTGGGAGACATGAGTGGGGGCCTGGTGGAGGCTGCCCCTGCACTGCCGGGGGGTGGGGGTGGTGGGAGACATGAGTGGGGGCCTGGTGGGGGCTGCCCATGGTGGCAGGGGGGTGGGGGTGGTGGGAGACATGAGTGGGGGCCTGGTGGAGGGTGACCCTGCACTGCCGGGGGGTGGGGGTGGTGGGAGACATGAGTGGGGGCCTGGTGGATGGTGACCCTGCACTGCCGGGGGGTGGGGGTGGTGGGAGACATGAGTGGGGGCCTGGTGGAGGGTGACCCTGCACTGCCGGGGGGTGGGGGTGGTGGGAGACATGAGTGGGGGCCTGGTGGGGGCTGCCCATGGTGGCAGGGGGGTGGGGGTGGTGGGAGACATGAGTGGGGGCCTGGTGGAGGCTGCCCCTGCACTGCCGGGGGGTGGGGGTGTGGAAGACATGAGTGGGGGCCTGGTGGAGGCTGCCCCTGCACTGCCCGGGGGTGGGGGTGGTGGTAGACATGAGTGGGGGCCTGGTGGAGGCTGCCCATGGTGGCTGGGGGGTGGGGGTGGTGGGAGACATGAGTGGGGGCCTGGTGGAGGCTGACCCTGCACTGCCGGGAGGTGGGGGTGGTGGGAGACATGAGTGGGGGCCTGGTGGAGGCTGCCCCTGCACTGCTGGGGGGTGGGGGTGGTGGGAGACATGGGTGGGGGCCTGGTGGAGGCTGCCCATGGTGGCAGGGGGGTGGGGGTGGTGGGAGACATGAGTGGGGGCCTGGTGGAGGCTGCCCCTGCACTGCCGGGGGGTGGGGGTGGTGGGAGACATGAGTGGGGGCCTGGTGGAGGGTGACCCTGCACTGCCGGGGGGTGGGGGTGGTGGGAGACATGAGTGGGGGCCTGGTGGGGGCTGCCCATGGTGGCAGGGGAGTGGGGGTGGTGGGAGACATGAGTGGGGGCCTGGTGGAGGCTGCCCCTGCACTGCCGGGGGGTGGGGGTGGTGGGAGACATGAGTGGGGGCCTGGTGGAGGCTGCCCCTGCACTGCCGGGGGGTGGGGGTGGTGGGAGACATGAGTGGGTGCCTGGTGGAGGGTGACCCTGCACTGCCGGGGTGTGGGGGTGGTGGGAGACATGAGTGGGGGCCTGGTGGGGGCTGCCCATGGTGGCAGGGGGGTGGGGGTGGTGGGAGACATGAGTGGGGGCCTGGTGGAGGCTGCCCCTGCACTGCCGGGGGGTGGGGGTGGTGGGAGACATGAGTGGGGGCCTGGTGGGGGCTGCCCATGGTGGCAGGGGGGTGGGGGTGGTGGGAGACATGAGTGGGGGCCTGGTGGAGGGTGACCCTGCACTGCCGGGGGGTGGGGGTGGTGGGAGACATGAGTGGGGGCCTGGTGGGGGCTGCCCATGGTGGCAGGGGGGTGGGGGTGGTGGGAGACATGAGTGGGGGCCTGGTGGAGGCTGCCCCTGCACTGCCGGGGGGTGGGGGTGGTGGGAGACATGAGTGGGGGCCTGGTGGAGGCTGTCCCTGCACTGCCGGGGGGTGGGGGTGGTGGGAGACATGAGTGGGGGCCTGGTGGGGGCTGCCCATGCTGGCAGGGGGGTGGGGGTGGTGGGAGACATGAGTGGGGGCCTGGTGGAGGGTGACCCTGCACTGCCGGGGGGTGGGGGTGGTGGGAGACATGAGTGGGGGCCTGGTGGAGGGTGACTCTGCACTGCCGGGGGGTGGGGGTGGTGGGAGACATGAGTGGGGGCCTGGTGGGGGCTGCCCATTGTGGCAGGGGGGTGGGAGTGGTGGGAGACATCAGTGGGGGCCTGGTGGAGGCTGCACCTGCACTGCCGGGGGGAGGGGGTGGGGGTGTTGGGAGACATGAGTGGGGGCCTGGTGGAGGCTGCCCCTGCACTGCCGGGGGGTGGGGGTGGTGGTAGACATGAGTGGGGGCCTGGTGGAGGCTGCCCATGGTGGCTGGGGGGTGGGGGTGGTGGGAGACATGAGTAGGGGCCTGGTGGAGGCTGACCCTGCACTGCCGGGGGGTGGGGGTGGTGGGAGACATGAGTGGGGGCCTGGTGGAGGGTGACCCTGCACTGCCGGGGGGTGGGGGTGGTGGGAGACATGAGTGGGGGCCTGGTGGGGGCTGCCCATGGTGGCAGGGGGGTGGGGGTGGTGGGAGACATGAGTGGGGGCCTGGTGGAGGCTGCCCCTGCACTGCCGGGGGGTGGGGGTGGTGGGAGACATGAGTGGGGGCCTGGTGGAGGCTGCCCCTGCACTGCCGGGGGTGGGGGTGGTGGTAGACATGAGTGGGGGCCTGGTGGGGGCTGCCCATGCTGGCAGGGGGGTGGGGGTGGTGGGAGACATGAGTGGGGGCCTGGTGGAGGGTGACCCTGCACTGCCGGGGGGTGGGGGTGGTGGGAGACATGAGTGGGGGCCTGGTGGAGGGTGACTCTGCACTGCCGGGGGGTGGGGGTGGTGGGAGACATGAGTGGGGGCCTGGTGGGGGCTGCCCATTGTGGCAGGGGGGTGGGAGTGGTGGGAGACATCAGTGGGGGCCTGGTGGAGGCTGCACCTGCACTGCCGGGGGGAGGGGGTGGGGGTGTTGGGAGACATGAGTGGGGGCCTGGTGGAGGCTGCCCCTGCACTGCCGGGGGGTGGGGGTGGTGGTAGACATGAGTGGGGGCCTGGTGGAGGCTGCCCATGGTGGCTGGGGGGTGGGGGTGGTGGGAGACATGAGTAGGGGCCTGGTGGAGGCTGACCCTGCACTGCCGGGGGGTGGGGGTGGTGGGAGACATGAGTGGGGGCCTGGTGGAGGGTGACCCTGCACTGCCGGGGGGTGGGGGTGGTGGGAGACATGAGTGGGGGCCTGGTGGGGGCTGCCCATGGTGGCAGGGGGGTGGGGGTGGTGGGAGACATGAGTGGGGGCCTGGTGGAGGCTGCCCCTGCACTGCCGGGGGGTGGGGGTGGTGGGAGACATGAGTGGGGGCCTGGTGGAGGCTGCCCCTGCACTGCCGGGGGTGGGGGTGGTGGTAGACATGAGTGGGGGCCTGGTGGAGGCTGCCCATGGTGGCTGGGGGGTGGGGGTGGTGGGAGACATGAGTGGGGGCCTGGTGGAGGCTGACCCTGCACTGCCGGGGGGTGGGGGTGGTGGGAGACATGAGTGGGGGCCTGGTGGGGGCTGCCCATGGTGGCAGGGGGGTGGGGGTGGTGGGAGACATGAGTGGGGGCCTGGTGGAGGGTGACCCTGCACTGCCGGGGGGTGGGGGTGGTGGGAGACATGAGTGGGGGCCTGGTGGGGGCTGCCCATGGTGGCAGGGGGGTGGGGGTGGTGGGAGACATGAGTGATGGGCCTGGTGGAGGCTGCCCCTGCACTGCCGGGGGGTGGGGGTGGTGGGAGACATGAGTGGGGGCCTGGTGGAGGCTGCCCCTGCACTGCCGGGGGGTGGGGGTGGTGGTAGACATGAGTGGGGGCCTGCTGGAGGCTGCCCATGGTGGCTGGGGGGTGGGGGTGGTGGGAGACATGAGTGGGGGCCTGGTGGAGGGTGACCCTGGATGCTGGGGGGTGGGGGTGCAGGGGGACATGAGGGGGGCCTGGTGGAGGCTGTCCCTGCACTGCCGGGGGGTGGGGGTGGTGGGAGACATGAGTGGGGGCCTGGTGGGGGCTGCCCATGCTGGCAGGGGGGTGGGGGTGGTGGGAGACATGAGTGGGGGCCTGGTGGAGGGTGACCCTGCACTGCCGGGGGGTGGGGGTGGTGGGAGACATGAGTGGGGGCCTGGTGGAGGGTGACTCTGCACTGCCGGGGGGTGGGGGTGGTGGGAGACATGAGTGGGGGCCTGGTGGGGGCTGCCCATTGTGGCAGGGGGGTGGGAGTGGTGGGAGACATGAGTGGGGGCCTGGTGGAGGCTGCACCTGCACTGCCGGGGGGAGGGGGTGGGGGTTTTGGGAGACATGAGTGGGGGCCTGGTGGAGGCTGCCCCTGCACTGCCGGGGGGTGGGGGTGGTGGTAGACATGAGTGGGGGCCTGGTGGAGGCTGCCCATGGTGGCTGGGGGGTGGGGGTGGTGGGAGACATGAGTAGGGGCCTGGTGGAGGCTGACCCTGCACTGCCGGGGGGTGGGGGTGGTGGGAGACATGAGTGGGGGCCTGGTGGAGGGTGACCCTGCACTGCCGGGGGTGGGGGTGGTGGGAGACATGAGTGGGGGCCTGGTGGGGGCTGCCCATGGTGGCAGGGGGGTGGGGGTGGTGGGAGACATGAGTGGGGGCCTGGTGGAGGCTGCCCCTGCACTGCCGGGGGGTGGGGGTGGTGGGAGATATGAGTGGGGGCCTGGTGGAGTCTGCCCCTGCACTGCCGTGGGTGGGGGTGGTGGTAGACATGAGTGGGGGCCTGGTGGAGGCTGCCCATGGTGGCTGGGGGGTGGGGGTGGTGGGAGACATGAGTGGGGGCCTGGTGGAGGCTGACCCTGCACTGCCGGGGTTGGGGGTGGTGGGAGACATGAGTGGGGGCCTGGTGGGGGCTGCCCATGGTGGCAGGGGGGTGGGGGTGGTGGGAGACATGAGTGGGGGCCTGGTGGAGGGTGACCCTGCACTGCCGGGGGGTGGGGGTGGTGGGAGACATGAGTGGGGGCTGCCCATGGTGGCAGGGGGGGTGGGGGTGGTGGGAGACATGAGTGGGGGCCTGGTGGAGGCTGCCCCTGCACTGCCGGGGGGTGGGGGTGGTTGGAGACATGAGTGGGGGCCTGGTGGAGGCTGCCCCTGCACTGCCGGGGGGTGGGGGTGGTGGTAGACATGAGTGGGGGCCTGCTGGAGGCTGCCCATGGTGGCTGGGGGGTGGGGGTGGTGGGAGACATGAGTGGGGGCCTGGTGGAGGGTGACCCTGGATGCTGGGGGGTGGGGGTGCAGGGGGACATGAGGGGGGCCTGGTGGAGGCTGCCCCTGCACTGCTGGGGGGTGGGGGTGGTGGAAGACATGCATTGTTGATCAGTAGTGCAAGGTGACATGTGGGTTGACTGGGGGGCATACCCATGGTGAATGGGCTGCCTGCGGGACATGGCCAGGGGTGCAGGGTAGTCCCCCGTGGTGTGGGCTGCCTGCAGGGGCCGTGGAGGTTGTGGAGCGTACACCTGGGAGGACCCACACGGCCAATTCACGTGTAGTACTTCCCAGAACCCCTGAAATACACATTCCCTGCTGGTATCGCGTGTGGAACTTCCCGCGCACCCCTGAAATACACGTACCCTGCTCGCACTGGTACTATCACGTGTGGAACTTCCCACGCACCCCTGAAATACACGTACCCTGCTCGCACTGGTACTATCGCGTGTGGAACTTCCCGCGCACCGCTGAAATACACGTACCCTGCTCGCACTGGGACAATCGCGTGTGCAACTTCACGATAACCCCTGTAATACACGTAGCCCGCTCCCCCAGGCCCGTTCGCGTGAGAAAGTTCACGCGAACCCCTGTGATACACGTAGCCCTCTCCCCCAGGCCCGATCGCGTGAGAAAGTTCACGCAAACCCCTGTGATACACGTAGCCCGCTCCCCCAGGCCCGTTCGCTTGAGAAAGTTCACGCGAACCCCTGTATTACACGTAGCCCGCTCCACCAGGCCAAATCGCGTGTAAAACTTCACGCGAACCCCTGTAATACACGTAGCACGCTCCCCCAGGCCCGATCGCGTGAGAAAGTTCACGCGAACCCCTGTAATACACGTAGCCCGCTCCACCAGGCCAGATCGCGTGTAAAACTTCACGCGAACCCCTGTAATACACGTAGCACGCTCCCCCAGGCCCGATCGCGTGAGAAACTTCACGCGAACCCCTGAAATACACGTACCCTGCTGAACTCGCGTGTGGAACTTCCCGCGCACCCCTGAAATACACGTACCCTGCTCGCACTGGGACAATCGCGTGTGCAACTTCACGCGAACCCCTGTAATACAGGTAGCCCGCTCCCCCAGGCCCGATCGCGTGAGAAAGTTCACGCGAACCCCTGTAATACACGTAGCCCGCTCCACCAGGCCAGATCGCGTGTAAAACTTCACGCGAACCCCTGTAATACACGTAGCACGCTCCCCCAGGCCCGATCGCGTGAGAAACTTCACGCGAACCCCTGAAATACACGTACCCTTCTGAAATCGCGTGTGGAACTTCCCGCGCACCCCTGAAATTCACATACCTTGCTCGCACTGGCCCAATCGCGTGTGGAACTTCCCGCGCACCCCTGAAATACACGTTCCCCGCTTGCCGTTTGCTGTTTGGCAGCCCGGTGAACTGGTCCAGGGTTAGCGCAGCCCTTTGCGATGATTTAGCGATTTTGATGGCTTTTCCTTGCGCGAGGGCGTTCTTCGGGGCGTTACTGGCGCTGCTGCAGGGTCGCTGCGATTCTCTGCGCCACGGCTGGTTTGGGAGACTAAAATCCATGAATACGCTGTGCGCGGAAATCGGTTTTAGCGCACGTGCCTGGCGCAGACAATCGCACGCGGACACTCTGCGCCAGCCACTTGCGACACTTTTCTGCGAAATTCTATGAATTGCCCTCTAAATGTTTACCCCCAAGTTGCATTGGGACCACACAGAAGCTTGTAGGCCCCCACAGTAAGAGCCAATGCATGATGATAATTAGGACATCTTCAGGGCTAGAAATACCAACTTTTGTTAGAACACATATTTTCTAGGAGTTCTGAACAGGCTAAAAAGACAGGCATTTTGTAGCTTCATTTGTGTGCTACGTACATGGCAGAAATCCACTTCATTTTTTAAATCTTTGCCTTAAGCCATCCACTAGCAATTCCCCCCCCACACACACACAAATGTCATAAACTTAAATGTGAGAGGGTGACGTCAGTTCCCTGTACATATTTAAATGTTTGCACTTTACAAATTCATGCTTTCAAAACAGCGGGGAAGTCCCCAGTACCAGGCTCAGGAAATCCCTTGCTACTACTGCACATGTACCTGTATTTGTAAGATCGGGGAAGCTCTCGTACCTGAAGAGGAGTAGATCCTCCTTCTGTCTGGTAATAGACAGGTAAACATGTCATTCATGGCATATGCCCTGCCTTCCTGTCTAATATTATAAAAGTCAGAAGCATTGTCCACTGAGGCAGCCAGGCTGCCCTTATTATAAGCAGGTACATTAGAAAATAAGTGACACTGCACACATTTATTTAGGACAACATAAACAAAGGAATGCTTACATTTCACACGAAATAATTAACATAGAATATAGATTTCTGATATAGAATATAGGGCAGCAAAAGGCAGCCATTTTTCCCAAAATGAATGTCACATCATGTATTACAAATAAACTGCAGCCCTTAAATCTCCTGAACATTTAGAAGTGTAGAGCAAACAGAAAATATAGTGCTGTGTGCAGCAGTTTAAATAGCAGAATATATTATTTTTCAATAGTGCTGCTCACAAAATGAAACTGGCATAGAGTCAGAAAAAGATAAGGAAGGGGGATTAACCAATAAGGAACTAGACAACTTAATCTGTGACCTTGTAAGTTGTCTGGAGCATGCGTCATTTCCAAAACCTGCTTTTTCCAGTTTTAAAGTTGTAACATATGTCTAGTGTTCCAGAAGATGTGGAAAAACAACCAGGTATGCTAAATTAGCACAATATGAGGTCATTGAATTATTGTGTAATGCATTATTTTCTATAAAAGTGTGTTCAAAATGGACAAGCTCTGAGTCTTGCCATGCTATTTGACATCTGTGGCATGGGTTACTGCTCCCAACCGGCTGAAAAAATAAATGTTTTGCTGTATGCACCATTCCGTCTATGAATGGGCTTTCATTGAGTTATGACTGAGAGGACACCTCCTCAACATACCTTATCTTGTTGCTTCTGGTTTACGTTGTTTGCATTCCGGTTTACAGCCAGGTCAGCCTCTTCTTTCTCTCGACACCTCTGTTCGTATATCCGCTTAGCCTGCATCATTTATGAGAGCAAATGCAAAATGCTGTTGATGAACCAGCTGAGCTATGAGCCAATCACATACAATAAATCTCAAAAGCTGTAAGATTGTGGTTATAAATAACAGGCAAAAAATGCACTTAAACAAAAACCGTGGTGGGCGAGGTTCCTTTGTCACTGATCCTCTCAGGGAGAGGCTGCATGTTTTAGGAACCGTTGCTCAATCTCAAGTCAACAGGGACAGAGGCATTTTTCAAAGAGATTATTACATGTGTCCTGAAACAGGTTCTTCTTTACAGCCATGTAAACCTGCTAGAGTATGTTATAGAGAATTACATATGGTAGTATGTCCTATACACTTTAATAAACCCCATGTCTTGCATTAGTGGGGAGTGATCAAACACTTTTGTGTTATCAGTCCAGACTGAGACCATGAACTTCTACAGTATTAAACACTGTTTTTAATTGTTTTATTTGGTTACAAAAGAAAACCTTCACACAACTTATTGTTTAAAATAAAATAAGAATAAAAAGAACAGGTGGTTCTGCAATTAATTACACAATTAAAAAGGAAAATGTAATGTATCTATGCCTATACATTCTAAAAGTCTCAATGTGTCTAATATCAACAATACATATGCTCCCTTAAAAATCAACGCCCAGATGATATCTAGTGACAGATTAATATAATCTTTAAAATGTTTCTTCAGAAATGTATTTCTACCATCTCTCAGTTTTACACACTTTATGATTAGATGTCTCAGAGATTCAGTGTCTTCACCGCAGAAGCGATAGCTATTCTAGATTTAATTCTCCCGGCTTCTAATTGCCACTACTTCTTTTGTTCCACACGGAGTTAAACAAATTCTCAAAAAAGGCATGCATCTTCGTTGACATGGAAAGTATTCTAAATAACTCAGAAATACATTCCATGCCTTTGGCTCCAGACAAAAACTTTAAAAATGTTTATATTTTTGGCATCATTTGGCACCAATTGGCTCCCCACATTTTTAATTTAACAGACGCAGGTCGATTTAAAAGGGTTTCTTAAGAGGACCCCATGTCATCCAGTCAGGTTAGACATCCATGATGACATTAGTCATCCATCTAAGCAAAGGAGTCCAGGGAGATGCTTCTAATGCAGTTGCCATGAAGGCCAAAATCGAGTCCTGTGGTCCAATGACAATCTTCCTCAAGAATAATAAAGCTTTCCATTTAACAAGAGCATGCAATGAGAGTAAGCCTTCTCGTATCGTAGAATCTGAATAGGGATTCCGTTTGGGACCATCATTACCATTTTCGAAATTATGCCCTCTATTTTGTTCCAGTTCAACTTTTCACCAGATAATTTAGCTTATACTTCATAGGTAAGTATTGGAATCATCTTATTTTATAGAATAGTAACACAGGGAGGTATGAGAAAGTGCTGAACTTCTTTTGAATAATTAGGGCATGGGATGCAGGAGTTTCAGCGTTGGTCTTCAAATTCTCTCTGTAAGCCAATTCCGTTTGGGTTGCATTTATTAGATAATTTATCAGCAATAAACACTATTCTGTGGCCCTTAACATATGACCCTAGTGCTGTTACCAGCCAACTCAGCCCCCACAATGGGTGTTTATTTGCATTACCACCCCGAGCAAAGGGTGTTAACAACAGTGCATTTGTCAGAAATAATGGACAGCGGAAAGTGAGCAACCCGTTGTTATTGACAAAGATAATCTTACCTGACATGGCCTCCATGAAAACTAAGGGTGGGTCTCTGATCAGAGACCCTCTTCCATTTCCATGACAGGAATGGCAGGCGCTGTGTTGCTGCAACAGCGAGAGGGTAGGGAGAGACTGGGAGATGGAAAGATAAGGAAAGGGGCATGGAGCATAGGAAAGATGACCGCAAATGCATGCAGCTCACGGCTTGCTAAAAACCCAGACTTGGATCATCAGATTCAGCTCGGGTTTGGGGCAACCTTACTGGCTGACACACCCACAGAAGGTTCTAATATAATATAATTACATTTTCATGTTAAGATCAATTGGTTTGAGCTATGTCCGACCCTGATCTTGAGAAGCAGAGGGACTGGCCCAAGTTCTAAAGATAATAACTGTGATATAACATATGTTCTGATGCAAAGTGCATAAATGATTGTCCCGAAATGAGGCCCATGCCACACCAGAGCACATTCTGATGTAGGGATAAGGTGTAACAGTTTGAAATGTATTAGAGGAGACATGGTTTCGCCATCAAATCACAACCCTTGCCATTTTCTTCTTTTGATGCATGGAGCACAGGACAGAGCATGAAGACTGTTTCTGCCTCCAGCAACGCAGTACATCTCTGTACCACATTCAATTTTCATCGGGCGTGGAGATGCTGGTATTGGAAAAATCCAGGCAGCCAAGCCCAGCAGGCAGGAGGCAGTTTGTGCAGAAGTAGCGCAACAGGGCGCACAGTTCCGGTACACATACGTCGCCCGAGCAGACATCACGGCTTCCCGTTCACGGCAGGCCACAAATGCTCGAGCTCCACAGATGTTTTCAGAATTCTCCCGGAGCCTTCATGGCTCACAGCGGCGCCATCACTGCAGCGCCACCTGCTGGTCCTAGGGATCCAGCTGTATAAGTTAACAGAAGGTCGGTCCTTCAATATATATATAAGCAGCAGCCCCATACCAGCAGTCTGACCTCAGACATTGCAATGTGGTCATCACCCACAGTGACATACAGGTCCAATCCCAAGTGCTTGAACAGGCGCAGTCTCAAGATTTATTTATTTATTTATTTTCATCTATCAACAGAGCCCAGACCCGCAGACACATTTGGACGGGGGCAGGCTCAAGTACCACCTGCAGTTACCTACAGCCCACTATTTGTTACTGCCACGGTCCTACTGCAGAATGAGTAGGAGGGAGCATAGCCTCAGCGAGGAGTCAGAAAGTCTGCACACTAGCCGAAGGCTGCAGCCATCTATGGGGCGCGTTGTCCAGCAGGCCATCTCTGCTGGCTTAGGGCCGTTCAGCAAGCAGCTGAGCGTGGTGGAAGATCTTCTGGCCTTCTCTCAAGGCATGGAGGAATTGAGGGGACACACCCCCTGGGAACCTAGGTTAGGTTCCGTCAAAGGGGTAAGATCTAAAGCCTGCAAGGCCTGCCGTTCTCAGACCCCCCCCCCACCACTCGGGCTCACCTAGAGATAGGCACTATATTTCTAAAAGAGCGAGGCCTTGGGAAAGAAGGGGCAGAGGTCACAATGGCGATGCATCCAGCTCAAACGAGCGTGAGGAGGATAGCTGGTCGGACCCCTCTGAGCAGAGTGCGGCAGAGAGGGAAGAATCATCATCTGGCACAGCAGTTCTGGAATAGCCAACTGGTGAGAGCAGGATGACCGAAGGCCGAACCCCTTCTTCCTATCTTGGGGGTGAGGGAGAAGAAGAGGCTGGAGACGTCAGAAGGCAGCAACACGCTACCGCATGCGACATCAGAGCCAGCGTTGCACAGCAAGCCTTCAAGTGCATTTCCTCCTGTAGGGGGTAGAATAACACAATGCTTAGAGAAATGGCAGGAACTCACAACAGACGCAGAGATGGTGCAAGGCTTCTGTCTAGAATTCTATCATCAAGTGGTGCAGGTGCAATTACCAAGGCCCATAGTAATTTCCAAAGAGAACGAGCGCCTTCGAGGGACAGGTAACACGCTGCTGCAGTGCAAGCGGGCCACTGCGCCAGTGGCAGCAGAGCCACAAAGCTTCATGAGCAATATGTTTTTGGTGAAGCGGAAGCTCAAGCTGCGCCCGGTAATAAATTCCAGGATGCTAAACACGTTATTAGAGTACTGTCACTTCAAAATGGAAGGGCTTCACCTTCTGTGGGACATTCTCCAAACAGGAGATTGACTAGCCCACACATATCTGAAGGATGCCTTTCTCTCAGTGCCCATAGCACTGAGTTCGCACAGTTTCCTGCAATTGTTTTGGCAGGGTCAGAGATGGGAGTTCACATGTCTCCCCTTCGAGCTCGCATCAGCACCTTGGTGTTTCAACACAATTTTGAAGCCAGTAATCGCTAGGCTCAGGGAGAATGGCATCCGGCTCATAGTCTACCTGGATGACCTGTGCTTGATGTGCCAGGACAAGCAACTATTACAGGAGCAAGTGGGTTTAACGACCACACAACTACAGGATCTGGGATTCCTTATAAACGGAGAGAAATCGGACTTAATTGCGCCCCAGTTGATGGAGTTTCTAGGCTTCGTCATTGACTCAATTCAGGGCACTGCAGTGAAAACAAATTCAGAAACTCTGCTGGGGACACGCATATGATCAGAAAGTACTACTCTCCCAGCAGCGGGGATGGAATTGTACCGGTGGTATTACCACATGGAAGCTTGGAACGGGAGAGGGATTTATGGTTCCTCCCTGGATGTAGTTATAGAGTCGGACTTAGTCGAGCCTTAGTCCCAGACGTGAAAGCCCAAGGTGGGCGTCTTTCCGAAGTGTAATTAAGGTCCGCCCACCTTGGGCTTTCACGCCTGTTTCCACATGACAAGATGGAGTGATTCTTTACCCAACTCACTATCTTCTTACCATCTTCTGACATAAGGGACTAAGGCTACACTACAAGTACAGGAAACTGACAGCTCTCCCCATATGAAGGACAGCCAACATTTATCAACAAGGGAATCTTTTTCCTTAGATTACTTTAAGAAAGAAAAATTATGCAAACTGCCCCTGAAGAAGTGAATTGTTTCACGAATAGCGTTGGGCTTCTAATAAATCACTGGATTTTTTCTAAATATACCTAACTGTGTCAATGTGTTTTGATATATGTATTCATATATGTCACTAAGTAAATTACCTACAGTTTAGTACAAATCAAACTATTGAATCAATTACCTAACAAATAATCAAATATATAAGGACTCCTCACAGAGCCACCCATAAAGTGCAGAGGACGGGAGTTCCCACATTTGGGAACTTGTTCTATTTTGTACATTTTTGCAACCCATATGCCAGGGTTGTTATTCATCTCCTCCGCCCCTTAAAAGCAGTAATTCTTAGGATACATCTTTAAACAGACTATTTTGAAAATTAGGAGTGCTTACTGATCAGTTCTCGCTTGGACCTCTTTTTCTTTAACAGACCTCGATCATGGATCCATCAATGTAGCTGTCTCTTTAAGAAAATATTTCACAGGAATACTGCGCAGTGCACCACGAACAAAGGTGCAGCAAGAAATACATTGATAGCTGATTATAGCTCAAAATCGTGATTCCTCAACTGCAGTTACAATAATTGTACCAGTGAAAAAGACATACTTACATCCATTGTTTTTTTATAATGTGTCTGCTTCTGTTTATGGACAATATCCATCGCATTGTCTGTCTGAAAATAAAATATAATAATTAGTTGGTAGGTCATGTAACATTTAAAAATCCTTTTGCTTTGCCCTCAATCACTGATAAACCAGAGCCATTTGCATGTAACACCCCTATGTGCCCAGAATCCTGGGTCACCTTTCCCGCGTCTACAGGAGCACAGCTGCAGATCCACCAACAAGTTTATCAGGACTGGGAACGTCTTTCCCACCCTAACTTAGAACATCCCCCACACACCCTGTATATCCCCGCACTCCATGCCCTTCCAAGAGTACTCCTCATAGATTCATAATGGAGGGCTTCGGGCACATCCTCTGACAAACTGGCATGCCATCTGCTCCAAAGGCAATACAGACTCTGTCCTGGCCAAGAAGAGAATCCACATCCAAATCCACATCCCTGCGTCCTCTAACAACACAGCCAAACTATTTAAAAGCTGCAAGGAACTGGACAATCCTACTGCAGTCTCGGCCTCTCATGTGCCCCCCTGAGCCTCTGTACAGCCCTGGCTTCTCACTTGACCACTAAAACCCAAGACATCCTGTCCTCGCTCTCCTCTTCCTCTCCCTCTACCCCTCTGGCCGCTTCCCCCCTCCTCCTCCATTCTCCTCTTTCTCTCTGACAACTCCCGACGATGTTTTCAGACAAGTCCAATATATGAAAGTGTTGTCCATGCAGGTGTTCCCCTGCTCCTCCAGAATCATCAAGGACCCGATTTACACCCTCTCTCCAGCTTTGGCTGATTTCTGCAATCATTCCTTCGCCACTGGATCCTTCCCCTCTCTCCTGAAGCACTCCCTTGTGCATTCCCTCCTTAAAAGCCTTCTGTCGACCCTACCTCCATGACAAACTATCACCCGATCTCTATCACTCCTTTCCTGGGAAAACGTTTGGAAAAGCTGCCTCCCAGCTTACTCTCCAGACTGAATCTGTTGGCTGTCTCCATGACCACCAGCCTGGCCTTAGAACAGCCAGGGGCACAGAAACTGTTCTCCTGAGCACCCATGAAGAGCTGCTCTCTAATCTTGATTCCAGCCTTCCTTCTGTCCTGATCCTCCTTAATCTTTCCTCTGCTTTTGACACAGTCAATCATGCCAACCTGATCAATCGACTCTGCGAGAACCTGGGCATCACGGATCAGGCCCTGGAGTGGTTGACCTCCTTCCTCCTGGACTATCCCTCACAGGTCCAACTTGGGACCTTTCTCTCGACCACCTCTCCCTCTCCACATGTGGTGATACCCAAGGCTCTATCCTCTCACCCTGGCTCTTCAATGTCTACTTTGCCCCTTTGGCCTACTTGATCGCTGCCTTCTCCTCTTTCAGTGTTATGGGGATAACAGTCAGCTCTCTTTTAGGCTCCCCTCAGCCTCCGCTCCTCTTGCTCATTCCTGACTGTCTATCCATGATTCAGGATTGGTGTGCCTCCAAAGATCTCTGCCTTAATGCCAGTAAGACGGAGATCCTTTTCATTGGGACCCCTGCTCCCGCTTTTCCCCTCTCACCTTGGGCCCTCTTCCTTCACCTTCCTGTGAGGCAAGAAACATTGGTGGAACAAAGGTGGACAGAGCATAAATCCTATGTACGTACACATCAAGTACATTCACCAATGGCACAACATTTTGACATTGCCCAACACACCATAGCACAGATGAGATTTGTTATTTTGGAACAGGTGGACTGTCCTAAAAGAGGAGGAGACATAACCAATTTACTTAATCAGAAAGAAATATTTTGGATAGAGCGCCTTGACGCTTTGAATCCACGAGGTATGAATCTTGAATTTGATCTGTCATGCTTTTTATAAATAATGAGCTATGTATTTGAGTATCCATTGTTGGGGTCGTGAACATAAGATGAGGATTTCTCTACCGACATTTTGTAAACAACTTTAATTACTGATTGGTTGATAATGTGATCCTTAAATGGTGTTACCATCCTGAGAATGTTGATTGAAAAAATGTGTTCAATATTAAAAAATGTTAACTATATGAGCACAATGGATGGTTGATATCACTTTTTTGTAAAATCACAAGAGCAGAACTTGCTGATGAATTAACGAAGTTATGAACTGTCAATATATGTGGTATTTACAACAATGAACGGCGACATACTCCAATGAACGTAGTTCTCGAGAACGTACAAATGTGGATGCTGGATGGAAAAATCATACAGTATTGGCTAGTAAATAAAAACACACTAACTAGATGCTGCCAGTATTTTGAGGCAGTCCCTTGTCCTATATGAATATGGAGAACAGATATATTCATTTAATGTTGAGGTGATTTTAAGTCTTGAGCAAGGATTACATTACCGGAAACATATTTTTCTGAGTAAGAACAGTTGGAGGCAGATCAACACCAATAGGTGAGGGACGGCACATATATACTTTTTCTGAAGGAGCAACATTTTTAAAGATGATCGCTGTATGAGGATAGAAAACTGTAGATTTGGTTTGTGTCGGAAGCCTCACGTGGCGCTACAAGTCACATGACTTGGTCCTCCATTACCTAACGCTGATGCAAGACAGGAGGATGTCTTCACAGCCGGATCCCGATTCCTGCGTCACACGCTAGCAGAAGTATGTGAGTGTATTACATCACGATCAATTACTGAGTTAGAGACACATTTATTCGCAATTGATTGGCGATACAGAGCAAAGTGGAATTATACTTCCTAAGATGGTGAGACATTAATCTATTAATGTTTGTTGTATAACAATAATACATTGGTTAGAGTTTGTGACTCACTGGCTTTATGTAATGTTATATGCTACTGGAAATGTTTTTTCACTTCATGACGGCACAGCACAGAAGGCTGGTTTATAGCCAATTCTCTTTTCCCGAGCCCTGTGTCAATACTTGACCAATGATAACTCAGCAATATGACTGTATAGATCAGGATTTTACAATGAAGACAATTAACTTCAAATATTATAACATATTAAGGACATTATGCCCATTTCATTTGCAGATGAGATAAATCTATTGAAGGTGGCTGATCTATTGTTGCCATAGCGATCTAGAGAAACAACTGTTATTGAAATACATGAGCAAGATATGAGGTTAGTTTGCTCTACACAGTTACCCTTTATTTTAATTGTATGACAGGTGTTTAGACTTAGAAGAATAGATATACATGCTGATGTATATTCCTTTTTCAGATCCAGCATTGGAGTAATCATTACGATATTGTAAAGATCACTTAGGCTAGTGCGTCTTTGATTCAATTCATTCTAAATAAATAATACAGGTAGTGGTTGAAAAGTGAACCTTTTATTGTTTATCTTTTACTCCATTAGATATTGAAAAGGATAACACGCAATCCTGAAGAAGAGGGGTTTTCCCCGAAACGCATAGTTCATAACTTATAGAAGAACTCCTTAAATCAATAATATGCCATCTTTATTGATATTTCATCACCTTGATATAAGTTCAGCAGTGTTATCTAATATGATGTAAAACATTATGGTGTTCAAATACAATATAGATTGAGTGTTATATATGTTTGAATCCATGAGACTATTATGATTGATTTTTCTGTGCTTCTTCTTTTTGACTTTAAAAAAAAATAGACAATCAAATCGTTGGTATTGAAAATTATGTTTACTGAAAATTCGATACAATGAAAATATTCTGATTTAAATCAATTTCTTTTTACATTAGTATATATGTGAAATAAACCATTTTTTTGGAGGAACAATCAAATTTCCTTTTGGAATTTATTAGGGGTAGTTACCCCGTTAGAGTGACTGTGCCACTTGTCAATTCTTTGACATGCTTTTTGTTGTGATTTTCCTTGTCCCGATATTTGGGGACTGCCTAGGGCACCTGGAGTTTACTGAAGTGTTGATCATTTGATGACAAATGTGACATTTATGTACAAGAAGTAGTGCACCCAATTGTAATTTTCATTGTTGCAAAAAACATTGTTGTCATCTTCGATTCCACTCTCTCCTTCTTTCCTCACATCACTGACCTTGCCAAGAAGGCCCATTACCCGCTCCACCTCCTCAGAGGTATTTTTCCTTTTCTGTTACGCTCACCTGGTCTCTGCGGGGGCATTGGAGCACGGTTGAAGACCTCCCAGGATCTGGCTTCTCTGGATCAGGCTTCTTCCCCTGCTCCCGTGTTGTGGACTGCTCTGGTGGTTGAAACTGCCCCTGTGAGGATACGAGAGGTTGTGAGGATGCTGTGATATGGCTGTAATTCTCGAACCCTACTTCCCAGAATGTGGAATGTGTTTGCCCACATAGTCTCACCTATTTAACTATGAGGATGAGCTCTCTGTCCTGCTTCTCAAGTCCAGGGGCGCTTTAATTGGACCTAGTTCCTTCACTAGTCCATGTGCATGGCAGCCCAGACCGGCTGTGACTGATCCACTTTGAAGGTAAGTGTTCTTCAACAATGATTATTGTCCGTACTCGTTTGCAATGTCTTTTTTCCCATGATTAGTGTTCGTATCCCTAGTAATGTCTTTCTTTCTCCTCAATAGGTGATGAAGGCCCAGCAGAGTCGCATTGCTGGCAGTGAGCACAAACTGAGCCCTGAGGAGTTTACAATGTCCCAAAATAGATGGTAAATTTGGGCCCTAAGGTCAGCGCGAAGGTTGTGTAGTGCACGACCTTAGTGAATTGTCTTTATGTGGTTTCTGACCTTATTTGTCCTTTTCTCCTGCAGGTATGGCCTGGCGACGTCAGATGAGGAGCAGCTGTCCGAAGATCTGTCGGCGGGTGATGGATGGCGGCAGCCGCGAGGATGCTGGTCGAGATGAGCACCCGCGTAAGTGTTGGACCTGCGGAACAGGTAAGGAGCGCTGCAGGCGATAGCATTGCTGGAGTCAGGTAGGTGCGCTTTAGACGATGATAGATGGTATTGCTGGAAGCAGGTAAGATGCGCTTCTGGCGATGGTAGACTTTGGGCGATGGTATTGCTGGAATCAGGTAAGATGCGCTTCAGGCGATGGTATTGCTGGAATCAGGTAAGATGCGCTTCAGGCAATGGTTTTGCTGGAATCAGGTAAGAAGCGCTTCATGCGGCAGTGAGCGTTACGCTGCATGAGCAGACTAACGCGAAGCGCTGGCATGTGGGCGGGGCAGGCTTAAATGACCTGGTCCCAGCCATGCCCCTTTGCTCTGCTTGATGGCTCCACCCTGCCACTCCCAGAAGATGCTGCACGTGTACTCCAATGCATTCCTATGGCCACGCCCAGCCTGGATGCACGTGGGGGCCCTGGAAGAGATAAAATAACACGTGCACTAGGAATAAAGTGTGCAGAGCACACTTTCTCATGAGCCTGGCACCAAAGGCACCAAGACTAGGTCCAACTGGACCCTTTAAGTGATGTAACTTGTGGTCCTTGCCCTGTGGCCATGACATTTTCTTCCTTTCCCCAGGCCAGAGCCCTAGTTTTCTCGAGGCTGGACTTCTGTAACAGCTTCTTTCTCAATCTTCCTTCCTCTACTCTCCGCCCTCTGCAACTGATCCTGAACAGGGCTGAGAGACTTATCCTTGGCCTCAAGCCCAGGGACTGTATCTCTCCAGCTCTGAAATCTCTCCACTGGCTCCCGGTGGCTGCAAGGATCAAGTTTAAGACACGCTGCATCGCCCACAAGGCTTTCTGGGGCCAGGGCCTGCACTACACCCAACTCTCCCTTCCAAAATACCTGCCATCCTGAGCCCTTCGTTCAGCTACCTCAAACTCTCTGAGGGTCAGACGCTTCTCCAGGCAGATAGTGGTGGGAAGATCTCTCTTCTCTGCAGGCACCTCCCTCTGGAATGGCCTCCCTGTCCCTCTCAAACTTGAGCAGGACCACCCGAGGTTCCGGAAGCTGCTTAAGACCTTCTCTTTCTCCTCTGCTTTCTCTCTCTCTCTCTCCACCGCAGACTGTAAGGAAGGCATGGTATCACAAGTATGACACTGACATGAAAGGTACTATTTGTAAAATCTTTATTGAAGTTTTCACTGGGGTTGGAGAAACTCCTACTTTGCCCTATAGCTAGAATACGAGTAGGCTCTACCATCAAATAATAATTACAAGAGTCCTAGTGGAGTCTGTCAAATCAAAATGGCCTATACTAACAAAACCAAATGCCCGCCCTATCTCTTGTACAAAAAGTGTGTAAAGGAGAATATGTATACAAAGGAAAATCAGTGTTAGAATATAAAGAATAAATGTGGCTGAGTCAGCTCTCCTCCCCACGTTGGAGAGCACGGAGTAAGGCTGTCCTGGTAGACCGAATGACACACTCCTGCTCAGGTTCTCAGAACACAGGTAGTTCAAAACGTAGATCAAGGCCTGCCTGGCCTTCCACGTAAACGGTTTTCTTTCTAGTTTTCAAAGGACAGTTCAACAAAAAGTTCACATAGGTCTCCCTCAGTCGACCTCAGTCAAAGCACAACACTTGCAGGGGTTCCCTTCCCCAAGCTTAATTCATATCATCAGGGGTTCCCTTCTCCTAACTTAGACCTCTGCAGGACCACTTCGACTTTCTCTTTAACTGACACTCTTGCGTTATTTGCCCCGGTGTCTCTTGGTCTGGGTAGTTCGATGCCATAAGCACAAAAAGTTCAACATTCATCTTTTCTTCCCACTTTTCCTGGGGTTCATTTTTATCACTTCACTTTTTATAGTTCATTCACTTTTATAAAAAAAAACCTTTCACGTTTCACAGAGACTTTCGAGTGGGCTACTTCCATTCGCCGGACGAGTCTGCTAATCCGTATCGCTGGTCTCACAGCTATCAGTAATTCAAAGTTCATTGCAGGTCTGCCTTCCTTTGCGTCTCATACACACGTATGCAGCCTTCAACTGTGCAATGTATTGTTGCCACTTCAATCTTTCCTTAACACACACTGGTCTTTCATGTTGCTTGCCAACTCACCGGCTGTGTGCGTGTCTTTCTTGTCTTTGAAGGTTTTCACGAGTCAAGGTTAATACCACAGGCTTGACCTCACCTCCCCAACTCTGCCGTTCACCCGTGAGGGTCGCTGGCATCCTTGAAACACAATGCAGTCTTCTTGTCTGGGATTTGGCCTTCTCCATGTGTCTTTTTCTGCCTTTTGGAGGCAACAACCTCCTACAGGGAACTCCTGGGGTTCTCTACCCATTTCTCTCGTCCCTCGGTCCGTCGCTTTGCTCCAGTAGGTTTGCCTAAGCCCTGGAAGTTCTGCTCTTAGTCGTGTTCCACCTTGCTCAGAGTGTGTCTCTATGTTCGGCCTTTAATACGTGTGAGGAGCGGTAATTGGCATCAGATGTATGCACTTAAAGTCAAGTGCCTGATTCTGCCTGACCCAATTAGCGGGACATTTCCAATGCGATATGTAAGGGGTTGCCTCTTTTCTCTCAGTCGCCCTCTTACTCAGCCCAGTGTTTGTGTAGAAAGGGGGAGGGGAGTTGCGACAATGGAGAATCCTATGAAATAGGATGGGTCATGGGTATGGTAAAGGGAGAAATACCGCATCTCACCATCGGTTGCCTCACACCCACTCCCTGAAGACCCCTCACCCAGGTGATCCTCCTGCACTGGTCCACCCCCAGGGTCTGGATCCAAAGGCGATGGCCATGCCCTGGCCACCTGAGAGATCCCCGTGGACTAGTAGGTGAGCCTCCCTTAGGTTTCTCACATGACCTACTTGTCTGCTGCTCCGACTGGTTGCTTGGCTACCCCCATAGTCTCGCTTGCTACCAGTCTTCTCCATGATTAGCCTCCTCTGCACTGCCTCCGGGCATACCGCGACTCTTAGGAGCTGTAATTGTAACCTCTACAGCCCCTTGCCTCCTTGCACTTACCCAGAACTGTCCTGGCTGCACTCACTCAGAGCATTGCCGCCCTGATTTCACTTCCCCTTCCCTCTCCCTGGCAATTCCCACTCTCCCTTCCCCTTGCACTTTGCGCTGTCACACTTGCACGATCTGAATGACACAAGGCCTAGTAAGATCGTTTGTCTTGTCCTCCCTCTGTCTTCCCCCCTTGTCTTGTCGTGCCTAGAATTAATTGTGTACAGGCGTGTTGTAAATGGCATATCACACCCTTTGAGTCGTATCCATACCATTGCACCTTAGTACGGTATGCCCATGTTGTCCAACCATCCCTTGCTCGACACTAGGTTGTTCCTATATAAAACCTGAGATATACATAAATCACAGACGAGATTGGCACACTCTATGCAATGCATAAAGATTACAAACAATGTGGAACCACAGCTGCGTGCGTCTCTACTTATTACACCAGCGGCCATTTAACGGAAGCGTTGCTTTGGTGCAAATACAGTTACCACTAGGGCAAAAATTGCCCTATTGCAAAAAACGTATACTTTCAATGCTTTGTTGCACTACAGTAAAGCACAAGGACAAGAGAAAATAAGGTATCGCTAGAAAATGCTGTGATAAAAAATTTACTGCACATTCGGCAGTTACGAAAATACAGAAACCCATGATACTGAACAAGGGGATGGGCAGTTGCGGGGGTGTCCCCCGCTCCGCTTGAACAGTATAATAGGATCAGGAGTTGCAGGGGTGTCTCCTGCTTCCATTACATGAAGTACAGCAGAGAAGAAAGTTTTACAAAAAAACAAAGGGGGGGAGGGGCGGCCAGCAGCGGAAGTTTCCACCCACATTAGGAAATGAGCACTTGCGCTGCATGAAGACGGGGGCGAGGCGCCGGAAGGAAGGTAAGTGAACCCACAAGAAGTATATATGGGTACATGGGTTGGGGGTAAGTAGAATGCAGGAAAGTGTGATCTATTCGATCACTGTACGCCTCTATTTTCGGATTCTGCATTTTTGTCGCAACAATTACATGGCACGCAGTGATCACATAGATTCGAAAATAATACTGTGGTGCAAAAATTCTTTGAAAGAATATGTTTTTTGCACTAGGACCATTTTTACCCTAGTGATAATTGCACTTTCACCGGCGCAACGTTAATTTAATACCGTCGCAGGTCTTACCCGTAGGTGCACTCATCAGCGTCTCTCATTTCTCTTCACTGCTGGGGACAGACACAAAGTTGCACTGCTTGTGCGGACTCACAAGCACAATTATTGTTCTACAACCCAGGATGGGACTGGCACACAAAGGAAACCGGAGAACTCAAACAAAGTGTGCCACCTTGAGTTGCTGGGTGCACCTTTTGCCTGAAACATTGGTCAAAACTACCAGCTGCACAGCTCAGAATTATCAAACTCAGATTGGCTGACAACAGTCTAAAGAAGTGGCCCACATTGACCATTCAGGCCGTGCTTTAGGGCGTTGCTCTATGGCCCTACAGTCAACTCTGAGCCTGCCAGTGCCACCTTAAGGCACTAAATAGGGTGGTGCGGTGTGCTTGTGTGTGTGTGTGTGTGTGTGTGTTTTGCAGCTGGGCTGTGGATATTTCTGTGTGGAATATTTTTATTGTTGTGTGTTCCTCCGCACCTACTGGGGCTATTTGAAAATATTGATACATTGGTTATCTCGAGTGCTTGGCTGATTACTCTTTAGGTATGTGCCAAAAATCAAAGAGAACAATTTGGAGATAGCATTAGTTATATTTTGCATTATTCATTCAGCTTCTGAGGAAATCCCTTTGCAAAAAAACCCGTTTTTTTCAGCAATCATTGCAGGCATGAAAACATTGACTGGTCTTCATCAAATCTGGCACCAGTGTTCCGATTGGGCCTGAGTGTTGTGGGCTGTCTCCGGTCCCCGGGGCAGCCCACAGAGATTGTCGGGATCACCCGACGATGTTGACATGCCGGGGGTCAGCCGGCGTATCGATGGTAGGGAGGTGCCCTACGGCACCCGGTGTCACCGGGTGCAAGATCCGCAGTGCGGGGGGGTCACCCCCTGCCGTCCCGCGGTCGCGGCACCGAGGGCACTCGGGCCGCACGGCACACAAGGCCACGACCACGTGGCAGGCCCACAACCCCCACAGACACACGCAGACACAAGTTGCCACTTCCTGGGGCTCTGCTGCTCTGGCCTCACAGTGCCAGCAGAGTCCCTTTTATTAAACCAGCACGTGAGCGTCATGACGCAGTCACGACGCTCACGTTGCCAAATAAACTAGACCCCCGCACAACATCCCTCCTTTATTATAAACAAATAAAACCCCACCGCAAACCTTTGGTGCATTCCAGTCCGCGCACCACCTAATGGCTACTAGCACTCAAACATGTTTGACACTGCACAACAAAACAGGTGTGTTACAGTCCTCACACCACGGGTCCTATGATGGGGTCCTACACCTCAGAAGATCCCGGGATCAAACTGGCCCCCGGCGCCGCTGCAGGACAGGAAGAATATATTCTCTTCGTACTACTCCTCCCCTACATCATATAGAGCTTCTCAGGGACTCTCCGCCACCTGGACCGCTGCTACCTTGGGGGTCTTTCTCCCCTTCGCCTCATTTCCTTTAGATGCCCCCACTATGCTGGCTGGGGCTGGAGTGAGACACACTCGTGCGAAGTGATCTCCTTTCCCACACCTTCCACAGATTTGTCCTATCGCCGGGCAGTCCTGCGGGTGTGGAAGATACCACCCACACTGATGGCATATTGTGGCATTGGGGTCTCTCCTCGGCCAGTCTCCCCTCCTCACCACCCTTCGTCCTGGGCACCTGCCAACAGCCGCGACCTCCTCAACCTTCACCCGCTGCAGGGGGGCCTCCATCTTCAGGTGGTGTCTGGAGGAGTCCATGACCGAGGCCCTCACCTCCGCCAGTTCCTGGGCCCGGCCAAGCTCCAGTATTCGATCAAGGGTCAGCGCTGGGTCCCTCAGAACCTGCTTGCGCAATTTGGTGGAGCTGCAGCCATAGATTATTTGCGCCCGGATCTCATCCTCCTCGAAGTTCCCCAGGTCACAGGCCAGTGCAATGCCGCGCAGCTTCCCATGGAATGCGTCAAGGCTTTCACCTTCCTCCTACTTCGCACACCTCATCCTGAACCACTCATAGTCCTTGTTGACCATGGGTCTGAAATATTCGTTCAGGGCTGCGACGGCTGCAGCATACGATTGATCTCGGGGCTTTAATGTCTTGAATAGTCTCTGGACGGCCAGCCCGGCAGAGTATAGGAGTGTCGGGCGTTTGGCTGCGTCTTTGATCTCCATTGCATCGAAATACAACTCCAGGTTCTCCACCCAGGCCACCCACCGGGCCCCCAGGCTTGCCGGCGCACCCAGGACATCAAAATGGGGTATTGGTGCTAACTGACCCCGACATACTCCCTCTTCGTCCGACATGCTGCTGGCAGGTGAGGATGACATGTGCAGGTCACCGGTGTTGATGGGTGCCTGCCGTTGCCGGGCTTCAGGTATCTACTGAAGGGCGCCCGACGTTCTTCCTGCCCAGGGGCACACGAGCACTCCAGGTGGAGCCGCAACCTCTAGGGCCTGAGCAGTCGCAGCTCGCGGGGTTAATATGACACCCCACTTTCAGGCAGTCTTCATATCTATATGTATTTCAGGCCCGGATATTGATGGACCCACTGCCCCACCGCCAACCCAGAGTTTAGTTTTAAATCTGTTTTCACACCACCAAAGATTTTCACCCGTTGGCAGCCCGGGTTCCACGGGCGTGTTCTCTGCTCCAAAACGAGCAGGGGAGCCGCGGGCCGGAGTTCCAGGTACCGCCCCTTTTCTCTGACCACGGGGCCAGGCCAGCGCTGCTCAGGCCACGCCCCTTACTTGTTAATGGCCGCCGCTAGGTCACGCCCCATTTCCGGGGCAACCACCGGTGTTTTCTCCCGGCCGGCCAGGCGTTGTTTTTCCTTCCCTCTTTCCTTCTTCCTTTTTTTTTTTTTCAACAGAATGAAGGAACCCATCGACGACAGGCCGGGGCATAGCAGATGCACCCGCCGCCCCGATGGAGAGCACCGCTGCGGGCCGAATCCTAGGCCCCGCACCCTTCCTTTGTCCGAGGCCCGGACCCCCACGAGGCACACTCCACCTCTTCCCGCACGGCTGCCCGCCGACTGCGGCCGCGTGCGCGGATCCTTGTCCGCCCGCCCTGCTGCGAATGTCAGCAGGCGGGGCGACTTCCTCATCGCCAGTGTTGTGGGCTGTCTCCGGTCCCCGGGGCAGCCCACAGAGATCGTCGGGATCACCCAACGATGTTGACACGCCGGGGGTCAGCCGGCGTATTGATGGTAGGGAGGTGCCCTACGGCACCCGGTGTCACCGGGTGCAAGATCTGCAGTGCGGGGGGGGTCACCCCCAGCCGTCCCGCGGTCGCGGCACCGAGGGCACTTGGGCCGCACCGCACACAAGGCCACGACCACGTGGCAGGCCCACAACTCCCACAGACACATGCAGACACAAGTTGCCACTTCCTGGGGCTCTGCTGCTCGGCCCTCGCAGTGCCAGCAGAGTCCCTTTTATTAAACCAGCACGTGAGCGTCATGACGCAGTCACGACGCTCACGTTGCCAAATAAACTAGACCCGCGCACAACACGGAGCACCTGTATGCTAAATTTGGTGCACTGTCATGGACGGGAGCAAAGTTTACGGCGGAAAACGTTTCTGAAGCTTTGAATTGTGAAATCGTAAGTAGGGCACGGCCTTTGCTTTACTGTTTTTTTCTCGGAATTTCACTTTTCTTGGTTCAGCTTCATTTTAGAGCAGCCTGTGTCCAAGTGTTAAATATCGCCGACCTGAAAACTACATGAACGAAATATCGGATTCTGGTAATACTCTTCTAGTATACAATGAAAAGGGGATTGCGTAGAAGGGTGGCCGGTCTTCTCAAACAAAGACACATTCTCCCCATTGTCTCTCTGCACTCGTGCTCTACTTCCTGTTGAACCAGTTCCAGGTTAGGTCAGGTGCAGCCTAGAGGCCATGCTTGGTAGGCCTCCCTACGCAGATTTATTAGAACGTCCATGCCCGCCACCGCGTGTCTGCAACCCGGAAGCAGGCACTAAATGGCTGTATTTGATAAATCTTGAACACAGCCGATTTCCAAACATTCAAGATTTTGCTCGTTGTCTTTGCACGCTGTCTGTTTATTGGAAGTGTGTGCATTCCGTCTGCTGCTGTAAGTAGGGAGTTAATGAGTCTTTAAAAACTGTAGTTTGTATTGATGGCACCTGGGACTTATTTTAAAGCTTCAAATTCCACATATCTGCTGTAGATGTCTGCTATGGCGAGAATGGTCTTTAAAGTGTGTAATTAGCTGTTTAATTGGGGGCAGAGAGAGAGGCCTTTATGGGAGGGCAAATGGGGCACGTGCCGCAGACCCCCACTCTGGGGCGAGAGGGTGCACCTGTCACCAAATCCAGGGGGATGGGCGGGGGTACAAATACTTGCCATAGTCCATTAAAACATGTAGTGGTCATTTGTTTGCCCAGTATATGTAAGAGAACAGCAGAGTTCCTCTTTCATTTTGTGGCTGCAGGCAGACAGACCATAGATCTCCATGGTTAGCTTCTTTTTCTTCGGGCTGGGGCCTGAGCTCGGATTAGGTGCTTGTCTTGGAAAGAGCAGGACACGGTAGACCCATACTTTGCAGAATAATATTTGGAGATGACGTTACAAACAAGTAAAAAATATGTTTCAAAATCAAATAGTATTTTGTGTAATTACATCACTAAGGATACCTACATGTTGTTGGAAACTGAGTCCCCCGTCCATTGGCAATATGTGACTGTGCCATTTATTAATTCAGGAACCTAGTTGTCGATAAGTTAGCTCAGCGGGTTGAGCGCTTGCTGTTGCAATCTCTGTGTGCAGGAATATTGCTGATAATAGCACCTCTCATGCTGCAAAACCAAGTACACATGCAGGTAGGTTTACAGACACAGGAAAGGTTCAGCCAGCCTTGCTGGAATGTGCTCTTCTAATCTTTCATATGAAAGCATATCTCTGCAATGAGTGCTTAACACACTGAGCTAACTTCTGAACCATTGTGGCACTCAATGTATCAATATGGATTTCAACTTTAGCTATTGCACATGATCAACATAATTCCCACAGGAAAGAAAGAATGCTACAGAAGTAACACACAAACTATGTATTCTACAGTGAACACAGAAAGCATTTTACATGATTAATAGATCAAGGCAGAATGTACTTGTCAAAACAGACAGGCAATAGGTTTAGCACCTCAGCAGCATGCCGTGTGCTAATTAAGTCTGGTGAACAATGGAATCTTAGTTTAGATCAGGCAGCCTTGTGGGGGCCCCCTCCAAGGTGGGGGCCCTGGACAAGTGCCCATTTTGCCCTCCCATAAACACGTCCCTGAGCAGGCATACCCCTTCAAAGGAGGGACAGCTGGCAATTGTTCAATCATTAGCGCTCTTATGAGGATCATAAAGAGAAACCCTTGTGATGCCCTAATATGTGCACGCACAGGAGGCTTGACCATCAGCTGGTTACTCTTATGGCGCAAGAGGTGGAAGATGGCTCATCCAAAGCTTAAAGCTTAAACGTTCACTGGTCACACACACAGACTCAGGGATCACAATTGGAATCCTTGGCATTTGCTAAATGATGACTCTGGCTCTCACCTACCTATTGGTCCTTGTCTAAACTAAAGGAATCTCCTTACTTCAGTTCGCCACAGGGTATTCGTCTTCAGACTATCTACGGAGGGGGTGGAGGGTGGGCTCTGACCCTAGTGCTAGCTATAACAAGGTGGGCCTGCATCCATCTGGTGTTGATGCAACTTCACTGCCCCTTTAAATTCAATAGCTAGATTCATGACTAGGAATGAGACAAATGCGACTTGGCATGCTCCGGGGCCTAGTTGCTCAAGGCATTCTTAGTCGTCTGAGGTCTTCCCTAAGGGGACAATAACATTCCTCCCTGTTGATGGAGATTCTTCCTCTGAGCAGAAAGTGGTCCATCGTACAGGGCAATATGGAGCTACATGGAAAGCCTGCAGTCTTCCTCTTGCACCATGTTTGCCTAGGAAAAGCCTTGAAACATTTTGAGGGGCTATGAATGTAAAAACATGAACAATATCCAGGTGGCGTCCAATGATGACTTGGTGTCTGGAGCGAATCAATGGATGTTTAATAACGGATGAAAATGCAGTTGGACAAGCCGGGCGCCTTCAGAGGATAATGTAGGCTGCAAAGTGCACTGATTGAGGCAGTGAAGTCTCCGGGTTTATTGCTGTTGGGGTGCAAGAAAATCTCGTAGCTGTAGCTGTATCACTGAGGTCCTGCTATCCCTAGCAAGGACCCAGTAATCACTCCATGAACTGCGCCCAGCCACACTTAGCATTCCTGAAGGTGTTTTGTGACTAAGAATGACAAAGAATGACAATAATCAGGTTCTGCACACCTGTTATGCCAGCTTGAGGCCCGCTGCGTTTCTGTCACGCTGCAGCCCATCTTCAAAAAAGACCACAGAAGCGGCTGAAGAATATTTATGTACCTTTTGACACAAGGGCCCAGAGAACCACACACCACAGTTGCTGATCAGGATTGGCCCAAGACTTTCAACAGTTATCAGTCTGCATTGGCTACCAGTAAAGAAAAACATGAACTTCAAAGTCATGTGCATTGACCCTTAAATCACTACACAGACAAGGAGACAAATCCATCCAAATAAAAATCACCCGATCCAGCACGTACCCCCAATAGAAACCAGACGCTACGAGAAAAGATTGTTCAGAGGAACTGCCTTTTCCTATCTGATAGCCAAACTATGGAACTTGATCCTTAAGGAAATAAGAACGCTGGAAAGCCACCTCACTTTCAGGAAAAGCCTTAAAACCTGACTTTTCAACTTGCCAAAATAAACAATGATCAACCACTTAACAACCAATCCATGAACAGACCACCCAACACATACAATCCCTGCTTCTACAAATCATAAACCGGAAACAAGGAAAACAAAGCATACATTTAGAATGGAAAACAATAACATAACTAGAAATAACCAGAGATCACCAAACCCACACTCCTCAGCTACAACACACACCCAGAGAGCTAGTGAATTAACCCACCAAAAGCGCAACCACCTCAGACAACAAACAAATCAAACACTGGGTGTCACCCTTCTGGACAAAACAAGCCCAGGGTACAAAACAAAGCAAATCCAGAAAGCTCATACACACAGGCGCCAGTTTCTCCTGTTTCTGTACGCATGAGCAGATGAGCACATCTATCCTATCCCTCTCTCCCTCACTAACCAACCCAACCCACTTTTCCTTGCAGAGCCAGGAGAGCGCCTGGAGACCATGAAAATGGCAGCAGTTCACATTATAAATAAAGTTAACATAACATAAGCCTTATGAATACATAAAATGCTCTCACTTACCTAGTTGACACTCATATATATTTATTAGAGTATACAATAACATACTTTACAAAGAGTAAAAACAATGACCGTTATTAGTGAAAGTATGCATAAATACCACCCAAGCAAGCAAACTTTAAAGTGAATGGGCCTCATTAGGAGTATGGTGGTAAGGCAACAACAGCGCCGGTATCGCTACCGGCACCGTTGCTACCGTACCACCATACTAGGACTTCTGCTCGTGGGTGCACTTGTAGCCACCAGGTCTGACCAGGTGTCCGTACCATCACCCGTGATCAGAACATGATGGTAGCAACGGTACTGTTATAAACGGTACCGCTGCTACCATCCTCCCCATTCTCATTGAGCCCTATGGGGGCTCAAATGGGAATGGGGACGTACTGGCTCCGGCACCCGCGCAAGTGGAATTAGCGGGTCCACCGAGGTCGGAATGGTCCGGTGATTCCTTTTTCGTGGGTGACGGAGCCGGATGCGCGTTTGGGGGTAGCCTTGCCGGTACAACCGTCAAGGCTACCTCCAACCTCGTAAAGATGCCCAATGTACAATGTACAATGTTTAAAATTATTTGAATCATGGCACGGTTAAGTTGCACTTAAAATACTGCAGTTTCTAAAGGCAGCCGTGCATTGCTTGTCCACTCGAAATATCCACTTGTAAAAAACTGAGAAGCACCTTCGATTGCTCCTTGTCAATGTTAAACACGTGTAAAGAATTTGGCTGCTGAACAAACCAAGCACCTTAAAAAAGCCCACAAATTCTACTGGAATAAATCAACCCTACACTCTATCCCTTTCTCGCACCCATTTTCCAAACAAAACTATCTAGTTCCATCCTATACGCCCCCCCCCCCATCCATCAATTATAAAGTAGTGCTTGGATGGCTATACCGATGTGCAATTGGCCCAGCTCCAGAACAGAATCTGTGTCAACTGATGTTTATTCTGGGCTAAGATGGACCGCAGGAAATGCAGTCGACTGTGGCCAGATCTGTGTAGTGCCCCTTAACAAGCACACAGTGCAACTGATGTCACTTCCTGTGATGCCATGCCACTCCGTCACACAACGTTTTGGGATATCACCTCCAGTGATATCACCTCATGTAACACAACTTCCTGTGACATTAACATGTCCTGTGACATCACTTCCCGGTGGCTAGGCTAATGAGTCCCCCCACTTATTTCTTTAGTACCTAACCCCTGTCTAAAATGCATTCCAGTCGTCTGTCTTCACCCCCTTTTCACAGTGTACCTTCATGGCTCAGTCTGCCAGCCCAGCTCCCATTGTAGTGTCATTGTTTCCCATTCCCAGATAACTCAAAAAAATCCTCTCAACAAATGAGGCATTGTATAGAAATTCAGGAGTTTCCTGCAGGTTGCCTCAGTACCGCATGCACACATGTACGTACCCTAACAGGTGCTGGCTGCCACGTGATGCCATCTAGCTATTAGACAAGTGACATCTCTGGTTTGAGATGATTAAGGATCTGTATTCCAAGATGGGAGCCTGACAACTTGAGCAAAACTAAAAGGTGATGATTGGAAAGTTTTGAATAAATCATAACCACTTGCACAGCACTGGGCAACCCTCAAGACCATAGTAGTTCAGCCTGCTAAGCCATTACAGAAGAGGAAAGACCATAGGCAATCAGGCTTGGTCACACCCTGAAAGGGGCAGTCCAGCCCGAATTGATAGGTCACATCCCTTCTGCGTGAGACCACAAGCATCCCCAAACATGTTTTGGCCTCATTGGTGATCATCAGTGAGGAGTAGCTTGGGTCTCTAGGCCCAGAAGACTCAGGACCCACGTCTGGGAATACCCGTCCCACTTAGGGGGGACTAAAGCAAAACCAAAAGGTGAAGGCTTGAAGGATTTGAATAAATCATAACCACTGGCACTTCCCTGGACAACTATCCAGACCATCGTTTTTCAGCCTGCGAAGCCATTACAGAAAAGAAAGGACTATAGGCAAATCAGGCTTGTCTCACACTGAAGCGGGCAGTCCAGCCCGAACCGCTAGGTCACATCCCTTCTGCGTGAGACCACAAGCATCCCCAGACATGTTTCAGCCTCATTTTGCGTCATCCGTGAGGAGTAGCTTGGGTCTCTAGGTTGCGGTGGCACAAAGCCTGATTTGCATATGGTCTTTCCCCTTCTGTAATGGTTTGGCAGGCTGAAGAACAGTGGTCTGGAGGGTTGCCCAGAGCAATGTCAGAGGTTAGGATTCATTCCAAACATTCCAGCCATCACCTCTTTTATTTTTTGCATAAGCCTGAAAAATTGTTCATTGGCCACCGTGCAGCACAGAGGTTAATGGAGCTCTAAATACCTAGATGGCAGTAATCCACAATGTGCAGCAGCCATTTTGTTCAGTTTAAACTCGTGTGTGCATTTATTTAGCTACAGTTACCAAGGATCAGCAAAACTGAGATCCTGAAAAAGTGTTTGGCTTCCATTTAATGCAAGGATACTGGAATTTAAGGAATCTATGTGATCACTGCGCTGCCCGTAACTGCGGCGACGAACATGTTGACGCCAATTAGGCGCGGCGCAGTGATCAGATCGATCACTTTGCCCGCACTCCCCTACCTGCTGCCCATCACCTTCTCCCCCCACTTACCTTTACGGCGGCGCACTTCTGTGTGTGCCGCCGACCCCCGCTATCCCAGCGGCGTCAGTTCCTCCCACTTATGTGGGTCGGAGCAGACGCTGCAGGGTCCTTTAAAAAAAAAAACATTAGTGTCCCCCACTTCCCACAATGGTAAGCGAGGACACCCCCGCAACCACCAACACCCGTTACAGTGCCCAAGGAGAGCGGGGGACACCCCCGCAACCCCTGCTCTGCTTGCGCGCAGTAATGGGAGTCGGCAAAAAGAAATGTACCAAAGTCGCCGTAGTTGCTCAGTCGCAGTTACGTGGTCGACATTTTGGTACATTTCCGAATTGAATGTAGATCAGCATCCAGTCAACTTGTTTGGTTGCTATTTATTAAGTAATCACAAGTCTAAATTAAAAAATACAGATATAAAGCTATATTTGAAACAATATATGAAATATTACTTGACATTCCCATGGTTTTATGTCGGAAAGCTAATTTATGTGTTTATGAAATGTATTCAGCTATCCAAAACCTGCAAGCATAAATGCAAGCTAGCGATGAATAAGGGCGAAGTTTCTTTATTTTTAATAACATTGCCATTCGTTCATTATCTAAACATTTGGAACAGGTGCAGACCTCTCGGCACTGTAAGAGGCATCAGCATGTGTAAGTGCTTGGGAAGCTCAAGGTAACCATGTACTGTAAAAGTGAAACAGTTTCAACATCTTGATAAGAAACATGATTCTGTACTGGATGCGGTGATGTAACTCAAAAGAAAGGTATTTAAATGTCAACGGCACATTGCCGGCAGAGTACTGAGTATTTACAATCTGATGTGAAACACGGATGCTCATGCTATTCCAGGGGTATAAGAACGACATTGAACAAGTATTGGCCAAGGAGTCAGACTCTCGACCAACTTTTGGTCGAAGTTATTTGCTTGTTATTGTTGCCTCTAGAGGACTCCAATAAACGAGGGCATAGGCAGTGATGCCCAATGAGACCATGCCATGAGGTTCCACCTCAACTACTGCTCTTGCACCCCTACTACTACTCTTCCTCCTTCTGTTGCTCTTCCAACCCGACTACTGCTCTTCCTCCCCTACTACTACTCTTTCTCCTTCTGTTGCTCTTCCAGCCCGACTACTGCTCTTCCTCCCCTACTACTGCTCTTCTTCCCCTACTACTACTCTTCCTCCTTCTGTTGCTCTTCCAACCCGACTACTGCTCTTCCTCCCCTACTACTACTCTTCCTCCTTCTGTTGCTCTTCCAACCCGACTACTGCTCTTCCTCCCCTACTACTACTCTTCCTCCTTCTGTTGCTCTTCCAGCCCGACTACTGCTCTTCCTCCCCTACTACTGCTCTTCTTCCCCTACTACTACTCTTCCTCCTTCTGTTGCTCTTCCAACCCGACTACTGCTCTTCCTCCCCTACTACTACTCTTCCTCCTTCTGTTGCTCTTCCAACCCGACTACTGCTCTTCCTCCCCTACTACTACTCTTCCTCCTTCTGTTGCTCTTCCAACCCGACTACTGCTCTTCCTCCCCTACTACTACTCTTCCTCCTTCTGTTGCTCTTCCAACCCGACTACTGCTCTTCCTCCCCTACTACTACTCTTCCTCCTTCTGTTGCTCTTCCAACCCGACTACTGCTCTTCCTCCCCTACTACTACTCTTCCTCCTTCTGTTGCTCTTCCAACCCGACTACTGCTCTTCCTCCCCTACTACTACTCTTCCTCCTTCTGTTGCTCTTCCAACCCGACTACTGCTCTTCCTCCCCTACTACTTCTCTTCCTCCTTCTGTTGCTCTTCCAGCCCGACTACTGCTCTTCCTCCCCTACTACTGCTCTTCTTCCCCTACTACTACTCTTCCTCCTTCTGTTGCTCTTCCAACCCGACTACTGCTCTTCCTCCCCTACTACTACTCTTCCTCCTTCTGTTGCTCTTCCAACCCGACTACTGCTCTTCCTCCCCTACTACTACTCTTCCTCCTTCTGTTGCTCTTCCAGCCCGACTACTGCTCTTCCTCCCCTACTACTGCTCTTCTTCCCCTACTACTACTCTTCCTCCTTCTGTTGCTCTTCCAACCCGACTACTGCTCTTCCTCCCCTACTACTACTCTTCCTCCTTCTGTTGCTCTTCCAACCCGACTACTGCTCTTCCTCCCCTACTACTACTCTTCCTCCTTCTGTTGCTCTTCCAACCCGACTACTGCTCTTCCTCCCCTACTACTACTCTTCCTCCTTCTGTTGCTCTTCCAACCCGACTACTGCTCTTCCTCCCCTACTACTACTCTTCCTCCTTCTGTTGCTCTTCCAACCCGACTACTGCTCTTCCTCCCCTACTACTACTCTTCCTCCTTCTGTTGCTCTTCCAACCCGACTACTGCTCTTCCTCCCCTACTACTACTCTTCCTCCTTCTGTTGCTCTTCCAGCCCGACTACTGCTCTTCCTCCCCTACTACTGCTCTTCTTCCCCTACTACTACTCTTCCTCCTTCTGTTGCTCTTCCAACCCGACTACTGCTCTTCCTCCCCTACTACTACTCTTCCTCCTTCTGTTGCTCTTCCAACCCGACTACTGCTCTTCCTCCCCTACTACTACTCTTCCTCCTTCTGTTGCTCTTCCAACCCGACTACTGCTCTTCCTCCCCTACTACTACTCTTCCTCCTTCTGTTGCTCTTCCAACCCGACTACTGCTCTTCCTCCCCTACTACTACTCTTCCTCCTTCTGTTGCTCTTCCAACCCGACTACTGCTCTTCCTCCCCTACTACTACTCTTCCTCCTTCTGTTGCTCTTCCAACCCGACTACTGCTCTTCCTCCCCTACTACTACTCTTCCTCCTTCTGTTGCTCTTCCAACCCGACTACTGCTCTTCCTCCCCTACTACTACTCTTCCTCCTTCTGTTGCTCTTCCAACCCGACTACTGCTCTTCCTCCCCTACTACTTCTCTTCCTCCTTCTGTTGCTCTTCCAGCCCGACTACTGCTCTTCCTCCCCTACTACTGCTCCTCTTCCCATACTACTACTCTTCCTCCTTCTATTGCTCTTCCAGCCCGACTACTGCTCTTCCACCCCTACTACTGCTCTTCCTCCTATTGCTCTTCCAGCCGACTACTGCTCTTCCACCCCTACTACTGCTCTTCCTCCTTCTACTGCTCTTCCTACCCGACTACTGCTCTTCCACCCTCCTGCTGCTCTTCCTCCTTCTACTGCTCTTCCAGCCCGACTACTGCTCTTCCTCCCCTACTACTGCTCTTCCTCCTTCTACTGCTCTTCCTACCCGACTACTGCTCTTCCACCCTCCTGCTGCTCTTCCTCCTTCTATTGCTCTTCCAGCCCGACTACTGCTCTTCCTCCCCTACTACTACTCTTCCTCCTTCTGTTGCCCTTCCAGCCCGACTACTGCTCTTCCTCCCCTACTACTACTCTTCCTCCTTCTGTTGCTCTTCCAGCCCGACTACTGCTCTTCCTCCCCTACTACTACTCTTTCTCCTTCTATTGCTCTTACAACCCGACTTCTGCTCTTCCACCCCTACTACTGCTCTTCCTCCTTCTATTGCTCTTCCAACCCGACTACTGCTCTTCCTCCCCTACTACTATTCTTCCTCTTTCTGTTGCTCTTCCAACCCGACTACTGCTCTTCCTCCCCTACTACTTCTCTTCCTCCTTCTGTTGCTCTTCCAGCCCGACTACTGCTCTTCCACCCTACTGCTGCTCTTCCTCCTTCTATTGCTCTTCCAGCCCGACTACTGCTCTTCCTCCCCTACTACTACTCTTCCTCCTTCTGTTGCTCTTCCAGCCCGACTACTGCTCTTCCTCCCCTACTACTACTCTTCCTCCTTCTGTTGCTCTTCCAGCCCGACTACTGCTCTTCCTCCCCTACTACTGCTCTTCCTCCCCTACTACTACTCTTCCTCCTTCTGTTGCTCTTCCAGCCCGACTACTGCTCTTCCTCCCCTACTGCTACTCTTTCTCCTTCTATTGCTCTTACAACCCGACTTCTGCTCTTACACCCCTACTACTGCTCTTCCTCCTACTATTGCTCTTCCTACCCGACTACTGCTCTTCCACCCTAATGCTGCTCTTCCTCCTTCTATTGCTCTTCCAGCCCGACTAATGCTCTTCCTCCCCTACTACTGCTCTTCCTCCCCTACTAATACTCTTCCTCCTTCTGTTGCTCTTCCAGCCCGACTACTGCTCTTCCTCCCCTACTACTACTCTTTCTCCTTCTATTGCTCTTACAACCCGACTTCTGCTCTTCCACCCCTACTACTGCTCTTCCTCCTTCTATTGCTCTTCCTACCCGACTACTGCTCTTCCACCCTACTGCTACTCTTCCTCCTTCTGTTGCTCTTCCAGCCCGACTACTGCTCTTCCTCCCCTACTACTGCTCTTTTTCCTACTGCTCTTCCACCCCTACTACTGCTCTTCCTCCTTCTACTGCTCTTCCCACCCGACTACTGCTCTTCTACTCCTACTACTGATCTTCCTCCTTCTTTTGCTCTTCCAACGCGACTACTGCTCTTCTACTCCTACTACTGATCTTCCTCCTTCTACTGTTCTTCTAACCCGACTACTGCTCTTCCAACCACACTACTGCTCTTCCTCCTATTGCTCTTCCAAACCGACTACTGCTCTTCCACCCCTACTACTGCTGTTCCTCCTTCTACTGCTCTTCCTACCCGACTAATGCTCTTCTACTCCTACTACTGATCGTCCTCCTTCTTTTGCTCTTCCAACCCGACTGCTGCTCTTCTACTCCTACCACTGATTTTCCTCCTTCTACTGTTCTTCCAACCCGACTACTGCTCTTCCAACCATACTACTGCTCTTCCTCCTATTGCTCTTCCAACCCGACTACTGCTCTTCTACTCCTACTACTGAGCTTCCTCTTTCTACTGTTCTTCCAACCCGACTACTGCTCTTCCAACCATATTACTGCTCTTCCTCCTATTGCTCTTCCAACCCGACTACTGCTCTTCCTCCCCTACTACTACTCTTCCTCCTTCTGTTGCTCTTCCAGCCCGACTACTGCTCTTCCTCCCCTACTACTGCTCTTCCTCCCCTACTACTACTCTTCCTCCTTCTGTTGCTCTTCCAGCCCGACTACTGCTCTTCCTCCCCTACTACTGCTCTTTTTCCTACTGCTCTTCCACCCCTACTACTGCTCTTCCTCCTTCTACTGCTCTTCCCACCCGACTACTGCTCTTCTACTCCTACTACTGATCTTCCTCCTTCTTTTGCTCTTCCAACCCGACTACTGCTCTTCTACTCCTACTACTGATCTTCCTCCTTCTACTGTTCTTCTAACCCGACTACTGCTCTTCCAACCACACTACTGCTCTTCCTCCTATTGCTCTTCCAAACCGACTACTGCTCTTCCACCCCTACTACTGCTGTTCCTCCTTCTACTGCTCTTTCTACCCGACTAATGCTCTTCTACTCCTACTACTGATCGTCCTCCTTCTTTTGCTCTTCCAACCCGACTGCTGCTCTTCTACTCCTACCACTGATTTTCCTCCTTCTACTGTTCTTCCAACCCGACTACTGCTCTTCCAACCATACTACTGCTCTTCCTCCTATTGCTCTTCCAACCCGACTACTGCTCTTCCACCCCTACTACTGCTGTTCCTCCTTCTACTGCTCTTCAAACCCGACTACTGCTCTTCCAACCATATTACTGCTCTTCCTCCTATTGCTCTTCCAACCCGACTACTGCTCTTCTACTCCTACTACTGAGCTTCCTCTTTATACTGTTCTTCCAACCCGACTACTGCTCTTCCAACCCTACTACTACTCTTCCTCCTTCTATTGCTCTACCAGCCCGACTACTGCTCTTCCACCCCTACTACTGCTCTTCCTCCTACTGCTCTTCCACCCCTACTACTGCTCTTCCTCCTACTGCTCTTCCACCCCTACTACTGCTCTTCCTCCTTCTACTGCTCTTCCAACCCGAATACTGCTCTTCTACTCCTACTACTGATCTTCCTCCTTCTACTGCTCTCCCTCCTGTTGCTCTTCCAACCCGGCTACTGCTCTTCCACCCCTACTACTGCTGTTCCTCCTTTCTACTGCTCTTCCAACCCTACTACTGCTCTTCCTCCTATTGGTCTTCCAACCCGACTACTGCTCTTCCTCCTTCTACTGCTCTTCCACCCCTACTACTGCCGTTCCTCCTTTCTACTGGTCTTCCATCCCTACTACTACTCTTCCTCCTTCTACTGCTTTTCCTACCCGACTACTGCTCTTCCACCCCTACTGCTCTTCCTCCTTTTATTGCTGTTCCAACCCGACTACTGCTCTTCTACTCCTACTACTGATCTTCCTCCTTCTACTGCTCTTCCAACTCGACTACTGCACTTCCACCCCCTACTACTGCTGTTACTCCTTCTACTGCTCTTCCAACCCGACTACTGCTCTTCCACACCTATTACTGCTCTTCCACCCTACTACCGCTCTTCCAATCCTACTGCTCTTCCACCCCTATTACTGCTCTTGCACACCTACTACTTCTCTTCCACCCTACTACTGCTCTTCCACCCCTAATACTGCTCTTCCTCCTTCTACTGCTTTTCTTACCCGACTACTGCTCTTCCACCCCTACTGCTCTTCCTCCTTCTATTGCTCTTCCAACCGGACTACTGCTCTTTTACTCCTACTACTGATCTTCCTCCTTCTACTGCTCTTCCAATCCGACTACTGCTCTTCCAACCATACTACTGCTCTTCCTTCTATTGCTCTTCCAACCCGACTACTGCTCTTCCTCCTTCTATTTCTCTTCCTACCCGACTACTGCTCTTCCACCCCTACTGCTATCCCTCCTTCTACTGCTCTTTCACCCCTAATACTGCTTTTCCACACCTACTATTACCCTTACACTTCTACCGCTGCTCTTCCAACCCTACTATTGATCTTCCACTGCTACTACTGCTCTTCCTCCTTCTACTGCTCTTCCACCCATACTACTGCTCATCCACCCCTACTACTGCTCTTCCACCCCTAATACTGCTCTTCCACACCAATACTTATATTCCACACCTACTACTACCCTTTTAGTACTACTCTTCCAACCCTACTACTGGTCTTCCATCAAAACTACTGCTCTTCCACCCCTACTACGGCTCTTCCACCCCTACTACTGCTCTTCCACACCTACTATTGCTCTTCCTCCCCTACTACTGCTCTTCCTCCCCATCTACTACTCTTCCTCCTTCTGTTGCTCTTCCAGCCCGACTACTGCTCTTCCTCCCCTACTACTGCTTTTTCTCCTACTGCTCTTCCACCCCTACTACTGCTCTTCCTCCTTCTACTGCTCTTCCTACCCGACTACTGCTCTTCTACTCCTACTACTGATATTCCTCCTTCTTTTGCTCTTCCAACCTGACTACTGCTCTTCTACTCCTACTACTGATCTTCCTCCTTCTACTGTTCTTTTAACCCGACTACTGCTCTTCCAACCATATTACTGCTCTTCCTCCTATTGCTCTTCCAACCCGACTACTGCTCTTCTACTCCTACTACTGATCTTCCTCTTTCTACTCTTCTTCCAACCCGACTACTGCTCTTCCAACCCTACTACTACTCTTCCTCCTTCTATTGCTCTACCAGCCCGACTACTGCTCTTCCAGCCCTACTACTGCTCTTCCTTCTACTGCTCTTCCACCCCTACTACTGCTCTTCCTCCTACTGCTCTTCCACCCCTACTACTGCTCTTCCTCCTTCTACTGCTCTTCCAACCCGAATACTGCTCTTCTACTCCTACTACTGATCTTCCTCCTACTACTGTTCTTCCATACCTACTACCGCTCTTCCTCCTATTGCTCTTCCAACCCGACTACTGCTCTTCCTCCTTCTACTGCTCTTCCACCCCTACTACTGTTGTTCCTCCTTTCTACTGGTCTTCCAACCCTGCTACTGCTCTTCCTCCTTCTACTGCTTTTCCTACCCGACTACTGCTCTTCCACCCCTACTGCTCTTCCTCCTTTTATTGCTCTTCCAACCCGACTACTGCTCTTCTACTCCTACTACTGATCTTCCTCCTTCTACTGCTCTTCCAACCCGACTACTGCACCTCCACCCCCTACTACTGCTGTTACTCCTTCTACTGCTCTTCCAACCCGACTATACTGCTCTTCCACACCTACTACTGCTCTTCCACCCTACTACCGCTCTTCCAATCCTACTGCTCTTCCACCCCTATTACTGCTCTTGCACACCTACTACTTCTCTTCCACCCTACTACTGCTCTTCCACCCCTAATACTGCTCTTCCTCCTTCTACTGCTTTTCCTACCCGACTACTGCTCTTCCACCCCTAATACTACTCTTCCTCCTTCTACTGCTTTTCCTACCCGACTACTGCTCTTCCACCCCTACTGCTCTTCCTCCTTCTATTGCTCTTCCAACCGGACTACTGCTCTTTTACTCCTACTACTGATCTTCCTCCTTCTACTGCTCTTCCAATCCGACTACTGCTCTTCCAACCATACTACTGCTCTTCCTCCTATTGCTCTTCCAACCCGACTACTGCTTTTCCTCCTTCTACTTCTCTTCCTACCCGACTACTGCTCTTCCACCCCTACTGCTATCCCTCCTTCTACTGCTCTTTCACCCCTAATACTGCTTTTCCACACCTACTATTACCCTTCCACTTCTACCGCTGCTCTTCCAACCCTACTATTGATCTTCCACTGCTACTACTGCTCTTCCTCCTTCTACTGCTCTTCCACCCATACTACTGCTCATCCACCCCTACTACTGCTCTTCCACCCCTAATACTGCTCTTCCACACCAATACTTCTCTTCCACACCTACTACTACCCTTTTAGTACTACTCTTCCAACCCTACTACTGGTTTTCCATCAAAACTACTGCTCTTCCACCCCTACTACGGCTCTTCCACCCCTACTACTGCTCTTCCACACCTACTATTGCTCTTCCTCCCCTACTACTGCTCTTCCTCCCCTACCACTACTCTTCCTCCTTCTGTTGCTCTTCCAGCCCGACTACTGCTCTTCCTCCCCTACTACTGCTCTTTCTCCTACTGCTCTTCCTCCCCTACTACTGCTCTTCCTCCTTCTACTGCTCTTCCTACCCGACTACTGCTCTTCTACTCCTACTACTGATCTTCCTCCTTCTTTTGCTCTTCCAACCCGACTACTGCTCTTCTACTCCTACTACTGATCTTCCTCCTTCTACTGTTCTTCTAACCCGACTACTGCTCTTCCAACCATATTACTGCTCTTCCTCCTATTGCTCTTCCAACCCGACTACTGCTCTTCTACTCCTACTACTGATCTTCCTCTTTCTACTCTTCTTCCAACCCGACTACTGCTCTTCCAACCCTACTACTACTCTTCCTCCTTCTATTGCTCTACCAGCCCGACTACTGCTCTTCCACCCCTACTACTGCTCTTCCTTCTACTGCTCTTCCACCCCTACTACTGCTCTTCCTCCTACTGCTCTTCCACCCCTACTACTGCTCTTCCTCCTTCTACTGCTCTTCCAACCCGAATACTGCTCTTCTACTCCTACTACTGATCTTCCTCCTTCTACTGTTCTTCCAACCATACTACTGCTCTTCCTCCTATTGCTCTTCCAACCCGACTACTGCTCTTCCTCCTTCTACTGCTCTTCCACCCCTACTACTGCTGTTCCTCCTTTCTACTGGTCTTCCAACCCTACTACTGCTCTTCCTCCTTCTACTGCTTTTCCTACCCGACTACTGCTCTTCCACCCCTACTGCTCTTCCTCCTTTTATTGCTCTTCCAACCCGACTACTGCTCTTCTACTCCTACTACTGATCTTCCTCCTTCTACTGCTCTTCCAACCCGACTACTGCACCTCCACCCCCTACTACTGCTGTTACTCCTTCTACTGCTCTTCCAACCCGACTACTGCTCTTCCACACCTACTACTGCTCTTCCACCCTACTACTGCTCTTCCAATCCTACTGCTCTTCCACCCCTATTACTGCTCTTGCACACCTACTACTTCTCTTCCACCCTACTACTGCTCTTCCACCCCTAATACTGCTCTTCCTCCTTCTACTGCTTTTCCTACCCGACTACTGCTCTTCCACCCCTAATACTACTCTTCCTCCTTCTACTGCTTTTCCTACCCGACTACTGCTCTTCCACCCCTACTGCTCTTCCTCCTTCTATTGCTCTTCCAACCGGACTACTGCTCTTTTACTCCTACTACTGATCTTCCTCCTTCTACTGCTCTTCCAATCCGACTACTGCTCTTCCAACCATACTACTGCTCTTCCCCCTATTGCTCTTCCAACACGACTACTGCTCTTCCTCCTTCTACTTCTCTTCCTACCCGACTACTGCTCTTCCACCCCTACTGCTATCCCTCCTTCTACTGCTATTTCACCCCTAATACTGCTTTTCCACACCTACTATTACCCTTCCACTTCTACCGCTGCTCTTCCAACCCTACTATTGATCTTCCACTGCTACTACTGCTCTTCCTCCTTCTACTGCTCTTCCACCCATACTACTGCTCATCCACCCCTACTACTGCTCTTCCACCCCTAATACTGCTCTTCCACACCAATACTTCTCTTCCACACCTACTACTACCCTTTTAGTACTACTCTTCCAACCCTACTACTGGTCTTCCATCAAAACTACTGCTCTTCCACCCCTACTACGGCTCTTCCACCCCTACTACTGCTCTTCCACACCTACTATTGCTCTTCCTCCCCTACTACTGCTCTTCCTCCCCTACTACTACTCTTCCTCCTTCTGTTGCTCTTCCAGCCCGACTACTGCTCTTCCTCCCCTACTACTGCTCTTTCTCCTACTGCTCTTCCTCCCCTACTACTGCTCTTCCTCCTTCTACTGCTCTTCCTACCCGACTACTGCTCTTCTACTCCTACTACTGATCTTCCTCCTTCTTTTGCTCTTCCAACCCGACTACTGCTCTTCTACTCCTACTACTGATCTTCCTCCTTCTACTGTTCTTCTAACCCGACTACTGCTCTTCCAACCATATTACTGCTCTTCCTCCTATTGCTCTTCCAACCCGACTACTGCTCTTCTACTCCTACTACTGATCTTCCTCTTTCTACTCTTCTTCCAACCCGACTACTGCTCTTCCAACCCTACTACTACTCTTCCTCCTTCTATTGCTCTACCAGCCCGACTACTGCTCTTCCACCCCTACTACTGCTCTTCCTTCTACTGCTCTTCCACCCCTACTACTGCTCTTCCTCCTACTGCTCTTCCACCCCTACTACTGCTCTTCCTCCTTCTACTGCTCTTCCAACCCGAATACTGCTCTTCTACTCCTACTACTGATCTTCCTCCTTCTACTGTTCTTCCAACCATACTACTGCTCTTCCTCCTATTGCTCTTCCAACCCGACTACTGCTCTTCCTCCTTCTACTGCTCTTCCACCCCTACTACTGCTGTTCCTCCTTTCTACTGGTCTTCCAACCCTACTACTGCTCTTCCTCCTTCTACTGCTTTTCCTACCCGACTACTGCTCTTCCACCCCTACTGCTCTTCCTCCTTTTATTGCTCTTCCAACCCGACTACTGCTCTTCTACTCCTACTACTGATCTTCCTCCTTCTACTGCTCTTCCAACCCGACTACTGCACCTCCACCCCCTACTACTGCTGTTACTCCTTCTACTGCTCTTCCAACCCGACTACTGCTCTTCCACACCTACTACTGCTCTTCCACCCTACTACTGCTCTTCCAATCCTACTGCTCTTCCACCCCTATTACTGCTCTTGCACACCTACTACTTCTCTTCCACCCTACTACTGCTCTTCCACCCCTAATACTGCTCTTCCTCCTTCTACTGCTTTTCCTACCCGACTACTGCTCTTCCACCCCTAATACTACTCTTCCTCCTTCTACTGCTTTTCCTACCCGACTACTGCTCTTCCACCCCTACTGCTCTTCCTCCTTCTATTGCTCTTCCAACCGGACTACTGCTCTTTTACTCCTACTACTGATCTTCCTCCTTCTACTGCTCTTCCAATCCGACTACTGCTCTTCCAACCATACTACTGCTCTTCCCCCTATTGCTCTTCCAACCCGACTACTGCTCTTCCTCCTTCTACTTCTCTTCCTACCCGACTACTGCTCTTCCACCCCTACTGCTATCCCTCCTTCTACTGCTATTTCACCCCTAATACTGCTTTTCCACACCTACTATTACCCTTCCACTTCTACCGCTGCTCTTCCAACCCTACTATTGATCTTCCACTGCTACTACTGCTCTTCCTCCTTCTACTGCTCTTCCACCCATACTACTGCTCATCCACCCCTACTACTGCTCTTCCACCCCTAATACTGCTCTTCCACACCAATACTTCTCTTCCACACCTACTACTACCCTTTTAGTACTACTCTTCCAACCCTACTACTGGTCTTCCATCAAAACTACTGCTCTTCCACCCCTACTACGGCTCTTCCACCCCTACTACTGCTCTTCCACACCTACTATTGCTCTTCCTCCCCTACTACTGCTCTTCCTCCCCTACTACTACTCTTCCTCCTTCTGTTGCTCTTCCAGCCCGACTACTGCTCTTCCTCCCCTACTACTGCTTTTTCTCCTACTGCTCTTCCACCCCTACTACTGCTCTTCCTCCTTCTACTGCTCTTCCTACCCGACTACTGCTCTTCTACTCCTACTACTGATATTCCTCCTTCTTTTGCTCTTCCAACCTGACTACTGCTCTTCTACTCCTACTACTGATCTTCCTCCTTCTACTGTTCTTCTAACCCGACTACTGCTCTTCCAACCATATTACAGCTCTTCCTCCTATTGCGCTTCCAAGCCGACTACTGCTCTTCTACTCCTACTACTGATCTTCCTCTTTCTACTCTTCTTCCAACCCGACTACTGCTCTTCCAACCCTACTAATACTCTTCCTCCTTCTATTGCTCTACCAGCCCGACTACTGCTCTTCCAGCCCTACTACTGCTCTTCCTTCTACTGCTCTTCCACCCCTACTACTGCTCTTCCTCCTACTGCTCTTCCACCCCTACTACTGCTCTTCCTCCTTCTACTGCTCTTCCAACCCGAATACTGCTCTTCTACTCCTACTACTGATCTTCCTCCTACTACTGTTCTTCCATACCTACTACCGCTCTTCCTCCTATTGCTCTTCCAACCCGACTACTGCTCTTCCTCCTTCTACTGCTCTTCCACCCCTACTACTGCTGTTCCTCCTTTCTACTGGTCTTCCAACCCTACTACCGCTCTTCCTCCTTCTACTGCTTTTCCTACCCGACTACTGCTCTTCCACCCCTACTGCTCTTCCTCCTTTTATTGCTCTTCCAACCCGACTACTGCTCTTCTACTCCTACTACTGATCTTCCTCCTTCTACTGCTCTTCCAACCCGACTACTGCACCTCCACCCCCTACTACTGCTGTTACTCCTTCTACTGCTCTTCCAACCCGACTACTGCTCTTCCACACCTACTACTGCTCTTCCACCCTACTACCGCTCTTCCAATCCTACTGCTCTTCCACCCCTATTACTGCTCTTGCACACCTACTACTTCTCTTCCACCCTACTACTGCTCTTCCACCCCTAATACTGCTCTTCCTCCTTCTACTGCTTTTCCTACCTGACTACTGCTCTTCCACCCCTAATACTACTCTTCCTCCTTCTACTGCTTTTCCTACCCGACTACTGCTCTTCCACCCCTACTGCTCTTCCTCCTTCTATTGCTCTTCCAACCGGACTACTGCTCTTTTACTCCTACTACTGATCTTCCTCCTTCTACTGCTCTTCCAATCCGACTACTGCTCTTCCAACCATACTACTGCTCTTCCTCCTATTGCTCTTCCAACCCGACTACTGCTCTTCCTCCTTCTACTTCTCTTCCTACCCGACTACTGCTCTTCCACCCCTACTGCTATCCCTCCTTCTACTGCTCTTTCACCCCTAATACTGCTTTTCCACACCTACTATTACCCTTCCACTTCTACCGCTGCTCTTCCAACCCTACTATTGATCTTCCACTGCTACTACTGCTCTTCCTCCTTCTACTGCTCTTCCACCCATACTACTGCTCATCCACCCCTACTACTGCTCTTCCACCCCTAATACTGCTCTTCCACACCAATACTTCTCTTCCACACCTACTACTACCCTTTTAGTACTACTCTTCCAACCCTACTACTGGTCTTCCATCAAAACTACTGCTCTTCCACCCCTACTACGGCTCTTCCACCCCTACTACTGCTCTTCCACACCTACTATTGCTCTTCCTCCCCTACTACTGCTCTTCCTCCCCTACTACTACTCTTCCTCCTTCTGTTGCTCTTCCAGCCCGACTACTGCTCTTCCTCCCCTACTACTGCTTTTTCTCCTACTGCTCTTCCACCCCTACTACTGCTCTTCCTCCTTCTACTGCTCTTCCTACCCGACTACTGCTCTTCTACTCCTACTACTGATATTCCTCCTTCTTTTGCTCTTCCAACCTGACTACTGCTCTTCTACTCCTACTACTGATCTTCCTCCTTCTACTGTTCTTCTAACCCGACTACTGCTCTTCCAACCATATTACAGCTCTTCCTCCTATTGCGCTTCCAAGCCGACTACTGCTCTTCTACTCCTACTACTGATCTTCCTCTTTCTACTCTTCTTCCAACCCGACTACTGCTCTTCCAACCCTACTAATACTCTTCCTCCTTCTATTGCTCTACCAGCCCGACTACTGCTCTTCCAGCCCTACTACTGCTCTTCCTTCTACTGCTCTTCCACCCCTACTACTGCTCTTCCTCCTACTGCTCTTCCACCCCTACTACTGCTCTTCCTCCTTCTACTGCTCTTCCAACCCGAATACTGCTCTTCTACTCCTACTACTGATCTTCCTCCTACTACTGTTCTTCCATACCTACTACCGCTCTTCCTCCTATTGCTCTTCCAACCCGACTACTGCTCTTCCTCCTTCTACTGCTCTTCCACCCCTACTACTGCTGTTCCTCCTTTCTACTGGTCTTCCAACCCTACTACTGCTCTTCCTCCTTCTACTGCTTTTCCTACCCGACTACTGCTCTTCCACCCCTACTGCTCTTCCTCCTTTTATTGCTCTTCCAACCCGACTACTGCTCTTCTACTCCTACTACTGATCTTCCTCCTTCTACTGCTCTTCCAACCCGACTACTGCACCTCCACCCCCTACTACTGCTGTTACTCCTTCTACTGCTCTTCCAACCCGACTACTGCTCTTCCACACCTACTACTGCTCTTCCACCCTACTACCGCTCTTCCAATCCTACTGCTCTTCCACCCCTATTACTGCTCTTGCACACCTACTACTTCTCTTCCACCCTACTACTGCTCTTCCACCCCTAATACTGCTCTTCCTCCTTCTACTGCTTTTCCTACCCGACTACTGCTCTTCCACCCCTAATACTACTCTTCCTCCTTCTACTGCTTTTCCTACCCGACTACTGCTCTTCCACCCCTACTGCTCTTCCTCCTTCTATTGCTCTTCCAACCGGACTACTGCTCTTTTACTCCTACTACTGATCTTCCTCCTTCTACTGCTCTTCCAATCCGACTACTGCTCTTCCAACCATACTACTGCTCTTCCTCCTATTGCTCTTCCAACCCGACTACTGCTCTTCCTCCTTCTACTTCTCTTCCTACCCGACTACTGCTCTTCCACCCCTACTGCTATCCCTCCTTCTACTGCTCTTTCACCCCTAATACTGCTTTTCCACACCTACTATTACCCTTCCACTTCTACCGCTGCTCTTCCAACCCTACTATTGATCTTCCACTGCTACTACTGCTCTTCCTCCTTCTACTGCTCTTCCACCCATACTACTGCTCATCCACCCCTACTACTGCTCTTCCACCCCTAATACTGCTCTTCCACACCAATACTTCTCTTCCACACCTACTACTACCCTTTTAGTACTACTCTTCCAACCCTACTACTGGTCTTCCATCAAAACTACTGCTCTTCCACCCCTACTACGGCTCTTCCACCCCTACTACTGCTCTTCCACACCTACTATTGCTCTTCCTCCCCTACTACTGCTCTTCCTCCCCTACCACTACTCTTCCTCCTTCTGTTGCTCTTCCAGCCCGACTACTGCTCTTCCTCCCCTACTACTGCTCTTTCTCCTACTGCTCTTCCTCCCCTACTACTGCTCTTCCTCCTTCTACTGCTCTTCCTACCCGACTACTGCTCTTCTACTCCTACTACTGATCTTCCTCCTTCTTTTGCGCTTCCAACCCGACTACTGCTCTTCTACTCCTACTACTGATCTTCCTCCTTCTACTGTTCTTCTAACCCGACTACTGCTCTTCCAACCATATTACTGCTCTTCCTCCTATTGCTCTTCCAACCCGACTACTGCTCTTCTACTCCTACTACTGATCTTCCTCTTTCTACTCTTCTTCCAACCCGACTACTGCTCTTCCAACCCTACTACTACTCTTCCTCCTTCTATTGCTCTACCAGCCCGACTACTGCTCTTCCACCCCTACTACTGCTCTTCCTTCTACTGCTCTTCCACCCCTACTACTGCTCTTCCTCCTACTGCTCTTCCACCCCTACTACTGCTCTTCCTCCTTCTACTGCTCTTCCAACCCGAATACTGCTCTTCTACTCCTACTACTGATCTTCCTCCTTCTACTGTTCTTCCAACCATACTACTGCTCTTCCTCCTATTGCTCTTCCAACCCGACTACTGCTCTTCCTCCTTCTACTGCTCTTCCACCCCTACTACTGCTGTTCCTCCTTTCTACTGGTCTTCCAACCCTACTACTGCTCTTCCTCCTTCTACTGCTTTTCCTACCCGACTACTGCTCTTCCACCCCTACTGCTCTTCCTCCTTTTATTGCTCTTCCAACCCGACTACTGCTCTTCTACTCCTACTACTGATCTTCCTCCTTCTACTGCTCTTCCAACCCGACTACTGCACCTCCACCCCCTACTACTGCTGTTACTCCTTCTACTGCTCTTCCAACCCGACTACTGCTCTTCCACACCTACTACTGCTCTTCCACCCTACTACTGCTCTTCCAATCCTACTGCTCTTCCACCCCTATTACTGCTCTTGCACACCTACTACTTCTCTTCCACCCTACTACTGCTCTTCCACCCCTAATACTGCTCTTCCTCCTTCTACTGCTTTTCCTACCCGACTACTGCTCTTCCACCCCTAATACTACTCTTCCTCCTTCTACTGCTTTTCCTACCCGACTACTGCTCTTCCACCCCTACTGCTCTTCCTCCTTCTACTGCTCTTCCAATCCGACTACTGCTCTTCCAACCATACTACTGCTCTTCCCCCTATTGCTCTTCCAACCCGACTACTGCTCTTCCTCCTTCTACTTCTCTTCCTACCCGACTACTGCTCTTCCACCCCTACTGCTATCCCTCCTTCTACTGCTCTTTCACCCCTAATACTGCTTTTCCACACCTACTATTACCCTTCCACTTCTACCGCTGCTCTTCCAACCCTACTATTGATCTTCCACTGCTACTACTGCTCTTCCTCCTTCTACTGCTCTTCCACCCATACTACTGCTCATCCACCCCTACTACTGCTCTTCCACCCCTAATACTGCTCTTCCACACCAATACTTCTCTTCCACACTTACTACTACCCTTTTAGTACTACTCTTCCAACCCTACTACTGGTCTTCCATCAAAACTACTGCTCTTCCACCCCTACTACGGCTCTTCCTCCTATTGCTCTTCCAACCCGACTACTGCTCTTCCTCCTTCTACTGCTCTTCCACCCCTACTACTGCTGTTCCTCCTTTCTACTGGTCTTCCAACCCTACTACTGCTCTTCCTCCTTCTACTGCTTTTCCTACCCGACTACTGCTCTTCCACCCCTACTGCTCTTCCTCCTTTTATTGCTCTTCCAACCCGACTACTGCTCTTCTACTCCTACTACTGATCTTCCTCCTTCTACTGCTCTTCCAACCCGACTACTGCACCTCCACCCCCTACTACTGCTGTTACTCCTTCTACTGCTCTTCCAACCCGACTACTGCTCTTCCACACCTACTACTGCTCTTCCACCCTACTACTGCTCTTCCAATCCTACTGCTCTTCCACCCCTATTACTGCTCTTGCACACCTACTACTTCTCTTCCACCCTACTACTGCTCTTCCACCCCTAATACTGCTCTTCCTCCTTCTACTGCTTTTCCTACCCGACTACTGCTCTTCCACCCCTAATACTACTCTTCCTCCTTCTACTGCTTTTCCTACCCGACTACTGCTCTTCCACCCCTACTGCTCTTCCTCCTTCTACTGCTCTTCCAATCCGACTACTGCTCTTCCAACCATACTACTGCTCTTCCCCCTATTGCTCTTCCAACCCGACTACTGCTCTTCCTCCTTCTACTTCTCTTCCTACCCGACTACTGCTCTTCCACCCCTACTGCTATCCCTCCTTCTACTGCTCTTTCACCCCTAATACTGCTTTTCCACACCTACTATTACCCTTCCACTTCTACCGCTGCTCTTCCAACCCTACTATTGATCTTCCACTGCTACTACTGCTCTTCCTCCTTCTACTGCTCTTCCACCCATACTACTGCTCATCCACCCCTACTACTGCTCTTCCACCCCTAATACTGCTCTTCCACACCAATACTTCTCTTCCACACTTACTACTACCCTTTTAGTACTACTCTTCCAACCCTACTACTGGTCTTCCATCAAAACTACTGCTCTTCCACCCCTACTACGGCTCTTCCACCCCTACTACTGCTCTTCCACACCTACTATTGCTCTTCCTCCCCTACTACTGCTCTTCCTCCCCTACTACTACTCTTCCTCCTTCTGTTGCTCTTCCAGCCCGACTACTGCTCTTCCTCCCCTACTACTGCTCTTTCTCCTACTGCTCTTCCTCCCCTACTACTGCTCTTCCTCCTTCTACTGCTCTTCCTACCCGACTACTGCTCTTCTACTCCTACTACTGATCTTCCTCCTTCTTTTGCTCTTCCAACCCGACTACTGCTCTTCTACTCCTACTACTGATCTTCCTCCTTCTACTGTTCTTCTAACCCGACTGCTGCTCTTCCAACCATATTACTGCTCTTCCTCCTATTGCTCTTCCAACCCGACTACTGCTCTTCTACTCCTACTACTGATCTTCCTCTTGCTACTCTTCTTCCAACCCGACTACTGCTCTTCCAACCCTACTACTACTCTTCCTCCTTCTATTGCTCTACCAGCCCGACTACTGCTCTTCGACCCCTACTACTGCTCTTCCTTCTACTGCTCTTCCACCCTACTACTGCTCTTCCAATCCTACTGCTCTTCCACCCCTATTACTGCTCTTGCACACCTACTACTTCTCTTCCACCCTACTACTGCTCTTCCACCCCTAATACTGCTCTTCCTCCTTCTACTGCTTTTCCTACCCGACTACTGCTCTTCCACCCCTAATACTACTCTTCCTCCTTCTACTGCTTTTCCTACCCGACTACTGCTCTTCCACCCCTACTGCTCTTCCTCCTTCTATTGCTCTTCCAACCGGACTACTGCTCTTTTACTCCTACTACTGATCTTCCTCCTTCTACTGCTCTTCCAATCCGACTACTGCTCTTCCAACCATACTACTGCTCTTCCCCCTATTGCTCTTCCAACCCGACTACTGCTCTTCCTCCTTCTACTTCTCTTCCTACCCGACTACTGCTCTTCCACCCCTACTGCTATCCCTCCTTCTACTGCTCTTTCACCCCTAATACTGCTTTTCCACACCTACTATTACCCTTCCACTTCTACCGCTGCTCTTCCAACCCTACTATTGATCTTCCACTGCTACTACTGCTCTTCCTCCTTCTACTGCTCTTCCACCCATACTACTGCTCATCCACCCCTACTACTGCTCTTCCACCCCTAATACTGCTCTTCCACACCAATACTTCTCTTCCACACCTACTACTACCCTTTTAGTACTACTCTTCCAACCCTACTACTGGTCTTCCATCAAAACTACTGCTCTTCCACCCCTACTACGGCTCTTCCACCCCTACTACTGCTCTTCCACACCTACTATTGCTCTTCCTCCCCTACTACTGCTCTTCCTCCCCTACTACTACTCTTCCTCCTTCTGTTGCTCTTCCAGCCCGACTACTGCTCTTCCTCCCCTACTACTGCTTTTTCTCCTACTGCTCTTCCACCCCTACTACTGCTCTTCCTCCTTCTACTGCTCTTCCTACCCGACTACTGCTCTTCTACTCCTACTACTGATATTCCTCCTTCTTTTGCTCTTCCAACCTGACTACTGCTCTTCTACTCCTACTACTGATCTTCCTCCTTCTACTGTTCTTCTAACCCGACTACTGCTCTTCCAACCATATTACAGCTCTTCCTCCTATTGCGCTTCCAAGCCGACTACTGCTCTTCTACTCCTACTACTGATCTTCCTCTTTCTACTCTTCTTCCAACCCGACTACTGCTCTTCCAACCCTACTAATACTCTTCCTCCTTCTATTGCTCTACCAGCCCGACTACTGCTCTTCCAGCCCTACTACTGCTCTTCCTTCTACTGCTCTTCCACCCCTACTACTGCTCTTCCTCCTACTGCTCTTCCACCCCTACTACTGCTCTTCCTCCTTCTACTGCTCTTCCAACCCGAATACTGCTCTTCTACTCCTACTACTGATCTTCCTCCTACTACTGTTCTTCCATACCTACTACCGCTCTTCCTCCTATTGCTCTTCCAACCCGACTACTGCTCTTCCTCCTTCTACTGCTCTTCCACCCCTACTACTGCTGTTCCTCCTTTCTACTGGTCTTCCAACCCTACTACTGCTCTTCCTCCTTCTACTGCTTTTCCTACCCGACTACTGCTCTTCCACCCCTACTGCTCTTCCTCCTTTTATTGCTCTTCCAACCCGACTACTGCTCTTCTACTCCTACTACTGATCTTCCTCCTTCTACTGCTCTTCCAACCCGACTACTGCACCTCCACCCCCTACTACTGCTGTTACTCCTTCTACTGCTCTTCCAACCCGACTACTGCTCTTCCACACCTACTACTGCTCTTCCACCCTACTACCGCTCTTCCAATCCTACTGCTCTTCCACCCCTATTACTGCTCTTGCACACCTACTACTTCTCTTCCACCCTACTACTGCTCTTCCACCCCTAATACTGCTCTTCCTCCTTCTACTGCTTTTCCTACCCGACTACTGCTCTTCCACCCCTAATACTACTCTTCCTCCTTCTACTGCTTTTCCTACCCGACTACTGCTCTTCCACCCCTACTGCTCTTCCTCCTTCTATTGCTCTTCCAACCGGACTACTGCTCTTTTACTCCTACTACTGATCTTCCTCCTTCTACTGCTCTTCCAATCCGACTACTGCTCTTCCAACCATACTACTGCTCTTCCTCCTATTGCTCTTCCAACCCGACTACTGCTCTTCCTCCTTCTACTTCTCTTCCTACCCGACTACTGCTCTTCCACCCCTACTGCTATCCCTCCTTCTACTGCTCTTTCACCCCTAATACTGCTTTTCCACACCTACTATTACCCTTCCACTTCTACCGCTGCTCTTCCAACCCTACTATTGATCTTCCACTGCTACTACTGCTCTTCCTCCTTCTACTGCTCTTCCACCCATACTACTGCTCATCCACCCCTACTACTGCTCTTCCACCCCTAATACTGCTCTTCCACACCAATACTTCTCTTCCACACCTACTACTACCCTTTTAGTACTACTCTTCCAACCCTACTACTGGTCTTCCATCAAAACTACTGCTCTTCCACCCCTACTACGGCTCTTCCACCCCTACTACTGCTCTTCCACACCTACTATTGCTCTTCCTCCCCTACTACTGCTCTTCCTCCCCTACTACTACTCTTCCTCCTTCTGTTGCTCTTCCAGCCCGACTACTGCTCTTCCTCCCCTACTACTGCTTTTTCTCCTACTGCTCTTCCACCCCTACTACTGCTCTTCCTCCTTCTACTGCTCTTCCTACCCGACTACTGCTCTTCTACTCCTACTACTGATATTCCTCCTTCTTTTGCTCTTCCAACCTGACTACTGCTCTTCTACTCCTACTACTGATCTTCCTCCTTCTACTGTTCTTCTAACCCGACTACTGCTCTTCCAACCATATTACAGCTCTTCCTCCTATTGCGCTTCCAAGCCGACTACTGCTCTTCTACTCCTACTACTGATCTTCCTCTTTCTACTCTTCTTCCAACCCGACTACTGCTCTTCCAACCCTACTAATACTCTTCCTCCTTCTATTGCTCTACCAGCCCGACTACTGCTCTTCCAGCCCTACTACTGCTCTTCCTTCTACTGCTCTTCCACCCCTACTACTGCTCTTCCTCCTACTGCTCTTCCACCCCTACTACTGCTCTTCCTCCTTCTACTGCTCTTCCAACCCGAATACTGCTCTTCTACTCCTACTACTGATCTTCCTCCTACTACTGTTCTTCCATACCTACTACCGCTCTTCCTCCTATTGCTCTTCCAACCCGACTACTGCTCTTCCTCCTTCTACTGCTCTTCCACCCCTACTACTGCTGTTCCTCCTTTCTACTGGTCTTCCAACCCTACTACTGCTCTTCCTCCTTCTACTGCTTTTCCTACCCGACTACTGCTCTTCCACCCCTACTGCTCTTCCTCCTTTTATTGCTCTTCCAACCCGACTACTGCTCTTCTACTCCTACTACTGATCTTCCTCCTTCTACTGCTCTTCCAACCCGACTACTGCACCTCCACCCCCTACTACTGCTGTTACTCCTTCTACTGCTCTTCCAACCCGACTACTGCTCTTCCACACCTACTACTGCTCTTCCACCCTACTACCGCTCTTCCAATCCTACTGCTCTTCCACCCCTATTACTGCTCTTGCACACCTACTACTTCTCTTCCACCCTACTACTGCTCTTCCACCCCTAATACTGCTCTTCCTCCTTCTACTGCTTTTCCTACCCGACTACTGCTCTTCCACCCCTAATACTACTCTTCCTCCTTCTACTGCTTTTCCTACCCGACTACTGCTCTTCCACCCCTACTGCTCTTCCTCCTTCTATTGCTCTTCCAACCGGACTACTGCTCTTTTACTCCTACTACTGATCTTCCTCCTTCTACTGCTCTTCCAATCCGACTACTGCTCTTCCAACCATACTACTGCTCTTCCTCCTATTGCTCTTCCAACCCGACTACTGCTCTTCCTCCTTCTACTTCTCTTCCTACCCGACTACTGCTCTTCCACCCCTACTGCTATCCCTCCTTCTACTGCTCTTTCACCCCTAATACTGCTTTTCCACACCTACTATTACCCTTCCACTTCTACCGCTGCTCTTCCAACCCTACTATTGATCTTCCACTGCTACTACTGCTCTTCCTCCTTCTACTGCTCTTCCACCCATACTACTGCTCATCCACCCCTACTACTGCTCTTCCACCCCTAATACTGCTCTTCCACACCAATACTTCTCTTCCACACCTACTACTACCCTTTTAGTACTACTCTTCCAACCCTACTACTGGTCTTCCATCAAAACTACTGCTCTTCCACCCCTACTACGGCTCTTCCACCCCTACTACTGCTCTTCCACACCTACTATTGCTCTTCCTCCCCTACTACTGCTCTTCCTCCCCTACCATTACTCTTCCTCCTTCTGTTGCTCTTCCAGCCCGACTACTGCTCTTCCTCCCCTACTACTGCTCTTTCTCCTACTGCTCTTCCTCCCCTACTACTGCTCTTCCTCCTTCTACTGCTCTTCCTACCCGACTACTGCTCTTCTACTCCTACTACTGATCTTCCTCCTTCTTTTGCTCTTCCAACCCGACTACTGCTCTTCTACTCCTACTACTGATCTTCCTCCTTCTACTGTTCTTCTAACCCGACTACTGCTCTTCCAACCATATTACTGCTCTTCCTCCTATTGCTCTTCCAACCCGACTACTGCTCTTCTACTCCTACTACTGATCTTCCTCTTTCTACTCTTCTTCCAACCCGACTACTGCTCTTCCAACCCTACTACTACTCTTCCTCCTTCTATTGCTCTACCAGCCCGACTACTGCTCTTCCACCCCTACTACTGCTCTTCCTTCTACTGCTCTTCCACCCCTACTACTGCTCTTCCTCCTACTGCTCTTCCACCCCTACTACTGCTCTTCCTCCTTCTACTGCTCTTCCAACCCGAATACTGCTCTTCTACTCCTACTACTGATCTTCCTCCTTCTACTGTTCTTCCAACCATACTACTGCTCTTCCTCCTATTGCTCTTCCAACCCGACTACTGCTCTTCCTCCTTCTACTGCTCTTCCACCCCTACTACTGCTGTTCCTCCTTTCTACTGGTCTTCCAACCCTACTACTGCTCTTCCTCCTTCTACTGCTTTTCCTACCCGACTACTGCTCTTCCACCCCTACTGCTCTTCCTCCTTTTATTGCTCTTCCAACCCGACTACTGCTCTTCTACTCCTACTACTGATCTTCCTCCTTCTACTGCTCTTCCAACCCGACTACTGCTCTTCCACACCTACTACTGCTCTTCCACCCTACTACTGCTCTTCCAATCCTACTGCTCTTCCACCCCTATTACTGCTCTTGCACACCTACTACTTCTCTTCCACCCTTCTACTGCTCTTCCACCCCTAATACTGCTCTTCCTCCTTCTACTGCTTTTCCTACCCGACTACTGCTCTTCCACCCCTAATACTACTCTTCCTCCTTCTACTGCTTTTCCTACCCGACTACTGCTCTTCCACCCCTACTGCTCTTCCTCCTTCTACTGCTCTTCCAATCCGACTACTGCTCTTCCAACCATACTACTGCTCTTCCCCCTATTGCTCTTCCAACCCGACTACTGCTCTTCCTCCTTCTACTTCTCTTCCTACCCGACTACTGCTCTTCCACCCCTACTGCTATCCCTCCTTCTACTGCTCTTTCACCCCTAATACTGCTTTTCCACACCTACTATTACCCTTCCACTTCTACCGCTGCTCTTCCAACCCTACTATTGATCTTCCACTGCTACTACTGCTCTTCCTCCTTCTACTGCTCTTCCACCCATACTACTGCTCATCCACCCCTACTACTGCTCTTCCACCCCTAATACTGCTCTTCCACACCAATACTTCTCTTCCACACTTACTACTACCCTTTTAGTACTACTCTTCCAACCCTACTACTGGTCTTCCATCAAAACTACTGCTCTTCCACCCCTACTACGGCTCTTCCACCCCTACTACTGCTCTTCCACACCTACTATTGCTCTTCCTCCCCTACTACTGCTCTTCCTCCCCTACTACTACTCTTCCTCCTTCTGTTGCTCTTCCAGCCCGACTACTGCTCTTCCTCCCCTACTACTGCTCTTTCTCCTACTGCTCTTCCTCCCCTACTACTGCTCTTCCTCCTTCTACTGCTCTTCCTACCCGACTACTGCTCTTCTACTCCTACTACTGATCTTCCTCCTTCTTTTGCTCTTCCAACCCGACTACTGCTCTTCTACTCCTACTACTGATCTTCCTCCTTCTACTGTTCTTCTAACCCGACTACTGCTCTTCCAACCATATTACTGCTCTTCCTCCTATTGCTCTTCCAACCCGACTACTGCTCTTCTACTCCTACTACTGATCTTCCTCTTTCTACTCTTCTTCCAACCCGACTACTGCTCTTCCAACCCTACTACTACTCTTCCTCCTTCTATTGCTCTACCAGCCCGACTACTGCTCTTCGACCCCTACTACTGCTCTTCCTTCTACTGCTCTTCCACCCCTACTACTGCTCTTACTCCTACTGCTCTTCCACCCCTACTACTGCTCTTCCTCCTTCTACTGCTCTTCCAACCCGAATACTGCTCTTCTACTCCTACTACTGATCTTCCTCCTTCTACTGTTCTTCCAACCATACTACTGCTCTTCCTCCTATTGCTCTTCCAACCCGACTACTGCTCTTCCTCCTTCTACTGCTCTTCCACCCCTACTACTGCTGTTCCTCCTTTCTACTGGTCTTCCAACCCTACTACTGCTCTTCCTCCTTCTACTGCTTTTCCTACCCGACTACTGCTCTTCCACCCCTACTGCTCTTCCTCCTTTTATTGCTCTTCCAACCCGACTACTGCTCTTCTACTCCTACTACTGATCTTCCTCCTTCTACTGCTCTTCCAACCCGACTACTGCACCTCCACCCCCTACTACTGCTGTTACTCCTTCTACTGCTCTTCCAACCCGACTACTGCTCTTCCACACCTACTACTGCTCTTCCACCCTACTACTGCTCTTCCAATCCTACTGCTCTTCCACCCCTATTACTGCTCTTGCACACCTACTACTTCTCTTCCACCCTACTACTGCTCTTCCACCCCTAATACTGCTCTTCCTCCTTCTACTGCTTTTCCTACCCGACTACTGCTCTTCCACCCCTACTGCTCTTCCTCCTTCTATTGCTTTTCCAACCGGACTACTGCTCTTTTACTCCTACTACTGATCTTCCTCCTTCTACTGCTCTTCCAATCCGACTACTGGTCTTCCAACCATACTACTGCTATTCCTCCTATTGCTATTCCAACCCGACTACTGCTGTTCCGCCCCTAATACTGCTCTTCCTCCTTCTACTTCTCTTCCTACCCGACTACTGCTCTTCCACCCCTACTGCTCTCCCTCCTTCTACTGCTCTTTCACCCCTAATACTGCTTTTCCACACCTACTATTACCCTTCCACTTCTACCGCTGCTCTTCCAACCCTACTATTGATCTTCCACTGCTACTGCTGCTCTTCCTCCTTCTACTGCTCTTCCACCCATACTACTGCTCATCCACCCCTACTACTGCTCTTCCACCCCTAATACTGCTCTTCCACACCAATACTTCTCTTCCACACCTACTACTACCCTTTTAGTACTACTCTTCCAACCCTACTACTGGTCTTCCATCAAAACTACTGCTCTTCCACCCCTACTACGGCTCTTCCACCCCTACTACTGCTCTTCCACACCTACTATTGCTCTTCCACCCTACTACTGCTCTTCCAACCCTAATACTGCTCTTCCGCCCCTACAGCTGCTCTTCCACCCCCTACTGCTGCTCGTCCACCCCTATTACTGCTCTTCCATAACTACTTCTAGTCTTCCACACCTACTACAGCTCTTCCACCCACTACTGATTTGCCACCACTACTACTGCTCTTCTATCCCTACTGCTTCCCTCCCACAACCACTACTGCTTGTCCACCCCACTACAGCTCTTCCACCCACTACTGATTTGCCACCACTACTACTGCTCTTCTACTCCTACTACTGATCTTCCTCTTTCTACTGTTCTTCCAACCCGACTACTGCTCTTCCAACCATATTACTGCTCTTCCTCCTATTGCTCTTCCAAACCGACTACTGCTCTTCCACCCCTACTACTGCTGTTCCTCCTTTCTACTGATCTTCCAACCCTACTACTACTCTTCCTCCTTCTATTGCTCTTCCAGCCCGACTACTGCTCTTCCACCCCTACTACTGCTCTTCCTCCTACTGCTCTTCCACCCCTACTACTGCTCTTCCTCCTACTGCTCTTCCACCCCTACTACTGATCTTCCTCCTTCTACTGCTCTTCCAACCCGACTACTGCTCTTCTACTCCTACTACTGATCTTCCTCCTTCTACTGTTCTTCCAACCATACTACTGCTCTTCCTCCTATTGCTCTTCCAACCCGACTACTGCTCTTCCTCCTTCTACTGCTCTTCCACCCCTACTACTACTCTTCCTCCTTCTATTGCTCTTCCAACCCGACTACTGCTCTTCCTCCCCTACTACTACTCTTCCTCCTTCTGTTGCTCTTCCAACCCGACTACTGCTCTTCCTCCTTCTACTGCTCTTCCACCCCTACTACTGCTGTTCCTCCTTTCTACTGATCTTCCAACCCTACTACTACTCTTCCTCCTTCTATTGCTCTTCCAGCCCGACTACTGCTCTTCCACCCCTACTACTCTCTTCCTCCTACTGCTCTTCCACCCCTACTACTGCTCTTCCTCCTACTGCTCTTCCACCCCTACTACTGATCTTCCTCCTTCTACTGCTCTTCCAACCCGACTACTGCTCTTCTACTCCTACTACTGATCTTCCTCCTTCTACTGTTCTTCCAACCATACTACTGCTCTTCCTCCTATTGCTCTTCCAACCCGACTACTGCTCTTCCACCCCTACTACTGCTGTTGCTCCTTTCTACTGATCTTCCAACCCTACTACTACTCTTCCTCCTTCTATTGCTCTTCCAGCCCGACTACTGCTCTTCCACCCCTACTACTGCTCTTCCTCCTACTGCTCTTCCACCCCTACTACTGCTCTTCCTCCTACTGCTCTTCCACCCCTACTACTGATCTTCCTCCTTCTACTGCTCTTCCAACCCGACTACTGCTCTTCTACTCCTACTACTGATCTTCCTCCTTCTACTGTTCTTCCAACCATACTACTGCTCTTCCTCCTATTGCTCTTCCAACCCGACTACTGCTCTTCCTCCTTCTACTGCTCTTCCACCCCTACTACTACTCTTCCTCCTTCTGTTGCTCTTCCAACCCGACTACTGCTCTTCCTCCCCTACTACTACTCTTCCTCCTTCTGTTGCTCTTCCAACCCGACTACTGCTCTTCCTCCCCTACTACTACTCTTCCTCCTTCTGTTGCTCTTCCAGCCCAACTACTGCTCTTCCTCCCCTACTACTGCTCTTCTTCCCCTACTACTACTCTTCCTCCTTCTATTGCTCTTCCAGCCCGACTTCTGCTCTTCCACCCCTACTACTGCTCTTCCTCCTTCTATTGCTCTTCCTACCCGACTACTGCTCTTCCACCCTACTGCTGCTCTTCCTCCTTCTATTGCTCTTCCAGCCCGACTACTGCTCTTCCTCCCCTACTACTACTCTTCCTCCTTCTGTTGCTCTTCCAGCCCGACTACTGCTCTTCCTCCCCTACTACTACTCTTCCTCCTTCTGTTGCTCTTCCAGCCCAACTACTGCTCTTCCTCCCCTACTACTGCTCTTCTTCCCCTACTACTACTCTTCCTCCTTCTATTGCTCTTCCAGCCCGACTACTGCTCTTCCACCCCTACTACTGCTCTTCCTCCTTCTGTTGCTCTTCCAGCCCGACTACTGCTCTTCCTCCCCTACTACTGCTCTTCCTCCCCTACTACTATTCTTCCTCCTTCTGTTGCTCTTCGAGCCCGACTACTGCTCTTCCTCCCCTACTACTACTCTTTCTCCTTCTATTGCTCTTACAACCCGACTTCTGCTCTTCCACCCCTACTACTGCTCTTCCTCCTTCTATTGCTCTTCCTACCCGACTACTGCTCTTCCACCCTACTGCTGCTCTTCCTCCTTCTATTGCTCTTCCAGCCCGACTACTGCTCTTCCTCCCCTACTACTACTCTTCCTCCTTCTGTTGCTCTTCCAGTCCGACTACTGCTCTTCCTCCCCTACTACTGCTCTTCCTCCCCTACTACTACTCTTCCTCCTTCTGTTGCTCTTCCAGCCCGACTACTGCTCTTCCTCCCCTACTACTACTCTTTCTCCTTCTATTGCTCTTACAACCCGACTTCTGCTCTTCCACCCCTACTACTGCTCTTCCTCCTTCTATTGCTCTTCCTACCCGACTACTGCTCTTCCACCCTACTGCTGCTCTTCCTCCTTCTGTTGCTCTTCTAGCCCGACTACTGCTCTTCCTCCCCTACTACTACTCTTCCTCCCTCTGTTGCTCTTCCAGCCCGACTACTGCTCTTAATACCCTACTACTGCTCTTCCTCCCCTACTACTCTTCCTCCTTCTGTTGCTCTTCCAGCCCGACTACTGCTCTTCCTCCCCTACTACTGTTCTTTCTCCTACTGCTCTTCCACCCCTACTACTGCTCTTCCTCCTTCTACTGCTCTTCCTACCCGACTACTGCTCTTCTACTCCTACTACTGATCTTCCTCCTCCTTTTGCTCTTCCAACCCGACTACTGTTCTTATACTCCTACTACTGATCTTCCTCCTTCTACTGTTCTTCCAATCTGACTACTGCTCTTCCAACCATACCACTGCTCTTCCTCCTATTGCTCTTCCAAACCGACTACTGCTCTTCCACCCCTACTACTGCTGTTCCTCCTTTCTACTGATCTTCCAACCCTACTACTACTCTTCCTCCTTCTATTGCTCTTCCAGCCCGACTACTGCTCTTCCACCCCTACTACTGCTCTTCCTCCTTCTGTTGCTCTTCCAGCCCGACTACTGCTCTTCCTCCCCTACTACTGCTCTTCCTCCCCTACTACTATTCTTCCTCCTTCTGTTGCTCTTCGAGCCCGACTACTGCTCTTCCTCCCCTACTACTACTCTTTCTCCTTCTATTGCTCTTACAACCCGACTTCTGCTCTTCCACCCCTACTACTGCTCTTCCTCCTTCTATTGCTCTTCCTACCCGACTACTGCTCTTCCACCCTACTGCTGCTCTTCCTCCTTCTATTGCTCTTCCAGCCCGACTACTGCTCTTCCTCCCCTACTACTACTCTTCCTCCTTCTGTTGCTCTTCCAGTCCGACTACTGCTCTTCCTCCCCTACTACTGCTCTTCCTCCCCTACTACTACTCTTCCTCCTTCTGTTGCTCTTCCAGCCCGACTACTGCTCTTCCTCCCCTACTACTACTCTTTCTCCTTCTATTGCTCTTACAACCCGACTTCTGCTCTTCCACCCCTACTACTGCTCTTCCTCCTTCTATTGCTCTTCCTACCCGACTACTGCTCTTCCACCCTACTGCTGCTCTTCCTCCTTCTGTTGCTCTTCTAGCCCGACTACTGCTCTTCCTCCCCTACTACTACTCTTCCTCCCTCTGTTGCTCTTCCAGCCCGACTACTGCTCTTAATACCCTACTACTGCTCTTCCTCCCCTACTACTCTTCCTCCTTCTGTTGCTCTTCCAGCCCGACTACTGCTCTTCCTCCCCTACTACTGTTCTTTCTCCTACTGCTCTTCCACCCCTACTACTGCTCTTCCTCTTTCTACTGCTCTTCCTACCCGACTACTGCTCTTCTACTCCTACTACTGATCTTTCTCCTCCTTTTGCTCTTCCAACCCGACTACTGTTCTTATACTCCTACTACTGATCTTCCTCCTTCTACTGTTCTTCCAATCTGACTACTGCTCTTCCAACCATACCACTGCTCTTCCTCCTATTGCTCTTCTAAACCGACTACTGCTCTTCCACCCCTACTACTGCTGTTCCTCCTTTCTACTGATCTTCCAACCCTACTACTACTCTTCCTCCTTCTATTGCTCTTCCAGCCCGACTACTGCTCTTCCACCCCTACTACTGCTCTTCCTCCTACTGCTCTTCCACCCCTACTACTGCTCTTCCTCCTTCTACTGCTCTTCCAACCCGACTACTGCTCTTCTACTCCTACTACTGATCTTCCTCCTTCTACTGTTCTTCCAACCATACTGCCGCTCTTCCTCCTATTGCTCTTCCAACCCGACTACTGCTCTTCCACCCCTACTACTGCTGTTCCTCCTTTCTACTGCTCTTCCAACCCTACTACTGCTCTTCCTCCTATTGCTCTTCCAACCCGACTACTGCTCTTCCTCCTCCTTCTACTGCTCTTCCACCCCTACTACTGCTGTTCCTCCTTCTACTGCTCTTCCTACTCGACTACTGCTCTTCCACCCCTACTGCTCTTCCTCCTTCTATTGCTCTTCCAACCCGACTACTGCTCTTCTACTCCTACTACTGATCTTCCTCCTTCTATTGCTCTTCCTACCCGACTACTGCTCTTCCACCCTACTGCTGCTCTTCCTCCTTCTATTGCTCTTCCAGCCCGACTACTGCTCTTCCTCCCCTACTACTACTCTTCCTCCTTCTGTTGCTCTTCCAGTCCGACTACTGCTCTTCCTCCCCTACTGCTGCTCTTCCTCCCCTACTAGTACTCTTCCTCCTTCTGTTGCTCTTCCAGCCCGACTACTGCTCTTCCTCCTTCTACTTCTCTTCCTACCCGACTACTGCTCTTCCACCCCTACTGCTATCCCTCCTTCTACTGCTCTTTCACCCCTAATACTGCTTTTCCACACCTACTATTACCCTTCCACTTCTACCGCTGCTCTTCCAACCCTACTATTGATCTTCCACTGCTACTACTGCTCTTCCTCCTTCTACTGCTCTTCCACCCATACTACTGCTCATCCACCCCTACTACTGCTCTTCCACCCCTAATACTGCTCTTCCACACCAATACTTCTCTTCCACACCTACTACTACCCTTTTAGTACTACTCTTCCAACCCTACTACTGGTCTTCCATCAAAACTACTGCTCTTCCACCCCTACTACGGCTCTTCCACCCCTACTACTGCTCTTCCACACCTACTATTGCTCTTCCTCCCCTACTACTGCTCTTCCTCCCCTACCACTACTCTTCCTCCTTCTGTTGCTCTTCCAGCCCGACTACTGCTCTTCCTCCCCTACTACTGCTCTTTCTCCTACTGCTCTTCCTCCCCTACTACTGCTCTTCCTCCTTCTACTGCTCTTCCTACCCGACTACTGCTCTTCTACTCCTACTACTGATCTTCCTCCTTCTTTTGCTCTTCCAACCCGACTACTGCTCTTCTACTCCTACTACTGATCTTCCTCCTTCTACTGTTCTTCTTACCCGACTACTGCTCTTCCAACCATATTACTGCTCTTCCTCCTATTGCTCTTCCAACCCGACTACTGCTCTTCTACTCCTACTACTGATCTTCCTCTTTCTACTCTTCTTCCAACCCGACTACTGCTCTTCCAACCCTACTACTACTCTTCCTCCTTCTATTGCTCTACCAGCCCGACTACTGCTCTTCCACCCCTACTACTGCTCTTCCTTCTACTGCTCTTCCACCCCTACTACTGCTCTTCCTCCTACTGCTCTTCCACCCCTACTACTGCTCTTCCTCCTTCTACTGCTCTTCCAACCCGAATACTGCTCTTCTACTCCTACTACTGATCTTCCTCCTTCTACTGTTCTTCCAACCATACTACTGCTCTTCCTCCTATTGCTCTTCCAACCCGACTACTGCTCTTCCTCCTTCTACTGCTCTTCCACCCCTACTACTGCTGTTCCTCCTTTCTACTGGTCTTCCAACCCTACTACTGCTCTTCCTCCTTCTACTGCTTTTCCTACCCGACTACTGCTCTTCCACCCCTACTGCTCTTCCTCCTTTTATTGCTCTTCCAACCCGACTACTGCTCTTCTACTCCTACTACTGATCTTCCTCCTTCTACTGCTCTTCCAACCCGACTACTGCACCTCCACCCCCTACTACTGCTGTTACTCCTTCTACTGCTCTTCCAACCCGACTACTGCTCTTCCACACCTACTACTGCTCTTCCACCCTACTACTGCTCTTCCAATCCTACTGCTCTTCCACCCCTATTACTGCTCTTGCACACCTACTACTTCTCTTCCACCCTACTACTGCTCTTCCACCCCTAATACTGCTCTTCCTCCTTCTACTGCTTTTCCTACCCGACTACTGCTCTTCCACCCCTAATACTACTCTTCCTCCTTCTACTGCTTTTCCTACCCGACTACTGCTCTTCCACCCCTACTGCTCTTCCTCCTTCTACTGCTCTTCCAATCCGACTACTGCTCTTCCAACCATACTACTGCTCTTCCCCCTATTGCTCTTCCAACCCGACTACTGCTCTTCCTCCTTCTACTTCTCTTCCTACCCGACTACTGCTCTTCCACCCCTACTGCTATCCCTCCTTCTACTGCTCTTTCACCCCTAATACTGCTTTTCCACACCTACTATTACCCTTCCACCTCTACCGCTGCTCTTCCAACCCTACTATTGATCTTCCACTGCTACTACTGCTCTTCCTCCTTCTACTGCTCTTCCACCCATACTACTGCTCATCCACCCCTACTACTGCTCTTCCACCCCTAATACTGCTCTTCCACACCAATACTTCTCTTCCACACTTACTACTACCCTTTTAGTACTACTCTTCCAACCCTACTACTGGTCTTCCATCAAAACTACTGCTCTTCCACCCCTACTACGGCTCTTCCACCCCTACTACTGCTCTTCCACACCTACTATTGCTCTTCCTCCCCTACTACTGCTCTTCCTCCCCTACTACTACTCTTCCTCCTTCTGTTGCTCTTCCAGCCCGACTACTGCTCTTCCTCCCCTACTACTGCTCTTTCTCCTACTGCTCTTCCTCCCCTACTACTGCTCTTCCTCCTTCTACTGCTCTTCCTACCCGACTACTGCTCTTCTACTCCTACTACTGATCTTCCTCCTTCTTTTGCTCTTCCAACCCGACTACTGCTCTTCTACTCCTACTACTGATCTTCCTCCTTCTACTGTTCTTCTAACCCGATTACTGCTCTTCCAACCATATTACTGCTCTTCCTCCTATTGCTCTTCCAACCCGACTACTGCTCTTCTACTCCTACTACTGATCTTCCTCTTTCTACTCTTCTTCCAACCCGACTACTGCTCTTCCAACCCTACTACTACTCTTCCTCCTTCTATTGCTCTACCAGCCCGACTACTGCTCTTCGACCCCTACTACTGCTCTTCCTTCTACTGCTCTTCCACCCCTACTACTGCTCTTACTCCTACTGCTCTTCCACCCCTACTACTGCTCTTCCTCCTTCTACTGCTCTTCCAACCCGAATACTGCTCTTCTACTCCTACTACTGATCTTCCTCCTTCTACTGTTCTTCCAACCATACTACTGCTCTTCCTCCTATTGCTCTTCCAACCCGACTACTGCTCTTCCTCCTTCTACTGCTCTTCCACCCCTACTACTGCTGTTCCTCCTTTCTACTGGTCTTCCAACCCTACTACTGCTCTTCCTCCTTCTACTGCTTTTCCTACCCGACTACTGCTCTTCCACCCCTACTGCTCTTCCTCCTTTTATTGCTCTTCCAACCCGACTACTGCTCTTCTACTCCTACTACTGATCTTCCTCCTTCTACTGCTCTTCCAACCCGACTACTGCACCTCCACCCCCTACTACTGCTGTTACTCCTTCTACTGCTCTTCCAACCCGACTACTGCTCTTCCACACCTACTACTGCTCTTCCACCCTACTACTGCTCTTCCAATCCTACTGCTCTTCCACCCCTATTACTGCTCTTGCACACCTACTACTTCTCTTCCACCCTACTACTGCTCTTCCACCCCTAATACTGCTCTTCCTCCTTCTACTGCTTTTCCTACCCGACTACTGCTCTTCCACCCCTACTGCTCTTCCTCCTTCTATTGCTTTTCCAACCGGACTACTGCTCTTTTACTCCTACTACTGATCTTCCTCCTTCTACTGCTCTTCCAATCCGACTACTGGTCTTCCAACCATACTACTGCTATTCCTCCTATTGCTATTCCAACCCGACTACTGCTGTTCCGCCCCTAATACTGCTCTTCCTCCTTCTACTTCTCTTCCTACCCGACTACTGCTCTTCCACCCCTACTGCTCTCCCTCCTTCTACTGCTCTTTCACCCCTAATACTGCTTTTCCACACCTACTATTACCCTTCCACTTCTACCGCTGCTCTTCCAACCCTACTATTGATCTTCCACTGCTACTGCTGCTCTTCCTCCTTCTACTGCTCTTCCACCCATACTACTGCTCATCCACCCCTACTACTGCTCTTCCACCCCTAATACTGCTCTTCCACACCAATACTTCTCTTCCACACCTACTACTACCCTTTTAGTACTACTCTTCCAACCCTACTACTGGTCTTCCATCAAAACTACTGCTCTTCCACCCCTACTACGGCTCTTCCACCCCTACTACTGCTCTTCCACACCTACTATTGCTCTTCCACCCTACTACTGCTCTTCCAACCCTAATACTGCTCTTCCGCCCCTACAGCTGCTCTTCCACCCCCTACTGCTGCTCGTCCACCCCTATTACTGCTCTTCCATAACTACTTCTAGTCTTCCACACCTACTACAGCTCTTCCACCCACTACTGATTTGCCACCACTACTACTGCTCTTCTATCCCTACTGCTTCCCTCCCACAACCACTACTGCTTGTCCACCCCACTACAGCTCTTCCACCCACTACTGATTTGCCACCACTACTACTGCTCTTCTACTCCTACTACTGATCTTCCTCTTTCTACTGTTCTTCCAACCCGACTACTGCTCTTCCAACCATATTACTGCTCTTCCTCCTATTGCTCTTCCAAACCGACTACTGCTCTTCCACCCCTACTACTGCTGTTCCTCCTTTCTACTGATCTTCCAACCCTACTACTACTCTTCCTCCTTCTATTGCTCTTCCAGCCCGACTACTGCTCTTCCACCCCTACTACTGCTCTTCCTCCTACTGCTCTTCCACCCCTACTACTGCTCTTCCTCCTACTGCTCTTCCACCCCTACTACTGATCTTCCTCCTTCTACTGCTCTTCCAACCCGACTACTGCTCTTCTACTCCTACTACTGATCTTCCTCCTTCTACTGTTCTTCCAACCATACTACTGCTCTTCCTCCTATTGCTCTTCCAACCCGACTACTGCTCTTCCTCCTTCTACTGCTCTTCCACCCCTACTACTACTCTTCCTCCTTCTATTGCTCTTCCAACCCGACTACTGCTCTTCCTCCCCTACTACTACTCTTCCTCCTTCTGTTGCTCTTCCAACCCGACTACTGCTCTTCCTCCTTCTACTGCTCTTCCACCCCTACTACTGTTGTTCCTCCTTTCTACTGATCTTCCAACCCTACTACTACTCTTCCTCCTTCTATTGCTCTTCCAGCCCGACTACTGCTCTTCCACCCCTACTACTCTCTTCCTCCTACTGCTCTTCCACCCCTACTACTGCTCTTCCTCCTACTGCTCTTCCACCCCTACTACTGATCTTCCTCCTTCTACTGCTCTTCCAACCCGACTACTGCTCTTCTACTCCTACTACTGATCTTCCTCCTTCTACTGTTCTTCCAACCATACTACTGCTCTTCCTCCTATTGCTCTTCCAACCCGACTACTGCTCTTCCACCCCTACTACTGCTGTTCCTCCTTTCTACTGATCTTCCAACCCTACTACTACTCTTCCTCCTTCTATTGCTCTTCCAGCCCGACTACTGCTCTTCCACCCCTACTACTGCTCTTCCTCCTACTGCTCTTCCACCCCTACTACTGCTCTTCCTCCTACTGCTCTTCCACCCCTACTACTGATCTTCCTCCTTCTACTGCTCTTCCAACCCGACTACTGCTCTTCTACTCCTACTACTGATCTTCCTCCTTCTACTGTTCTTCCAACCATACTACTGCTCTTCCTCCTATTGCTCTTCCAACCCGACTACTGCTCTTCCTCCTTCTACTGCTCTTCCACCCCTACTACTACTCTTCCTCCTTCTGTTGCTCTTCCAACCCGACTACTGCTCTTCCTCCCCTACTACTACTCTTCCTCCTTCTGTTGCTCTTCCAGCCCAACTACTGCTCTTCCTCCCCTACTACTGCTCTTCTTCCCCTACTACTACTCTTCCTCCTTCTATTGCTCTTCCAGCCCGACTTCTGCTCTTCCACCCCTACTACTGCTCTTCCTCCTTCTATTGCTCTTCCTACCCGACTACTGCTCTTCCACCCTACTGCTGCTCTTCCTCCTTCTATTGCTCTTCCAGCCCGACTACTGCTCTTCCTCCCCTACTACTACTCTTCCTCCTTCTGTTGCTCTTCCAGCCCGACTACTGCTCTTCCTCCCCTACTACTACTCTTCTTCCCCTACTACTACTCTTCCTCCTTCTATTGCTCTTCCAGCCCGACTACTGCTCTTCCACCCCTACTACTGCTCTTCCTCCTTCTGTTGCTCTTCCAGCCCGACTACTGCTCTTCCTCCCCTACTACTGCTCTTCCTCCCCTACTACTATTCTTCCTCCTTCTGTTGCTCTTCGAGCCCGACTACTGCTCTTCCTCCCCTACTACTACTCTTTCTCCTTCTATTGCTCTTACAACCCGACTTCTGCTCTTCCACCCCTACTACTGCTCTTCCTCCTTCTATTGCTCTTCCTACCCGACTACTGCTCTTCCACCCTACTGCTGCTCTTCCTCCTTCTATTGCTCTTCCAGCCCGACTACTGCTCTTCCTCCCCTACTACTACTCTTCCTCCTTCTGTTGCTCTTCCAGTCCGACTACTGCTCTTCCTCCCCTACTACTGCTCTTCCTCCCCTACTACTACTCTTCCTCCTTCTGTTGCTCTTCCAGCCCGACTACTGCTCTTCCTCCCCTACTACTACTCTTTCTCCTTCTATTGCTCTTACAACCCGACTTCTGCTCTTCCACCCCTACTACTGCTCTTCCTCCTTCTATTGCTCTTCCTACCCGACTACTGCTCTTCCACCCTACTGCTGCTCTTCCTCCTTCTGTTGCTCTTCTAGCCCGACTACTGCTCTTCCTCCCCTACTACTACTCTTCCTCCCTCTGTTGCTCTTCCAGCCCGACTACTGCTCTTAATACCCTACTACTGCTCTTCCTCCCCTACTACTCTTCCTCCTTCTGTTTCTCTTCCAGCCCGACTACTGCTCTTCCTCCCCTACTACTGTTCTTTCTCCTACTGCTCTTCCACCCCTACTACTGCTCTTCCTCCTTCTACTGCTCTTCCTACCCGACTACTGCTCTTCTACTCCTACTACTGATCTTCCTCCTCCTTTTGCTCTTCCAACCCGACTACTGTTCTTATACTCCTACTACTGATCTTCCTCCTTCTACTGTTCTTCCAATCTGACTACTGCTCTTCCAACCATACCACTGCTCTTCCTCCTATTGCTCTTCCAAACCGACTACTGCTCTTCCACCCCTACTACTGCTGTTCCTCCTTTCTACTGATCTTCCAACCCTACTACTACTCTTCCTCCTTCTATTGCTCTTCCAGCCCGACTACTGCTCTTCCACCCCTACTACTGCTCTTCCTCCTACTGCTCTTCCACCCCTACTACTGCTCTTCCTCCTTCTACTGCTCTTCCAACCCGACTACTGCTCTTCTACTCCTACTACTGATCTTCCTCCTTCTACTGTTCTTCCAACCATACTGCCGCTCTTCCTCCTATTGCTCTTCCAACCCGACTACTGCTCTTCCACCCCTACTACTGCTGTTCCTCCTTTCTACTGCTCTTCCAACCCTACTACTGCTCTTCCTCCTATTGCTCTTCCAATCCGACTACTGCTCTTCCTCCTCCTTCTACTGCTCTTCCACCCCTACTACTGCTGTTCCTCCTTTCTACTGGTCTTCCAACCCTACTACTGCTCTTCCTCCTTCTACTGCTCTTCCTACTCGACTACTGCTCTTCCACCCCTACTGCTCTTCCTCCTTCTATTGCTCTTCCAACCCGACTACTGCTCTTCTACTCCTACTACTGATCTTCCTCCTTCTATTGCTCTTCCTACCCGACTACTGCTCTTCCACCCTACTGCTGCTCTTCCTCCTTCTATTGCTCTTCCAGCCCGACTACTGCTCTTCCTCCCCTACTACTACTCTTCCTCCTTCTGTTGCTCTTCCAGTCCGACTACTGCTCTTCCTCCCCTACTGCTGCTCTTCCTCCCCTACTAGTACTCTTCCTCCTTCTGTTGCTCTTCCAGCCCGACTACTGCTCTTCCTCCCCTACTACTACTCTTTCTCCTTCTATTGCTCTTACAACCCGACTTCTGCTCTTCCACCCCTACTACTGCTCTTCCTCCTTCTATTGCTCTTCCTACCCGACTACTGCTCTTCCACCCTACTGCTGCTCTTCCTCCTTCTGTTGCCCTTCTGTTGCTCTTCTAGCCCGACTACTGCTCTTCCTCCCCTACTACTGCTCTTCCTCCTTCTGTTGCTCTTCCAGCCCGACTACTGCTCTTCCTCCCCTTCTACTGCTCTTCCTCCCCTACTACTACTCTTCCTCCTTCTGTTGCTCTTCCAGCCCGACTACTGCTCTTCCTCCCCTACTACTGTTCTTTCTCCTACTGCTCTTCCACCCCTACTACTGCTCTTCCTCCTTCTACTGCTCTTCCTACCCGACTACTGCTCTTCTACTCCTACTACTGATCTTCTTCCTTCTTTTGCTCTTCCAACCCGACTACTGCTCTTCTTCTCCTACTACTGATCTTCCTCCTTCTACTGTTCTTCCAACCCGACTACTGCTCTTCCAACCATACTACTGCTCTTCCTCCTATTGCTCTTCCAAACCGACTACTGCTCTTCCACCCCTACTACTGCTCTTCCTCCTTCTACTGCTCTTCCTACCCGACTACTGCTCTTCTACTCCTACTACTGATCTTCCTCCTATTGCTCTTCCAACCCGACTACTGCTCTTCTACTCCTACTACTGATCTTCCTCTTTCTACTGTTCTTCCAACCCGACTACTGCTCTTCCAACCATATTACTGCTCTTCCTCCTATTGCTCTTCCAACCCGACTACTGCTCTTCCACCCCTACTACTGCTGTTCCTCCTTTCTACTGATCTTCCAACCCTACTACTACTCTTCCTCCTTCTATTGCTCTTCCAGCCCGACTACTGCTCTTCCACCTCTACTACTGCTCTTCCTCCTACTGCTCTTCCACCCCTACTACTGCTCTTCCTCCTACTGCTCTTCCTACCGGACTACTGCTCTTCTACTCCTACTACTGATCTTCCTCCTTCTATTGCTCTTCCAACCCGACTACTGCTCTTCTACTCCTACTACTGATCTTCCTCCTTCTACTGTTCTTCCAACCATACTACTGCTCTTCCTCCTATTGCTCTTCCAACCCGACTACTGCTCTTCCACCCCTACTACTGCTGTTCCTCCTTTCTACTGCTCTTCCAACCCTACTACTGCTCTTCCTCCTATTGCTCTTCCAACCCGACTACTGCTCTTCCTCCTTCTACTGCTCTTCCACCCCTACTACTGCTGTTCCTCCTTTCTTCTCCTACTCCTACTACTGATCTTCCTCCTACTGCTCTTCCAATCCGACTACTGCTCTTCCAACCATACTACTGCTCTTCCTCCTATTGCTCTTCCAACCCGACTACTGCTCTTCCACCCCTAATTCTGCTCTTCCTCCTTCTACTTCTCTTCCTACCCGATTACTCCACTTCCACCCTGACTACTGCTCTCCCTCCTTCTACTGCTCTTCCACCCCTGCTCTTCCACCCACTACTGATTTGCCACCACTACTACTGCTCTTCTATCCCTACTGCTGCCCTCCCACACCCACTACTGCTCGTCCACCCCACCACTGCTCTTCCACACTACTACTGCTCTAACACACTTACTACTGCTCTTCTGCATCTATTGCTTGTCATTCACACAGCTACTACTGCTCTTCCACCCCTACTACTGCTGTTCCTCCTTTCTACTGGTCTTCCAACCCTACTACTGCTCTTCCTCCTTCTACTGCTCTTCCTACCCGACTACTGCTCTTCCACCCCAACTGCTCTTCCTCCTTCTATTGCTATTCCAACCCGACTACTGCTCTTCTACTCCTACTACTGATCTTCCTCCTTCTACTGCTCTTCCAACCCGACTACTGCACTTCCACCCCCTACTACTGCTGTTACTCCTTCTACTGCTCTTCCAACCCGACTACTGCTCTTCCACACCTACTACTGCTCTTCCACCCTACTACCGCTCTTCCAATCCTACTGCTCTTCCACCCCTATTACTGCTCTTGCACACCTACTACTTCTCTTCCACCCTACTACTGCTCTTCCACCCCTAATACTGCTCTTCCTCCTTCTACTGCTTTTCCTACCCGACTACTGCTCTTCCACCCCTACTGCTCTTCCTCCTTCTATTGCTCTTCCAAACGGACTACTGCTCTTTTACTCCTACTACTGATCTTCCTCCTACTGCTCTTCCAATCCGACTACTGCTCTTCCAACCATACTACTGCTCTTCCTCCTATTGCTCTTCCAACCCGACTACTGCTCTTCCACCCCTAATACTGCTCTTCCTCCTTCTACTTCTCTTCCTACCCGACTACTCCTCTTCCACCCCTACTGCTCTCCCTCCTTCTACTGCTCTTCCACCCCTAATATTGCTTTTCCACACCTACTATTACCCTTCCACTTCTACTGCTGCTCTTCCAACCCTACTATTGATCTTCCACTGCTACTACTGCTCTTCCTCCTTCTATTGCTCTTCCACCCCTAATACTGCTCTTCCACACCAATACTTCTCTTCCACACCTACTACTACCCTTTTAGTACTACTCTTCCAACCCTACTACTGGTCTTCCATCAAAACTACTGCTCTTCCACCCCTACTACGGCTCTTCCACCCCTACTACTGCTCTTCCACACCTACTATTGCTCTTCCACCCTACTACTGCTCTTCCAACCCTAATACTGCTCTTCCGCCCCTACAGCTGCTCTTCCACCCCCTACTGCTGCTCGTCCACCCCTATTACTGCTCTTCCATAACTACTTCTAGTCTTCCACACCTACTACAGCTCTTCCACCAACTACTGATTTGCCACCACTACTACTGCTCTTCTATCCCTACTGCTTCCCTCCCACAACCACTACTGCTTGTCCACCCCACTACAGCTCTTCCACCCACTACTGATTTGCCACTACTACTACTGCTCTTCTATCCTTACTGCTTCCCTCCCACACCCACTACTGCTTGTCCACCCCACTACAGCTCTTCCACCCACTACTGATTTGCCACCACTACTACTGCTCCTCTATCCCTACTGCTTCCCTCCCACACCCACTACTGCTTGTCCACCCCACTACAGCTCTTCCACCCACTACTGATTTGCCACACTACTACTGCTCCTATATCCCTACTGCTTCTCTCCCACACCCACTACTGCTTGTCCACCCCACTACAGCTCTTCCACCCACTACTGATTTGCCACCACTACTACTGCTCCTCTATCCCTACTGCTTCCCTCCCACACCCACTACTGCTTGTCCACCCCACTACAGCTCTTCCACCCACTACTGATTTGCCACACTACTACTGCTCCTATATCCCTACTGCTTCTCTCCCACACCCACTACTGCTTGTCCACCCCACTCCTGCTCTTCCACCCACTACTGATTTGCCACCACTACTACTGCTCTTCTATCCCTACTGCTTGTCCACCCCACTACTGCTCTTCCACCCACTACTGATTTGCCACCACTACTACTGCTCTTCTATCCCTACTGCTGCCCTCCCACACCCACTACTGCTCGTCCACCCCACCACTGCTCTTCCACACTACTAGTGCTCTAACACACTTACTACTGCTCTTCTATATCTATTGCTTGTCATTCACACAGCTACTACTGCTCTTCCACCCCTACTACTGCTGTTCCTCCTTTCTACTGGTCTTCCAACCCTACTACTGCTCTTCCTCCTTCTACTGCTCTTCCTACCCGACTACTGCTCTTCCACCCCTACTGCACTTCCTCCTTCTACTGCTCTTCCTACCCGACTACTGCTCTTCTACTCCTACTACTGATCTTCCTCCTTCTACTGCTCTTCCAACCCGACTACTGCACTTCCACCCCCTACTACTGCTGTTACTCCTTCTACTGCTCTTCCAACCCGCCTACTGCTCTTCCACACCTACTACTGCTCTTCCACCCTACTACCGCTCTTCCAATCCTACTGCTCTTCCACCCCTGTTACTGCTCTTGCACACCTACTACTTCTCTTCCACCCTACTACTGCTCTTCCACCCCTAATACTACTCTTCCTCCTTCTACTGCTTTTCCTACCCGACTACTGCTCTTCCACCCCTACTGCTCTTCCTCCTTCTATTGCTCTTCCAACCGGACTACTGCTCTTTTACTCCTACTACTGATCTTCCTCCTTCTACTGCTCTTCCAATCCGACTACTGCTCTTCCAACCATACTACTGCTCTTCCTCCTATTGCTCTTCCAACCCGACTACTGCTCTTCCACCCCTAATACTGCTCTTCCTCCTTCTACTTCTCTTCCTACCCGACTACTGCTCTTCCACCCCTACTGCTCTCCCTCCTTCTACTGCTCTTCCACCCCTAATATTGCTTTTCCACACCTACTATTACCCTTCCACTTCTACTGCTGCTCTTCCAACCCTACTATTGATCTTCCACTGCTACTACTGCTCTTCCTCCTTCTACTGCTCTTCCACCCATACTACTGCTCATCCACCCCTACTACTGCTCTTCCACCCCTAATACTGCTCTTCCACACCAATACTTCTCTTCCACACCTACTACTACCCTTTTAGTACTACTCTTCCAACCCTACTACTGGTCTTCCATCAAAACTACTGCTCTTCCACCCCTACTACGGCTCTTCCACCCCTACTACTGCTCTTCCACACCTACTGTTGCTCTTCCACCCTACTACTGCTCTTCCAACCCTAATACTGCTCTTCCGCCCCTACAGCTGCTCTTCCACCCCCTACTGCTGCTCGTCCACCCCTATTACTGCTCTTCCATAACTACTTCTAGTCTTCCACACCTACTACAGCTCTTCCACCAACTACTGATTTGCCACCACTACTACTGCTCTTCTATCCCTACTGCTTCCCTCCCACACCCACTACTGCTTGTCCACCCCACTACTGCTCTTCCACCCACTACTGATTTGCCACCACTACTACTGCTCTTCTATCCCTACTGCTGCCCTCCCACACCCACTACTGCTTGTCCACCCCACTACAGCTCTTCCACCCACTACTGATTTGCCACCACTACTACTGCTCTTCTATCCCTACTGCTTCCCTCCCACACCCACTACTGCTTGTCCACCCCACTACTGCTCTTCCACCCACTACTGATTTGCCACCACTACTACTGCTCTTCTATCCCTACTGCTTCCCTCCCACACCCACTACTGCTTGTCCACCCCACTACTGCTCTTCCACCCACTACTGATTTGCCACCACTACTACTGCTCTTCTATCCCTACTGCTGCCCTCCCACACCCACTACTGCTCGTCCACCCCACCACTGCTCTTCCACACTACTACTGCTCTAACACACTTACTACTGCTCTTCTGCATCTATTGCTTGTCATTCACACAGCTACTACTGCTCTTCCACACCTGCTACTGCTCTAACACACTTACCACTGCTCTTCTGCATCTATTGCTTGTCATTCACACAGCTACTACTGCTCTTCCACACCTGCTACTGCTCTAACACACTTACCACTGCTCTTCTGCATCTATTGCTTGTCATTCACACAGCTACTACTGCTCTTCCACACCTGCTACTGCTCTAACACACTTACCACTGCTCTTCTGCATCTATTGCTTGTCATTCACACAGCTACTACTGCTCTTCCACACCTGCTACTGCTCTAACACACTTACCACTGCTCTTCTGCATCTATTGCTTGTCATTCACACAGCTACTACTGCTCTTCCACACCTGCTACTGCTCTAACACACTTACCACTGCTCTTCTGCATCTATTGCTTGTCATTCACACAGCTACTACTGCTCTTCCACACCTGCTACTGCTCTAACACACTTACCACTGCTCTTCTGCATCTATTGCTTGTCATTCACACAGCTACTACTTCTCTTCCACACCTGCTACTGCTCTAACACACTTACTACTGCTCTTCTGCATCTATTGCTTGTCATTCACACAGCTACTACTGCTCTTCCACACCTGCTACTGCTCTAACACACTTACTACTGCTCTTCTGCATCTATTGCTTGTCATTCACACAGCTACTACTTCTCTTCCACACCTGCTACTGCTCTAACACACTTACTACTGCTCTTCTGCATCTATTGCTTGTCATTCACACAGCTACTACTGCTCTTCCACACCTGCTACTGCTCTAACACACTTACTACCGCTCTTCTGCATCTATTGCTTGTCATTCACACAGCTACTACTGCTCTTCCACACCTGCTACTGCTCTAACACACTTACTACTGCTCTTCTGCATCTATTGCTTGTCATTCACACAGCTACTACTTCTCTTCCACACCTGCTACTGCTCTAACACACTTACTACTGCTCTTCTGCATCTATTGCTTGTCATTCACACAGCTACTACTGCTCTTCCACACCTGCTACTGCATGTTGACTTGCTTCTGAGACACATTTTGAGTGCTGACAGGAGCGTGGAAGTGGGGCCACAGCAGTGCAAGGGATGGGGATCAATCCTCACGATAGTCCTGGAAATCCTCATCGCAGCCGCGATGGGACCCCCAGGGTAAATCAATTGACAGCAGGCAGCCCACCCACTCTCCCCAGCAATGGACCTAACATTCTCCTGCTGCACCTAAGGAACCGAGCCCACAATTGGGGTACAGTAAAACATTTTATTTACAGCTCTTGGAACTTTGAGTTAAAGGTGATATATAGGGGATAATAGTAGCTATAGAGACAGGATGAACTGTGGTTATTGCTTACAATGGCACCTTGGTCAGTACAAAGCATCATGGAGGAGGGGTGAGTAAAGAAAGGCCGCAGCAAGAGCACCAGGCGCACTGCTGCATCGGAAAGTCTCTCAAAATCCTGTGCACAACGCCATCTTGTGTATGAGCTTCAAACGTGTTGGTTGCCCTTATGCCGAAGGGGGGTAGGTATCAGAAACTGAATATCGAATGTTTGAACGTTATAATTGCATTAATATCATGTTTCACTCAACATGGAGTTCCCACAAGATCCCCCCCCCCGCTTATATGCTGTGTAATAAAAGATATAACGGAACCTAGGTGTTTGCAGAATCTAGCCATGTTCAATAGGAGTGCTTTTGCAGCCAGTGTTTTATAGCTGGCTGTATGCAGCATGTTTCCACTAAAATAAATGTACTCTAGATGCTCTTAGAACATGGTGGGTGTATGGAATCTAGACATTCGCTCGAGTATAGCCAATGTATTTAATCCTCTCGCACTCCATGCTTATGGAATTTTAGCCGAAAGCATGGCCGCCGTGCCGCACGCATCTGCTTTCACGCACAATTCGAATAACACATTGCACAACACTTGTGCCATTAGAATGTAGCTATATTTCACGACATAAATACAAACTGTAGCTACACACATACTGACTATCCTTTCTTCTACTCCCTACCCCTCTAACCTACCGCACCCCACCCATCCAAATGCCAACTAGACATGGGTGGGTAGCAGGGACTTGCCTCCCCCCCTTCATATCCTTGTATTGGCTATAATGCACACACGTATATTAGCACCTCCTCGAACTTCCCATACCTTGGACTTTGGTCGTTCTGAGGGCGTTCAACCCACAGCGCGTTGTGGCCATACCAGTGGTGAAAGGCGCTATACAAATGACGAAATTATGATGATATTACTACCCAATTCATCAACCTCGAAACGAGGGTGAATTTAAACCTGTGACTGTGGTTTTCACGCAGATGTACGTAACCTGCTGAGCTATCTTGCTGGAGGCTAATAAACATAGCCAATTTATTTGCAGGTTTGCTACATTATTTGAAAATGGACAATACTTCCTGTAAATGGTTGAGTTTTCATTTCAAGAAACAGCTGCCAAGAGGTATTTAGTAAAGTCCCACTTGTAGTGCTTTCATTTCACAGGTGTACTGCGTTTTATCTGGGAAAATGTAATTGAGGTTCATCACGTTTACTATTAATGCTAAATATAAGCCTGGATGTTACTCAAGGTTTAATTTTGCCTTGTTTTAGTTATGTTAGTAATAACATAGGCTAGAGAGCCTGCATCCAAGTTGATTATGATCAGTTACTCACAGGCATGACCAGAGAGCTCTCCCATCCTGCCCCAATTTGAATTTAGGTGGGATATTTGCAAGGTAGCCTGCCTAAGGTAGGAGGGCTCCTTCTTTTGTAAATGGATAACAGATTTTCTCGATGCAATCACTCATTTGGATAGAACGGTTGTGTCTCACTCCAGTTTATTTCTTACAATGTAGGGATCCACTATCACAGGATCTGCACATCTAAACACATTCCTTAATGTACTGATGAAGGCCGTCCATTCTGTGTGCTCATAAACTGCTCTTCTGAGGACAAAACACAGTGTGTCGACTGTATAGTTTGGTTTTGAAGAAATATGTAAATTGTACAATATGTATTGTGATATGAAAGAAATAACAACAGTAACAACCCCATGATTAGACAAATGGGGTGGACATTATGACAATTTACAGTGTATGGCTATGTTGCGGATGTAAATGGTGGTATGTTTGTTCCCGGGTACACATTTCAGTGTTTGTTGAACTGTGGAATTATATTTGTTGTGTGGTATCCTGTGTTTACAGGGTGTGAGACTACATGTTACACACATGTGATTATGTTTTTAATGATTGTGTTTTATTAAAATGACCATTTATTTTTCAATATTTCGAAGTATGGGTTGCATAAAATATCAATCATCCAGGTCTATTCAAATTGAGGGCCATGATCACTTGTTTGTAGTTGATTTGACTTTCCGCCTGGGGATCAGGGCCGCTACCAGGTACTCCTTGCGCTTAGTTATGGGTCCATAAAATTCCTCTCCTGTTCTTATAACCTACTTGTTTGAAGGCATCAAAACCTTTGAAAACTTTAGTATAAAATGTTAGGTTGTCCTTGCAAAGACTACGCTAGCGCAAAAAAATATATATTTTAATGGGTTTAGTAATCAGGATATAGGCGATTTGACCGAATCCATGTTTTCCAAAGAGTGAAGTGACTGAATTTTTCTTTTTACCACGTGGGGCAACCCCACTCGGGCCCCCTTCTTCCTCCTAACTTTATTAATATCCCTTACCCCACCACCACATATTTTCTATTAAAAACTTTTTTTTAAAACTTTTTCAAAAAAAAAAATGTGGTCCCATCTTCCTCGAAATCATTGTATTTGGTCATTATGATACCGTACAAGTGACCGAATCCAATGATTCGAAAACATTGGATTCAGTCACTATGATACCGTAGAAGTGACCAAATCCAATGTTTTCGAATCATTGGATTTGGTCACTTCTACAGTATCATAGTAACCAGACATATGAGTAATGTAGTGCCAGGAACAGATTTCAGTAAACAAAATAGTACAGGCCTTTCCTCTTCCCGTTTGGGGAGGTCAGGGGCCTCATTACAGCAACTCTGCAGCAACTGGTGCAAGTGCCATACTAGACCATACTCGCACCAATGCAAAGAGTGTCCTAGTGCCAAAAACATTATTTCAATGCATTTCTGCAGAATGCTTTTGGGGGTCTGTGACATGTCCTCACCGCCCATTTCCCTATTTTCTTACTCACTCAATGCCCAACCTTTCGAGATATCTAACCCCCAACCTTCCCATCTACATGTTTGCAGTAGAACGTAATAATAACATCTAGGGGATCCAGGATTCGAGAAAACGGGAGGAAACGGGCAGCGAACAAAGTGGCTAATGCTAAAATTTGGCCTAGTGCAGAAATGCATTGAAAGCACATGTTTCTTGCACTGGGGCACTATTTGCCCTAGTGCTAATACAGTTCACTATTGCCCCTGCACCGGCAAAGCTTCTGTAATGAGGCCCCTGATCTCCACAAACCGGAACAGGAAGTGCCTGGGCTATTTGTGTCTGTTATCTATTATTGGCACTGCAGGACTCATATGGCGTGCTACTTTCTGCAGAAAGCATGCACGCAATACGCCCATTAACTGTCTGGTGAATGAATTCATCTTTTATAATGCGCTTTATACCGGAGGCCAGTCTCTAAGCACATGGCCGTGATTTACACTTGTGCTGCTCTGCATTGTCTTGCTTCCCAGACCAACGGTTTACCCTGAGCTATCCTCCCGGCCCTATTAGTTTACAAGTATCTCAATATTACTGTTTGTATGAGCATTTTCATGGTTTTTATATGTAATTCATATGTAAATTCCAGGTGGCACATTAAAGAATCTTTGCCCTGGTGCAAGTGCTATTTGGCCGGGTCTTAACACTAGGCCCAAGTGCAAAGACATGTCCTTTCAACGCATTTCTGCACTAGAACGACGTTTGCTCTAGCGCTGATACAGTATGGTATTAGCACAAGGGCAATGTTTTCCCTCGTTCAAAAATACATTAAAAGCATATCTTTTTTGCACTAGCACAATTTTTCTCTAGTGATAACAGCTTGTAAAATAGCACTTACATTGGTGCAAAGTTTCTGTAACACGGCCCCGTATAAACTACTTTAATGCTGATGTTATGTAGTTATTTTGCAATGTTTCCGAATTGTAATAAAAAAAAACTCTTATGGGTTCATTCCAACGTGTCCCAGAGGAATGGCTTCTCAGTATTAAGGATATTAGACTGCGGGGAATGGCTTCCCAGTATTAAGGATATTAGACTGCGGGGAATGGCTTCCCAGTATTAAGGATATTAGACTGTGGGGAATGGCTTCCCAGTATTAAGGATATTAGACTGCGGGGAATGGCTTCCCAGTATTAAGGATATTAGACTGCGGGGAATGGCTTCCCAGTATTAAGGATATTAGACTGCGGGGAATGGCTTCCCAGTATTAAGGATATTAGACTGCGGGGAATGGCTTCCCAGTATTAAGGATATTAGACTGCGGGGAATGGCTTCCCAGTATTAAGGATATTAGACTGCGAGGAATGGCTTCCCAGTATTAAGGATATTAGACTGCGGGGAATGGCTTCCCAGTATTAAGGATATTAGACTGCGGGGATATTAGACTGCGGGGAATGGCTTCCCAGTATTAAGGATATTATACTGTGGGGAATGGCTTCCCAGTATTAAGGATATTAGACTGCGAGGAATGGCTTCTCAGTATTAAGGATATTAGACTGCGGGGAATAGCATCCCAGTATTAAGGATATTAGACTGCAGGGAATGGCTTCTCAGTATTAAGGATATTAGACTGCGAGGAATGGCTTCTCAGTATTAAGGATATTAGACTGCGGGGAATGGCATCCCAGTATTAAGGATATTAGACTGCGGGCAATGGCTTCCCAGTATTAAGGATATTAGACTGCGAGGAATGGCTTCTCAGTATTAAGGATATTAGACTGCAAGGAATGGCTTCCCAGTATTAAGGATATTAGACTGCGGGGAATGGCTTCTCAGTATTAAGGATATTAGACTGCGAGGAATTGCTTCTCAGTATTAAGGATATTAGACTGCGGGGAATAGCATCCCAGTATTAAGGATATTAGACTGCGGGCAATGGCTTCCCAGTATTAAGGATATTAGACTGCGAGGAATGGCTTCCCAGTATTAAGGATATTAGACTGCAGCGAATGGCTTCCCAGTATTAAAGATATTAGACTGAGAGGAATGGCTTCCCAGTATTAAGGATATTAGACTACGAGGAATGGCTTCCCAGTATTAAGGATATTAGAGTGCGGGGAATGGCTTCCCAGTATTAAGGATATTAGGATGCGAGTAATGGCTTCCCAGTATTAAGGATATTAGACTGCGAGGAATGGCTTCCCAGTATTAAGGATATTAGACTGCGGGGAATGGCTTCCCAGTATTAAGGATATTAGACTGCAAGGAATGGCTTCCCAGTATTAAGGATATTAGACTGCGGGGAATGGCTTCCCAGTATTAAGGATATTAGACTATGGTCGATCCTTAATACTGGGAAGTCACCGATAGAGAGACCCTGTTTTGCAGTTAAACGGAGGCGGAATATCTGTGACATAGGGGTGCATTCCACACAGGACGGAGGTAACAAACAAACTATTGCTCCATCCCAAAGAGAATTGTGGAATCCGGGATAAACATCCCGTCACTCACCCTGCGGAATGTGCTCAGGATCCAAAAAAGATCACAAATTGCAATTCTGCCAATGTTATATACACAATAACTTGTCCATGCAACTTTCGATACATTGGGATGATCTTAAGGCCTATCAAAAAAAGAATTACAGAGTACAAATCACGCATTAGGCCAAAGAAGCCCACAGCATCCCAGGTAGAACATTGTGTAAAAAAAATACACACAGCAGAGCAACTAACATGGTCGATTCTGGAACATATCCAGCTACCGATGGGGATGACATTAGAGCCGTACTATTGAGAAAGGAACAGCAATGGATTTTCAGACTGCACACGGATGAGCTGGGTCTGAATGAAGCAATTCACTGGCACGATTTGACACGGTTGTAGATCTCATGTAACAAATATACTACACTGACATACGTGATCTAGTATTCAGTGAGAGGTATACTAAAATTGCTACAGGCCCACATAACAAAACTGCTAGCTTTTCCTCTGTCTTTTTTGGCCCATCCGAATGAGACATTTTAATGGCATGATTTGGCGGGGTGGTAGGTGTGTCAAACTCAACTAGCGCCATTGAAAGATGGGATCTATAGCTCAGTGATCCGGACACTATTTATGCAGTGTGCCTGCATAACTATACAGGGAGTCTCTTCTTTATGGATACAAAAGAGATTTAAAAAATAGCAAGCATCGCCGTCTAAATGAATACACGACTATTTGAAAATCACTAATAATCTGCTACCACCTAAAGATGGCGGAGGTACTTGCAGTGAGATTAGTAAGGCACTTTGAGCCCCAATGAATTAAGTGATTAGACGCAGTGCTGTTTTCATCGATGGGGATCTTGCAGATCTTCTGACCCCATGTGAGGTCATTAAAGAAAGGATGCTATGTACCGTTTGGAGCCAGGACTTGATCTGATTCGTATTGGGGTTTCTCTAACACATGCAAGAATCATCAGTAATAACCATCTGTGTGGTGGTAGAATTATGCAAAAATACAAACCTCAGAATGAGTATGGCTCTCTCCCCCATAATAATAAACTGGGGTTTCACTGCATGCATGAGATACCAGTAAATTACCACTGGAAGATGGCGGAGAGGCCACACTAACATTGCATTGACAAGGTGGGAACGTTGAATAGCTACGTAAGGAGGAGCCGTAGTGTGACCAACTAAGCCGCATCATGCGGCCTACTGGAAATCCTACAAATGACGTAGTCCATTTGCACTTCAGGGACTACCGCATGGGAGACGTGAGATAATAATATTAATAATAATAATAATAATAATAATAATAATAATAATAATAATAATAATAATAATAATTGAATAGATGAACCGCACACCACAATGAGAGGCATAGAGCAAGACATTTATAGGTAACTTTTCTATGGATACAAATCCTCTACATCTCCTGCTGATACGGGGTCGCAAACATTGGTCCGTACAGACTACAGTTATATTAAATAAATGCTGAGTTCTGTGCTCACAAACAATTGTGCTCTTGTTTTAGTCTGTCTAGATTCATGCTATCTGTGGGGGATTAACAAAGCCTCCACCTACAATGATATGCAGTGAAGATACAGCAAACCATAGCGTAACGTCTGTCTGATAAACAGGTAAGCCTGCTAGAATGGTTTTAGTGCCACTCTTGACCACTAAGTGACTTTGGAAAGAAGGAAAGAAAGAGAGAAAGAAAGAAAGAAAGAAAGAAAGAAAGAAAGAAAGAAAGAAAGAAAGAAAGAAAGAAAGAAAGAAAGAAAGAAAGGAAGAAAGAAAGAAAAAAGGAAAGAAGGAATAAAGGAAAGAAAGAAAGAAAGTAAGAAAAAAACAAAGAAAGAAAGAAAGAAATGTCTTTCTCTCTGGTATTTTGCACCAGTCACAGGTCGAATCGCAATCAAAGATGGAGTCCCTGAGAAACTCCTGAAGTAGTACGAAATATAACGGTCCTGATGAAGGTGATGTAAATAGTTATTAGTCACTGAAACTGGTCGACCATTACTTTACAGGATATCCTTGACTATGGCTGTGGGATACCTGATATGTCAATGGCTATTGATGTATAAGAAATTTATTGACAGATACACAGCATGAAATTATGTGTGTCTCCAATTGATTATCTAGCTACACACTCAGGGGAGGGTTGAATAAAGAGAGGAAAATCCCTACTCGAATGTAGCTTTGGTGCTGTGGAATTCCCTTGTTACAAAGCAACTTAAACATATATATAGAGGGTGTTAGTTGGAGGTTTTCCAATAGTGTTTTACTCCAGTAAACAATAGGCGTAGGGTTATCTCTTTTCCCATCCCCCCTTGTAGAGAGGAGGTCCACCACCGGTGGCTAGGGCCGGCTATTTCATAAATGAAGGATAGTCTAGTTCTTCCTGAGGGACAGTTGAATTAGCATTGAGCAGGTTTAGAAATTATTGAGATCTGCAATAACAACCACCATGTCAAGCCTAACAGCCATCATTGCTCCACTGATGTTCACAGCCAAGCCAGCTGTTTCCTTGCACAGGAATAAAGCTCACCATCAGTTGAAATCGCACTGGAATACAAGGATCAAAATGCTGATCTTCCACCAGCATGATGAGTTCTGCAATGTGCTGTCTCCCCACAGGGAATTCACTGGGATCCCGGGAACCGCTCCTCATGCATCGTCATCAGAATGGTGCAGGTGCAGGGGTGCACGGAAAGCCATATCCCACGATTTCAACTGACATCCGCGGCAGTCATAACGAGGGTGCTAGTCATAAATAAATCCATCTTGTACATTCTAAGGCTTGTAATTTCTAAGTTATGTCAATTAACTACTTTGCACTTCATAATACTGGTCTAGTAAGCACATCGCTTACATGTTGATAGAAATTGCATCATGGCAAGCTGAATGAGAAGACCGTGAAAGAGACATGTCAATTGTTTCTGTGCCCTTGAAGGTGACAGGCGATGAGCTTGTTTCATTATTTTCAACCATGTGACACATATGTGCACCGCCACATCCAGGGATGATGTGCACTGTAAAACAAATGTTTTTTTAAAAGAAGGTAAGATGTTCGCCTTATTCATTTGAAAATAGGTAAAGGATATTACCACTGCCTACTGCAGCGGGGAAAGATCTAGGATCCACTAAACGCTTTTTAGGGAGTCTAGCCTTAATGGGTATTTCGTCCTTTTGATGACACCCGTTTTTAAGACCGGTGTTTTGCTGTGGGAGTTTTGCTGAAAATATCCATCGAAATTGTTTGGGCAGGGTGGGAAAGAGTAAATAAAGGGTTGAGGGGAAGGGCAATAAACAAAAATCAAGGGTAGTCTAGGGGTAAGGGGGGAGGGGGTTTACCCCCATAAATATTTGTAAAAGAATGTGGATGAATTTTTTGGGCAAAACACCCGTCGGAAAATAGGGGTTTGGCGAAATGACATGAAATCCCTTAATGCCAGGTGATTCCTCTATTTTTCTTTAATGTTGACTCCATGTCTAAAAAGATGCGCTCGGTTGTACATTTTTAATATTCACAGTGTCTAGATGCTATACATAAGTTAGCAACATATAACAGGGGTCTGCAACCTATAGCTCTACAGATGTTTAGTTTTAGTTTAGTTTAGTTTATTTATAAGGCACTGAAACAGCCCGTGGGCATAGAAGCGTGAGTACATAATACATACACACATTAAACATATACATTCAATGAAGAAAAACTAATAAAGGTCATCAAAAACAGATATGTGTCACTCAGATAACAGCATTCCTTGAGGAAACATAATAATCAGTCCAAAATACTTCTAAGCTTGGTGGAAGATGGCATAGACCTGAGGTTTTTACATTTACTGAAAAACAGTGGTAAGTTACTTTGCCCACAACCAATGACAATGCAATCCAGATTATCCGCAGAACACCAGTTATTAACCTGTACCCTGCGAAGGATTCTCAGGTCCTGAGTTTTAACACAATCCTGGCCCACTCTTTGATGTAACCATGCCAACACTTTGTTTTTAAGTGATTCCCTTGATTCTGCTTCATTGGACTGATCAACATTGGTAATAGGAAAGTTCCCAGAATCCAAAATAAACCTCTTAAGGGACGAATTATCAACAATGGGCATATGAGTTTCCTTAAACCAATATCTTTTAAGGGTAGGGCATATACCATGGAACTAACCCTGGTCCCTGATCCAAAAGACTTTGCAGGAAGGGAGAACCCAATAGGGCCACCTTCTGCCGCAGATCTTGGACCAGGATTTGCTTTATCAACTAACTGTACTCCAATGTCCGAGGGATCCCTACAAACCATTTTAGAATCCACATTTACATCAAAATTTGTTTCACAGCACTGATCAGACTTTAAATGAGTCAGGTCTGTTTGTTAGGATTTATCCATAAATCATGTCCGTTTGACAAGATTTGTCCACCTTCAGGGTATATACCAGGGGGACCCTTGAGTCCAGAGACTCAGCCCAAATACTGACTCCAAGCACATTAGTACAAGCGTTCAGATCACATATAATGAGGTCCTTAAAATACTGCCACTGTTCCGATTACCCGCAGCATCATCAACACCTTTCTTCAGTAGTGCAGAATGTCCCACGCCAAGTGTTCCCGCTAAACTGTGTGCATGTGCGCTTGCCCAGCTTCTTTCTGGGTTCCGCTCAGAAGATTTCTAACAGCGCACACAAACAATTCTCATCTATTCAAAAATATTTAATAAGGCACACACCACAGCAATTAATTGAAATTTGTTTTCTCGTAAAATAAGCAACTAGTCTTGATATTCTGCTAATTTACATTAAACTACTATGCAACGGTGACCGTAAACACCTAAAATCCCTAGTAGCAAAATACACACATAAAAGGTTAAAAACTAATATGAAAAACTGGCTCTATGAACAGAAGAATCTAACCAAGATATGCCTGCACACATTAACCAAATAATGTTCCCTCCCCACCCAAGCTTGATTCTACCACACTTTTATTTTATGACTCTAACTTCTGCACCAGAACACATTAAGATAGTACCAGACAACCTTGACTCTTCCTCACTTGGGTCTGCGAAAGGTTAGCAGACATGAACCTGCACCCACTTGTTTTATGTTTGTTGTAACGTCAGAATTTCTGTTACTCATTGTGTCTTACCACCAAAAGTGTCACCCACATGATACAATCGAACTACCAGCAAAAATATCGGATACTGACTGTAAGCAAGCAGGCTACCTGGATGTGTAACCTTATCCCATATCCCATACTTCCTCTTCTTTGTACATGTGTCACACAACCTTTTTGAAGCGGCCCCCTTGCAAGTTAAAACTCAAATATTAATTTGCCCTGTAAGGATTTTGAAAAGACAAATGTGATGTTCAGTATCTCCTACTTTAGAAATGCTAACATTACCCTATAAGAGCGCAAGATTGTAATATCATTTACTTTGACTACAAGGCATAATGGGTATGGTCTATGCCTGGGATTACTCGTCCATAGTATCAGGGAACCGGATATTCAGACAGGAGCATACTTTTCACACATCTGCCTCGTTTCCAAGTGTTCAGAGTTCCTTTGGGCATAGACCTTTCCACATTATATGGTAACTCACTGCTATGCAAAAATGGATTCACTGAGCTCTGTGTAATCCTACACAATGATATAAAGGTGGGGTATGTTGCAAACAATCTTGTATGCACTGCAGAAGAATTGCGTACATGCAGAGTCATGACATTCTTAAAACGCACATAATATGTTGAGGAATTAAATATGCCTTTGTTGCAAAGTATTGTGGGTCTGCAAATATCCCAGCAAGTGTTTACTGCTACAATCCCTCACATTTTACAGTGCTCTATCAGCTAGTATTGGAGGCTAGCACAGGGGCTGGGGAAGGGTATGGGTGAAAGAGCGCAGGTCATCACTCCTTGCGGGTGATGAACAAAGCAGCACATTTCAAAAACCAAGTCAGACGTTTCGGCAGTACACTGAAGGAATTGTGTTGCTTGTTTGCTAAAGGATAGGAAATTCTAGTACCCGTCTAGACAACAGCACCTTCTTTTTCTTTCTATGCTCAGCTGATGAGAGCTTTTCAATATAACTATGGGACTCATTACATGGTAGGCGGTAACCATGGCGCTGTTAGCGCCATGGTTGCCGCCGGTACTGTACCGAGTCCGCCATGGTGAATGGCGGAATTACCGCCACATTCCAGGGTGTGTGGGGCGGTAATTCCCCATTCACCATGGCACTTCCCCTTTCCCATTTGAGCCCCCATAGGGCTCAATGGGAATGGGGAAGGCAGCAATTACGGTACTGCAAATTGCGGTACCGTAATTGCCTCCAAGGTCCCTTTGAGGGCCCGTTCCTTAACAGCTGGTAAAACCAGCCATTGAGGTCGGGTCCCGCAAAGGGACCTCGTAGTAAGGTGGTAAGGGTTTACCGGTACCCTTACCGGTAATGGTAAACCCTTACCACATTCCGTGTAATGAGGCCCTATGTGTTCTGTGTATCGTCTCTAGCATCCCCCTGCATTTTATTTAACTGATAACAAAGAAATACAGAAGAGGGATTCATAGTTACAGAGGAAGGCACTCAATCAGTTGTAACTCTGATGAATTGATGATATTAACTTAAAAAGCATATATATATATAACAAGGAGAATCAGCTGAGACAAAAAGAAACGAGGTGTATACTAGACTTTGAAAGCAAACAGCCCAACGGGCATAACATTGATGAGGAGTTATACACCTTTCTGGGCTGCTAAAGGAATGTTTATGTTCTCATTCCTATATGTTATTATAAGAACAATAACTTGCTGTTTACCTTGTTGTACTTTGGGTTTTAAATAATCAGTTTCAACATTTGCATCTTGGCGTTAGAAGAGTGAAGAGATTTTCCGAAATAAGGGATAAACAAGAAACGCCTGACTGTAGAATTGTTATTAAGTAGTCGTTTTTAATGCTTTTTTAATAATTTCTATGGTGTTGGCAGTTCTGTGTTTGTTTTTGATCACATTTGTTGCAAATGAATTTTAATTCTGCACAAATGTTTCTTTTCATGAGGCCGGGAGAATAGAGAAGGGGATAAAGGGAGACATTACAATGCTGGTGGGAAGAAGACTGAGCTGGATCAACACAGCTCAGCGACCACATAGCAACCCATAATTATTGGGGGTTTTTTTTATCCCTTTTTGGGATAAAAGGTTTTGTCCATCGCTACATAATGACTACTATGTCATCTCCATTTCAACCACTAAGGACAAAATGGAGAGTTTCTGTGCATTAAGCACCATATAAAGCAAGTAAACGTACAGGGGCCTGAGCAGAGATCCAACACTGTTAATCATTCGATTATGGACACCACCATGCCATTTCTATAAGATCCAGTAGATATCAGAGTATGTACAGAATAGGTATAAAAAGCATGGACAGTTGACACATTGGTAATGTTGCCGGCCCTTTTGTAGACTCTAGCTCCATGAAGTAATTCATGGAAGGGATACCAGCGCAACATGATCATGCATCGGGGGTGAGCCATGGAGACCTATAACTTGTAGTTTTTTAGACACACTTTTGTATTTTAACATGGTGGGAGAAGATGTTTTAATTATGCACTTGTCACTTTAAAATTACATAACAACTAAAGCTGCTAATGCACTATGCACTTTAAAATCCCTACCCAGTACGATTAACATACGTACGAGGTAAGGTCAGAAAAGTAATTAGGTCGAATGGGTTTTAATGAATGCTGTTTTAGCAGATTTTCACCCGTACTAGCTGGCAAATTGTATGAGCATTTTGGTAACCAAAAATGGAAATCCATAGGGTATGAGCACTGAGCAAACAGTAACAACAGACAAACGTTCACCCAATGAGAAAACCTTATACCTAAAAATGTCCGTGAAAGAATGCATTTCTGAAGGGAAACCACACTAGGCAAAGATGTTTGACATGGAATTGGGTTGGAATGCTGAGCACAAATGTGGTCCTTTGTTGGTTTTTGCTTTTGCTGCTACCCCTCCCCCTTTCTCCCTTTCTTCCCACTTGCCATATGTTTTAAATTAGTACATGGTGAAGATGGCTAACTGTTGTGAGCAAGCGACGAGTCAGTCACGAAACGCGTTAACGCCTCGAAATAGGAGGAGTGTTGCACTTGGGAGGACCCATACTGGGGTCATTTTTCTATTTGTGGAAACAAATTTCCATTGTTTTTTAAATGCGATATATGCATTTTTTTCCCTGTGTAAACTAATAAAGGAAGAAAACAAGAAAACGAGAAAGCGTTGGAGTGGATTTCAAATCCCCCCCCCTCCTTTTTTTGTGGAAACTGGGCGAATATGGCATTGTGGAGAGTGCAGCTCGATTTTGCTACCCGAAAGTAGAATTTGTCAATATATATATATATATGATTTTCTTCAGCAGGGTTCATAATGAACCTTACTAAGGCTCTAATTTAATTTTATCTTGGCTGTTGTGCGGAAGGGTGGGCAAACCTATAGACTTTATTACGTGCCCTGTCATTTAACTTCCTATGTCAGGGGTATAATCTCTAATCATATTTTGCTCCCTACTTGGAGTCAAATGTTTTTTAAGGGAGTAAAAAAGTAATTAGCTTTGCCAATAGGGATACTTTCTGCTTATTAAAATATGTTCTTCCCCTTAAAATCCCTTTTGAGATCAGGCATTAATATTAGAGTTCCTTCTTATGACATTGCTCAACTGGTCACTAATTCGAAAAATAATATCTGTGGAGCTTTGTGGGTTGAAGCAACAACATGTTCATTGCTTTTTGTTTTTGTTGGGCACATTTTAATTTTTATGGGAGTGAAAATGGATGGTGTGTATGTCTCTTAGGTGTAAGGCTGGTGGTATCACTACCCAAAGGACAACGCAATGTGGATAGTAAGCAGATGCACAGGAATATTTGATCATTATTTTATGAGGTGCAGTTATTCTGATGCAATTATCATCCTTACACAAATTATTAGAAGCATGGTCTCCTGGCCCTTGAATTACCTCATCAAAATGGCACTTGAACTCCTATCAGCATGTTTCTTTGACACATTGCTTTTAATTGCCTTTAATCCATCGGCAAATGTTGTATTTTGTCTGAATTTCTTGACAGCCACATCAGTTTATAACTAGAGATATTTGTGTTTTGTAGTAAACATGAGTGATTTTCCAGTGACATAAACATTTGCAAGGTGCTCTGGCAGATGTTGAAGTCTTGGACAGGTTGATGAGTTTTCTGTTTAATCACATATGACATATTCTACGTTAGCCTATTTGTTTGGAAAAAGTCTTGTAAGATTTGTCAAGAATTCCTTTCCAAACTCTCTTATGCGACGGTAGTTCACTAAATACGCATGCTCACAAAGTGGCTAACCTCATTAGTCAGTTGAGCACATGGAAAATAATGTGCGCACAGCAAAACAGTTCTGCACATATAGAAAAATAATTAGAGGGAACATTGCCCACAACCTCAGCAATAACATCCCTCATCTGTTTAAGTGGCGACTGCATTGTCAAAGTGATGGCAGGTACCAAGTCTACATGATTAACCGTTCCATTTCCCGGCGGGGCTTCACAACAAGTAACATGGGAAACCAACTGACCAATTGGGGCCTCCTTCTCTAACTCCCAATGAGTAGAAATGATGGACTGAGTAGGATCTAAAACACATTCAGCATCAACAGAAATAGGGGATGGAGGATTCTCATCTACAAGTCGTCGTCTCCTTCGAGCATTTAGGGCTGAAACTTCCAAAATTCAGCTTCTGCTCCTCCCTGGAGCTGGGGATTCAATGGATGTTCACTGGTTAATTTGTACTTGAACAGTAGTTAACCCCAGTTGTTGAGGTTTTAACCTTGATTTTACACTGATTTGTAGATATCTGGGTTCGACATTTTGGTCATAGCAGGCACTCTACAACTAGGCATGATTACCAAAGTACAGCTTAAAAATAAAAAAAAAGCTAATCTAAGGCTCTTTACCTCACTATCAGAGGATATCAAATCTCTGGACACAGATCTCTGGACACAGGGCTCTACACCATAGCCTAACTCACACTCAGCAGACAAAGCAGACAGAGACAAATAGGCACAGCAAAGCCAAAACAGGCAGGACTGGGGCTGAGACAATGCAACACCGTCAACACTCACCTGACGAGCCACAATACTGCCAAACTCGTCCACTGTAAGCGACCAATGTTCAGCTCAGCAAAGAAGCTTTCGTGCTTCCCAGCAACCACCCAGTCCGGATACCACAGCAGGACCATAAAGGAAACCAAGCTGCTCACCCGCACGGTATGGGGACAGGAGCTCTAGTGCCATGGGTTAGAGGAAAGGCCCTAACAGGGTCGTACATCTGACATCAAGCCGCACCGCTTACGAAAGACAAGCAGTCCTGAGTGTCAGTTCACATGTCACGTTTTGGACTGCAGCTCCCATCAGGCCCATCAGGCCCAGTCATCATATTGAAGGGTGAGGGATACCTACCGGGAGTCATTGTCCAAAACATCTGGAGAGCCCCAGGTTGCAGATGCAAATCCAAGAAAATAATGTCTGCCTAGACTGTCTCATTTTGGATCATCCCGAGTAGTAAAGGAGGCATAGAAATATGTGGAAAATGTGTGGACCATGTTAAACATCTCCTTAACCACTCCAGGTGATTCTCATGTCTTTCTCAAAGGGAGCAGTGGCAAGGATCAAAAGTTACATTCAGCCAAACCGCCCGCTCCACCTAAGAGATACGCGAGCATCTCCGCCCGCATCTGGTAGAGATGCTTTGGATTACTTAGAAATATGCCAGCTTTTTGCACCTACCTTTCTTTCAAAACTCACGCAGAGTTTGAAAAGAAAGTTATGGCGTATCCTGTCACCTGAACAAAATATATTTTGTAAACATATTTATAAATAAAATCGTGACTACATTTAATATTAGATCAATCCACCCTTGCACAAGGACCGTATTGAAAACATATTGAACTAGTAATACCTTAATTATTGTTTTCCTTGCCTCAGTCTTAGGCAAAGTGAACCTGTTTTTTGTTACATCACAGCGTATGAACAAGCAAAGACTTGAGTATTTACATAATTAAAAAAGCCTAAATGCAACTCACCAATGTCTATACATATCTACTTAATTTGTAGCTTTGATGTTGGTGGGACTGTAGTTCCAACTATGCATGAGACAATATGAATGTTACAGATGTGTAGAGATGAGGGTTAACATAGCAGATACAGACAATTGTCCTGTATGTTTTTTAGCTGCACTATCTTGTGTTTTATTAGAATGAGGAATCTAGTATTGTTTGTGCTGGCATAGATATTTTAGTACCAGAAAGGGCATGTACTCTTATCCGCTGCATCACCAGACATGATTGACCATGCTCTGGCGATGGTCAACCTTCTTCAAAATATGGTCACCATCACCAGATCATGGTCAACCATCACCAGACCATGATCAGATATCGCTAGACCATGGTGGACCATTGCCAGAACATGGCCGAGCATCACCAGAGCATGGGCGAAAATTGCAAGAGCATAGATCACCATCATCAACCATCATCAGACCATTGCAAATAATCACCAACCATGGTTGATCATCAAAAGCAGACAGTTGTTTCGGGCAAGTTGCTGGAACTGGAAATTGGAGTGCCTGTTGCACAAATTGGAGTGTCTGTTGCAGAGGGAGCCAGAAGCGGTATAACGCCAGCCTCTTCAAAACCCTCCCGCACCAGCAGAGCTGTGTTCAGAGTTGTTAGGGGCGAGTTGCTGGAACTGGAAATTGGAGTGTCTGTTGCAAAAAGAGCCAGAAGCGGTGTAACAGCAGCCTCTTCAAAAACCTCCCGCACCAGCAGAGCACTTGCAGAAAGTTGTTACGAGCGAGTTACTGGAACTGGAAATTGGAGTACCTGCTGCACAGGGAGCTAGAAGCGGTGTAACACCAGCCTCTTCAGTTGGGGGTGCGCCATGACTACTGCTGGAGATCGACATACGTCCTACACTGTAATAGAGATACTTTTGTCTTACTCTTGTAGAAATGTATAATTTACTACGCAAATCTGTTTGAATGACTGCCTTCCCTCGCTCTACGCATACAGTATACAACGACACACAGCTACATTGAGGTCAACTTCTTAGACGTGACTGTCAAGAGCATAGATTCCAAACTTACAACGACCCTGTATCGGAAGTCCAGTGACCGTAACAATCTGCTACATCGATTAATCTTTCACCCACACAACACTTTAAGAAGCCTACCATAAAGCCAATTTCTGCGAGTTAAAAAAGTAGAACAAGTCGTAATTGAATGTATCAAACTACTAAAAGAGATGGCTAAGTAATTTGAACAAAGAGGATACCCCGAAGATGAGATTAATATCTTGTTACACAAGATTGACAACATCAGTAGAAGAACTATATGACAGAAAGAGAAAATAATCAAAGAAACTCCTCTGATATACGTTACCAAATATTGAACACAGAGCAATCGAATTAAGAAAATCGTGGAAATACATTGGCACTTCTTATCGGAGGACAGAACTCAGGACAACCTTTATGCAACTTCACCCATGTTTGCATGTACACGTAGCCGAAACATAAAAGACAAGCTTGTAAGAAGTGATGTGAGGAAGCCCAACAAGAGACCAACAAGAAGGGGTACATACTGCCGTCTAAATTGCTTTAATTGTAATATGGTACAAAAAGGTGAAGTAATATTCCAGCCCAACACTGGCAAAAAAATATTTCTGAATAAATAAGCAACATGTTACGCATGCCAGTGGTATTTTGAACATATATAAACAAGCAGGACACACAGACACGCGCATCACTGCGAGTCTGTTGTCCTGCTGATAGATATCATGAAAAATAAGGTAAACCCTAACTCTTGTAGCAGAGAATTTTTGACATTGTGGATTTCTTTTTAGTTTGAATCTAACAAAGGGGTATTATTTGTACAATACAAACATATATATTTTTTTGGCAACAGGTCCTGTTTTGGACTCCTGGAAAACCCTATGTTTTTGCAAATTAGGTTATGACCCTCACTGCTATTATTTTTTTAAACAATGGCACTGTGACTATAGTAGTACAACTTAAAAGTTTGAAAGAGTCTGTAATACTAGTGAATTTATAAATGTATTAGAGATGAATTGAGGATAACTGACCGAATGCATTTTACAGTTTGGTAAATACCAAATTAAGAAGTAAGAAGCCTGGCAAAATACCAATGTAAATATCAAAGTCAGAATCAACCTAGCATGGAACAAAGTAACACTATCTCAGTTATATGTAATACTTAGTCTTAATATGTTCTTTTTAAAAATATGTTTGCCTTTATTTTTGATACAGTCCCTGAAGATGGTGAAAGTTGACCGAAATGCATCGGACATAATTTGAACCACCCGTAGACTAAAGAATACTTTTAATGAAAAGTTCCAAACAATTTGCCGAATCGTTATATACCTATACCTCTAAAAACTGCCACAGACAGAATTCAGTGGATTCCCACCTAGGTCCTTTCAGCTGTCTGGGATACCCAACCCAGTCAAACACTTGGCGACTATAACGAATCGCCCCACAATGCACGTTTGGCCAGAATCTGGCGACAGGACCAAATAACTATCCAAGAGTTTAAGAAGCAATTACAAACCATTGATATAAAAAGCTGTGCCCACTCAACACTACTGGGAACATCGACATTGCATTCCCTCGCCAGCCTCCTGTTCAAAGGATTTGGCTGAAACTGCACAACACTCACCTTGTCCCCAAGAAAGTCCCAAAGAATCTCAGTGATAATGTCATCGAATGTGCAGAATGCCCCACAAACATTGAGCTTGCAGACCCCGGAGGGGTTAAACACTGGTGTTTCCATGCCAGTGCTATTAGACGCCCCTTTAAGTCTGTCTGACTCAACAGCTGATTCCTTGGCCCATAAAGTAAATTGTGCCACAACATTAATAAAACCCCAAAGAGTGGTAAACTTAATAAAACAATCAAAGACTTTTTCCCCCCAAAGCTGGCACTGGTATAGCATCAGCCATCTACACTTGGGGGAAATAACTATTAGGGACAGGAGGGAAGTAATTTTGTAGCTGATGGCAGCCTGTTGGTCTTGATTCAAGATGCTGGGAATTATGCAATAGTCACGATGAATGGAGACCTAATACCAGGTGGCCAGGATCTGGCGACAGCTCAGAGCAATACTTTAAAGGAAGCTGATTTGCCCCCATTCTTAACAGTGCAGTGACAAGAAGGTGAGAGGGCTTTGTCTTCCTCAGTACATCCATCACCATCGCATATGATGCATCATACACTCCGGGAATGGACAATACAAAACTGACTTCCCTCTCGATTTTAGCCTTAAATGTGATACGTTTATTTGTGGCTTTGTATGACAATATAAAACTTGAACTGCAGTCCCATACAAGGGACCTCGTAGTAAGGCGGTAAGGTTTTACCGGTACCGGTAAACCCTTACTGCCGCCCGTGTAATGAGGCCCTAACACTGCAGCAGCCTATGGTAGTGCACTGTAAAGCTACCAAAAAAAAACAAAGCATATGAAAAAAGCCACAAAGAGGAACACTAGTTCGAGAACATTCGTGAGAAATGTGCACGTCACCAAAGAAGCTGCGGTGAAAGCTTTAGATATGGTAGTTCGCAGAGTTCCAAACTCAGATTATACAAAACCAATTGCCACTGCACCTGCCATACCACAACATTTGGAAATTCCTCTGTCAGTGAATTTGGTTACAGATGGATTGATGACTGAATTAGCAATACCTCCTGCTGTTTAATGTCTGATATGAAAGAAAAAGTTACTCAAACACAGGCCGTTGACTTAAGTATATGGCGTATGTGTGATACGGCGCAAGAGAAGGGAAACAGTGCCACCCAAAATATAGACAATGTGATAGATCGGGAAGAAGTGACTTATTCTGCTCCTCTGACGTCAGCTATTTCAATTCATGCATCCTCTGACATTGGAATTCTTATTCATTTCAGAGGAACGTCTAGTGCTAAATTGCTCAAACGTATTAACTCAACTCTGATCATTAACAACGGTAGATATTTCCCAGGTTTACTTTCCACACAAGCTTAGAACTCACATTCTAAGTTTGTCATTAGATCAAGAATTGTATTGTCTATGCTGTGATGCTATTCGGCAAATGGGATTCGATTCATACCCATATGACGAAAAGAACTTTGATACGTATAATTTAAATGAAGAGTCTCTGATGCAGGGTCCTAGTGAATCTATAAGGGATGGCTTAGTTCAAATTAACCTTACCTTGACTTGTCAGGGGGAAGGCAGGTGGAATGGGTAAAATCGGCATTGGTGGATTCTCCCAAGGTTGATGATTGGAGCTGGCTGCCAGGCACACTGTCAAATGGTTTTCGGAGGTTAGAAGAAGTGGGGGTGGGGCTTCAACACATTGAGTACCAATATTGATCTATCACTCTTCTCCTGGAAAATGAGAGGCTTCAATTGTTAACGATATAGCAAAATGTATTAATGCACATACAATGATACAGCTTCAAGAAACTTGGTTAAAGTCACTGCTTACGGTTGATGGGTTCATTATTGTTCAGCAAGATCCAGTTTCGTTAAAAAGGGGTAGACCTTTGGGGGGACTAATTGCTGCCCTTAGGGTAGATATTATATCACATTATGAGGTTTACTCCAATAATTATTATGGTATATTAGCCGTGAAAATTAAATCAAAAAGCCAAACATTATTGGCACCTGTTCTGTTGTAATTGTAATGGGTTATTTATAACACGATTAATACGCAGAAGTTTCTAACCGCTGACCCGGGGATCGAACCTGTGTTGATCCACATCGTCTTGCTTCCAAGACAAGCACATTGCCCCTGAGCTATCCTCCCGAAGAATGTACCTTTTCTTAATTTATATTGGAATCCCTCAATGGTTAACCTGGATGAATTTTTGGCGCAGTTAAATGAAGTTCTTACGAAGTCTTTGGATTATACTACACATCTACTATTAAGTATTGACTTATACTCTGACTGACGATTCACTGACGAGGATATTCCATTCTTTTCGGGTTGTGCAGAATGGAATTTACGGTTGGCAAATGGTTGCATTACTGGAGATACACCGGCTCGAGCAACCTGGAAAAGTGGCTAATCCTCTTCATACTTTAATTACCTTGTGCTAGCAGAGAATGTTTTAAATAAATATTTGTAATGTATTTATGATTTTAGAAACTAATGCTAGTGATCACAATGTGCTGAGAGCATTAGTGACACAGATTGCACCCGCTTTGAGGAACCTAGAGATAAATCCTGGTGGTAATCGACTGACTAGAAGAATTGTCAATGTTACTGGTTTTAATAATACACTAAGATCAGCATTCGATCATCTGAGCAGAGAAGAACAACTAAAGATATTCTAACGTGAAGGTTTTGAACAGTATATAATTGGAAAGCAATTGACAGTATCTAAGAACATATCTCGGAGTCATCTAACAGTTCATCAATATGATGATGTAGTTCAGGAAAAGAAAGCCCTACTGCGTAACAGGGATGATAGACATATATAAAGTATGAAGTTAAATAGGGCATATAAAAATGGGCTTAAAGGCTATTGATACCTCCTAAACCAAAAGGACAGTGAATATATGCTTCAGGTGATCACGCAGAACAATTTGCGTTGTTTTTGGGACATTACTAATAATATTCCCTATAGGAACCAAATGACCCAAAGTATCATGATTGCGGAGGAGTTTTGGAAAACTCCTTTCTAATAGATGCTGCTTGCTACTATGCTAGGTTGAATGATTTAAAAATTAACCTGGCCAAAACCACCATTATGAGATTTACATCAAATAGGTGTTGACCATATGGTTATACTTGGAAGGTTGAAAATACTATTATTATTCCTTTCTTATAAATAACATATTTGGGCTTCATTGTGGATGCAAACACCTCAGTCAAAATATGGTCACTGAGACTGAAGGAGAAAATACTTAACTTTGTACCACAGATGAAAAGGTTAAATCTTAGAGTGTTTATTCTCTATTTTACATTTGATCAATTTTTAGAAGTCTTAAGTTCTTCCGCCGCTTTTATATGGACAGGAAATTTTTAAAGTCACATGTAATATAAATCTGAAAACAATAGAATCTGCGCTTTGGTAGAAGGTTTTAAATCTTCCTGACTCCGTACCCATGGTAGCATTAAGATACAAGTTAGGATTGACCTCCATGCAAGGGTGGCTAGAGTAGAAAATCCTTGCTTTCTACAGAAATATATCAGCACCCGCAAGTGATTCCTTATACATAGACAAAGACAGAATTGTTGGAGAACAATGTATCTTCACTCGAGGCTTTTTGTATTAGCGCTGAAGCAATTCTAGTGAAGATTGAACTAACAAAAAAGGACTTGTGTCTAAATCCTGTCCAAGTTAAGAATCGGCTGTTTCTAAGGGATTGGATAAGTACAATTGAACAGATGAGGGTGTTAAAAGTTAACTCCAGCCTATCAGGTTTAGATAAACCACTGGGGATCTCTGTCCCTGATACTTGGTACAATGTCCTAATTCTACATTGAGGGCACACTTTTTAAGATTCAGGTGGAATCTATTGCCTGCGCAAGAGATATGATCGATAAGGGACAGGACTGGTAATGCTCCGAAGGGTTGTAGATTATATGATCGCAACATGACAAAAACACTTGAACATCTACTAACTGACTATTCTACACTTTGTCAGATATGTGCATACTACTTGTTTGCTCTCCACTGAGGAGTTTTGGTTTAGGACCTTAAGTTGTGATGAAAATGTGTGATCCATTGCTGTTCTAAGATTTTTGATTGCTGCTAATAATATGGCCTTAGCATTGTGATTTATTTTTTTAAACTATACAAATCAACAGTTCTTAAATCACAGAAGGAACTCTTTAAAATCATCAAAGAGATAAAAGAAATCCCTCACAAGCACTTTGTGACAACATCATCAACCACCTGAGATATAAAACAGATACAATCCTGGAGTCCATCACTACAGCCTGAGCAAATACAATCACAACTGCCGGACCACATACACCAGGCGAAACGCAGACTACAGCAAAACTCACCTGCCTAGAACCAATCACAGAAGAAACCTTCACCACACTGATCAAAGACGGCAACATTGCAGGATAACCAAGAGACCCCTGACATCCTCAAAGGAATCCTCAACAACAGAACTCCGGTGACACACTTCCGGAACCTAATGACTCTATCACTCAAAAGAGGAATAGTACCATCCGCCTTCAAATCAGCATACAAACCACTGATAAAAAAGGAATCAGAAAGCGCAGAAGACCCAAGCAGCTACAGACCGATATCGAACATGCCCTACCCAGCAAAGATCCTGGAGAACCATGTGACCAAGATCCTACTTAGGCATGGTGGGCCAACATTTTGGAAAAACATTTTAATGCAATCTCAAGTTCCGGGGTCATGAAGGCTACCATCATCCTGATCTTTAAGAAGTGCTTGATTAATATCCCCCACTGTCATCACCCGATTTCAATCTTACATATCCCCAGTAAAATATTCAATACATGTCTGAAGAACAGAGTGGTAGAGTGGGCATAAAACAATTGTGTGTTAAATTCCTCCCAAGCAGGGTTCAGGTGTGGCCTTTCAACCATGGCCCACTGCCTAATTATAAATATTCTATTTGAAAAATACTGTTTAATTAGGGGCGGTAGGTTATATGCTGGCTTCCGGGACCTGGAGAAGGCCTTCGACACAATCAATAGGGAGGCCCAGTGGCAGAAACTAAAGAACATGAAGTTCCCATCCAGGTGTTATTCGAATACAAAAGCAACAGTGAGGGGTAGTCACCAGGGGCAGACCACAGAGGAGTTCCCCACAAACCAAGGCATTAAACAGGGCTGCTCTATGGCCCTGCTCTTATTTCTTGCAGATTTAAAGCCTCAAGCCTGCGGGGATACCGTTTGCAACCCTGCTCTATGCTGATGATACAGCTCTGATTGATCAAATTCCGGCAGGGCTGCAGGCTGGCTTAGATAATGCTGCTAAATATTTTAAGGCTAATAAATTAAATCTGAACAGGGAAGAAAACAAAATTGTAGTTTTTGGGAAGGGCAGAAAAAAGGTTAACCACTCCAGGATTCTAAATGGGGAGAACATTGAGGTTGTGAATTAATTATGTTACCTGGGTTTGATTTTCGAAAGGAGTGGGAAGTGGGGGAAGCGTTTGGAGATGGTTAGTGTGAAAGCTAGGACCAGGTTGCCTAGTTTAATGAGATTCTACCACAGGTTTGGTGGGCGCATGTTCAATAAAGCTTTAGAAGTTTACAAGAGTAAGGGTGGTAGTGTGATACTGGATGGTCGTGAACTATGAGTTCACTAAGTGTGCCAATATGGAGGTAATCCAAAACGGGAACTTGACGCGGTTGTCCGGCCTCCCCTCTGGAATGTCGAACTGTGCTTTACGCCTGGAGATGGGGGTCACTAAATTTGCAACGCAGGCAAAAATTAAATTTGGTAGTTTCTTCTTGAAGGTGTTGCAGGCTGAACCCGAGGACCCAAATATGCAACATATTCTGGTGGGAATGGCAAGAGCAACCCCCTGTTTGAAGTATAGTTGGTTCCACGAAGGCCTTAATGTTCTAAGGAAGGCCGGGATTGTGTCAGTGAAGGGGGTGAGGGATTCAAGTCTGGCAGTCTTGAAATCCTCTTTTAAAAGGGGTGTATTAAGCGAAGACCAAGCTGAGGATTGGAGCGGAGCACTTTCTTTGGGATCCTTGAGCCTGTTCTCCTCTTTGAGATGTAGCCTGGAGTTTGGTGGTGTTGTGAGTATAATTCCCTCCCCCAACTGGAAGTGTCTTATTTTGCTGACACGATTAGGGGCCTGATTCATGGAACGTTTTCCAATGGGATTGCGCTATTACAAAACACTTCCATGAATCAGGCCGTAAATATGTTACCCCTCAAGGCCCCTACCAAACAGGATAAGGTAGACCCAATGAAGAGCTGCAATGGAGGACCTCAGTCATTTCCTGTAATTGGTATCTAGATTTGTGCAGGGACCTCTTAAGGCCCTTTTTCTTGAAAAATTATATTCAGGATTTTGAGGGGGCATTTTATTTCATTTGGAATTGTATGGACATGGATTTTATTTTTTATTTGTGCAGGTACATGAGACTGGCTCCTATTCGCTGGCCAGGAAAACTGTTACTTTAACAGTTTTTTTATTAAGGTTGGGGCAGGGGTGGGGGGTGTTGTGTTTGGGATCCAGGAGTTGTTGAGGATTGTTGTTAATTCTCAGGGCATGAGCGTTACTAATTTGAGGGTTAGGTTGCTGCATGTTCTTATTGTTTTTAATGTTTGTAAATTGTTATTGGAGAAATTCAAGTTAATTAATTATTCATACTTAAATACGTCAAAACAAACAGAATGCTCGACTGGTCACAAGTTGGCTTCAGACCAATCAGAGAAACAGAATCAGCACTCCTATCCATATGGAATGACCTGAAAATAAGCACAGATGACAATGCTCAATCGGTCCTCATACTACTGGACATATCAGCAGCATTTGAGACAATCACCCACGTAACACTAATAAAAAGACTGCTGGAATGTGGCATACAAGAATCCGCACTAAAACGGCTTACCTCATTCCTAACAAACCGAACCGAAAAAACATCAAAAATATATCCTGCGGAATCCAACAGGGATCCAGTCTCTCTCCACTGCTTTTCAACATCTGCATGTGCCCACTGAGGAAAATCATTTGATTGGCATTTGCAGAAAGCAGAAGGACGCCGAAAGCAGAAGGACGCCGGTGCAGTGCTGAACAGCTGCTACTTACACAAGGCGATGCTTAGTATGTTTACTAGACAAAATACGAGTGACCTGAATGACGCATAGCGGAAGTCCTTTAACAAAAGCCCCCCAACCGGCGATTGGTGTTTACGTGAGGTCTGAGAGAGACATCCCGGCGTATCTAAGATTGGGGATATATGTTACACACGATTGAACGTGTAGAACTGCATATAAGCTACTGAACATGGAAGCAAGTTTGAAAACCCTGTAAGGTCTTGAGAATGAAGATTAGTCTATGACTCTGTAGGAGAAAGGCTAAGTGGCAAAGAGGCAAATGCATTAAATTTGCGGCTAAAAAGAACAAAGTTGTCTAGAAATAACTGCACTGGTGTACAGACCCATATTGATCAGAAGACGTATTGGGTTGTGGTCGTACTGTGCTACAACACTCAGCCCATAAAGACAGTTAATTAGAGGGAAAAGTGGGAGCTCTAAATTCCTGTTTATGATATTTTTTTTAACCGTATTTTATTGTTTTTTCAGAAAATACAAGAAAGTCACCATACACAGGTTTATATCCCCAAGGCTGTTGTAATAGGATCAATAACATCATTAAAAAAACAGCAATGAACTCATCCTCTGTCTTTCTGGCTCCTCTACAGTCTAAATAGCACTCTGTACAAAAGATTTCTTTCACCTAAAAGTTTGACCAGTGCCATCCCCTAACTGGTGTAATTCTGTACTGACAACCATTTACAATTTTCCTACCCTCTCCCGTTCCCCATCTCCGAAACACATCAAAATAACAACAGTAAAAAACACACTCTTCACTTTGTTGACCTCAACTCTTCTCAGTACCAGTAAGTCTGTGAACTTGAGTGGATAACATGTACCATTCCAATGTTATATTGTACTACGCCGCTCTGACAACGTCGAAAACACCAACAGGCACTGTATGGAGCATAAGAAATATTGATGGGCTGCCTCTCGCTTACCTCTCTCCCTCCCCAAACAATGTGTTTCTGTATTCAGTATGATATTTCAAAAAGGGAAGCCAAATCATGTCTATGTGGGAGTGGGATTCCAACAGGGCTACAATGATACTTTCCATTTGATGTATGTCTTGTGCCTTCGTGAGCCATTCTCCCTTTGTTGGAAGAGTGTTACGTTTCCATCTGACTGTTAAACAGACACATGCTGCTAACAGCAAGTTTCTAGGCATGTGGGAAAGGATTGTACCTGTCCCCTCCTTGTCATTCTCTATGCCAAATAGGACCAATAGTGAGGTCAATCTCCTAAGGATACCATCTATGGCCTGCATCCAACCCAGGAACTCTTTCCAATACATCTGCACGTGTACACACCCCCTGTGCACACCCCCACGCTAGATGCCAGTAGTCACTCATTTCCTCACATCCCCTCCAACAATGCAGTGATATCCCGGGAAACATTTTCGATAACTGTTGAGGAGCCAGGTGCCATCTCATCAATAGTTTTCATTGTGCATCTTGTATTGCATAGATATAGATGCACTCCACACCGCCCTATATATTACTGCCCATTATTTGGTTGCTCCTGAGTTCTAGATCTGAGTCCCACTTAGTTTGCGTGCTGGGTTGTGCGAGATGGCCTCTGGTAAGCCATGCGCTATATAGCTGGGCTATCAACCCTCTTGCGCCCCGGCGTACACTCAGAATGCCCTCAAAAACCTAAGGAGGCTTCTGGAATGAGTCACCCAGCTCAGGTGTTATAGAACATTCCTCAAGTAATGGACTGGGCACCGTGTTGTGCCTCCTCAAGCTCTTTCTTTGACATGTAGGAACCTTCCCTCCACATCTGCCCAGCTCTCACCAGGCTCCCTACGTATTGAGGCTGAAACCGATTTACATCTATTGATTGATCCCTGATGGGGGGTGCTATATGCAACTGAGGGGTGATGGTATGGGACCCATAGCCATTCACCCAGGGTTACTGGCTTAAATAGCTTGTTTTAATTCCACCCATTGTTTCTCTTTGTTTTCCCGCAAGTGATCTGCTAGGATGCAGAGTTGAGAAGCCCTATAGTATTCAAAAAGATTCAGGTATACCAAACCCCCTTTGTCTTTTGGCGTTATCAAGGTCACATACGATAGCCGAGGCTTCATGTCCGCCCACAAGTAAGCTAGGAGGGACCTCTAAACTTCTACATGGAACGCTTCTGGGATCACCAGCGGAAGTGATTGAAAAAGAAACAAGAATCTTGGGAGTACGTTCATCTTAATGGATGTGAATCTGGCCGTCCAGGAGAGCGCCAATTTGGACCATCTCTCTAAATTGGCCTTAATGGTGTTCCAAAAGGGCCTGTAGTTTGCATCAAATAGGTTTCCTAAATCTTTCGTGATCTCTACTCCTAGGTATTTTGCCCCCCACACTCATCTGCATTTGGAAACCCCACTCTCCAACTAACTGTGCTGGGAGAACTGCGTTTGGCTGCAGTGTCAGCGCAACTGTTTTATTTAGGTTTGCCCGAAAACCCTACAATATGCTGTATTCTTTCAGGGTCACAAAGAGGGCCAGCACCGACTCCAGTGGTTGGGAGATATAGGCTAAACTATCGTTCGCAAACAGCACTAACTTGTGTCCCCCACCTCAATCCCGTGAATTTGATTGTTTGTCCTGATTGCGTGTGCCAGAGGTTAGGCCACCAGTGCGTTCAAAAGAGGAGACAAGGGACAGCCCTGCCGCATGCTTTGTGTCGGAATGAAGAGCTCCAATGCTATACCGTTAATCAGAACTTTGGAGGTAGCGTTTCTGTATAGGGCTGATGCCCCCGATATCCATAGCTCACCCAATCCAGCCCGCCTCATAACCGCACGGAGAAAGGGCCATTCGACTCTGACGAACGTCTTCTCTGCGTCGATAGACATTTAAATGGGACAGTCCTCTCTCTCGTCAAATGCGGCTATATGGTCAAGAGTTTTGCAAACATTGTCCGCTCCCTGTCTGCCAATTATGTAACCCACCTGGTCTGAATGTACCAGCTGGGGCAGGATTTGGGTCAGACGGCTAGCGAGAATGCTTGCGTAAATCTTTGCATCCACATTTATGAGTGATATGGGGCGGTAGGATGCACATATGCACATTCAGTGTTATCTTTGCCTTCTTTGGGTATTACTATGATTCTCGATTCAGCGAATGACTGTGGGGCCTGGCCGGTAACTAAGATTGAACTTAAGAGTTTAGCTAAAAAGGGAGTTAGCAAAATGCTATAAGCTTTATAAAAGGCTGGGGTACACCCATTCTGTCCTGGCGCTCAGCCTGCTTTAATTTTGGAGATAGCTGATGGAATTTCTTCTGTTGTGATTGATGCGTTTAACACTTGATTTGACTTGATTGATAAATAGTGTGCAATATTGCTCTCTGTCCCCTCTCCTTCAGCTGTATATAGGGTTGTGTAGAAACTTGCAAACCGCTTTGTGATTTTGCTAGGGTCCAATAGTTCCATACCTGTTTCATTTTTTATTTTGGCGATCCCCTTTTCTGCCCCCTATTTGCGCAGGCGGATAGCCAACATCGCGTGGGCCTTGTTGCCCTTTTCGTAATATTTGTGCTTTAGATATCGCAGTTGTGTTAGCGCCTTGCCCTGCCAAACGTTTTTGAATTAATTTTGGAGCTCCCCAATCTGCGCTAAAATGTCTGCACCGTCTGCAGGCTGAGTGCAGAGTTCGGATTCCTTACGTGTTATCTCAGCTTTCAGTTCCTTCTCCCGTCTCAATATAATCCTATTCCTGTGCTCACCCTCTGCTATCAGGCTACCCCTGATTGTGGCTTTCGCTGCTTCCCATACTGTGTTCAGAGCCAGTTCACCTGTGTCATTCACTGCAAAGTAGTCTTTTATTGCATCCGTTATGGTTTCTTTAAATAGCGGGTCTTTACGGAGGGTATTGTTACAGATCCATCTGTGCTCTGTATACATAGTTGGCCCAAGGTCTAGTTCTAGCACACACATTTCGTGATCTGACCAGGCCACGATCTCAATGGATGCAGGTAAAATTGTGCCCTCGTTCTCGGCTTCGATCAAAAGATAATCTATTCTGGAGTAGGTGAGGTGGGGGGAGGGGAGAAAGTTCTGACCTTAGGGTGTGCTGAACGCCAGGTATCGATTAAGGGGTTTGCCCGCAATAAGCCTCAAAATCCCTCCCCCGTTAAACCACACAGTGGATTTGCCCCCTATCTCATGGAATCCCAATCTAAACTAGGGTCTGCTATGATGTTGAGATCACCGCCACACACTAATGTGCCTTCCTCCCAACTGTCTAGAAAGTCGAACAGAGTCTTGCAAACATGTAGCTGGTTCTGGTTAGGTGCATATGAAGAACATAGCGTAACAGTGTGCAATCTTATTCTCACCTTTAAAACCAGGTATCTCCCTTCCTCCTCTCTATGTAATGTATGTGGTCTATTTGGAGGCCCAGCGATTTCCTATATATAATGTCAAACCCCCCTCCATTTGACTGAACGAGGCCCACAGTGTGCCGTCTATATCACTACTTACAATCCTAAACTCCTTCGCTTGAGCAAACTTTGTTTCCTATTTTGTTTTTTATTTAAACTTTGCTTAAATAAAATATAATTTCCTGCACAAATAATACATTGAGTTTGGAGAGTTTAAATTCCCTAGCTAACATAGAACGCTTTGCAGCGAGTTTAAGCCCTTGACATTGAGGGACCCAAATTTGATCCCATCAAGTAGTGCCATGTTGGTGTACTGATTCTCGCGTTTTAGCTCCTATGTGGTAGGATAATGTGGTGTAAGGTACTGTCCTGTGAGTATGATATCTGAGGTAAACTGGTGCAGGAGGTCGAGTTTGTGCCCTTTTAACAGTGTGTGAGTGTTTTTCTCAGGGTGTGTGACGCGCCCCTCCTCCCCCTGCTCTCCCCCTGCCCTCAAGAAATGCCATCCTGGCACTCCTCAACGCCCTATAGAAAAGAAGGGCCACACTCCATGGACCCCTCTCCAGGCGGCTGTAAAAATCTTTAGCAACTTAGACGATTTAATGGCGAGGCTATCCCGCAACTTAATTTAGCATGAACATCATTTCAAACTCTCAGAAAAACTCAGAGGTAACAAACCCATTAATCACTGTCGTGTGCACCTTAATTAGACAAGTTTTCCTATCTCACTCAGAAAGCACATAGATTAAGGCTTGGTAACTACTGTAAACTTAGAACCGCCTCAAGAGGACTTGGCTTTCAGGATGTTTTATATCGTTTACATTTCCTAGTACCTGGGGCCCAGCCTCTCCTTTGCGAGGAAGGTATGGTTTTATGCATTGGCCCCCCAGGTTTTCTAGTTGTGTCTCCGTCAGCTCCTAATGTGCCTGCTTGTAGGCCCTCCAGCACCTCTCATGCTTCCCCCTCCGAAGTCACTCGGTAGCTGTCACCCGTGTTCAAAGATTAACGAGAAAGGAAACCCCATCGATAGCAGAGTCCATGCTCCTGCAACTTAGTTGTCAGTGGCCGGCAGCTTCTGCGCCTATTCAGAGTGGCTGCTGAGAGATCTTGAATATTTTAACACTGGATCCCTCGAAGTCGATGGGTTCTCTCTCTCTTGCTTTTTGTAGGAGGTCCTGTCTTTGCCTGTAGTAGTGACACTTGGCAAGGACTAATCTTGGGCCATTTTGGGTGCCTCCTGCGCTGTGTATTCTGTCAAATTCCAAGTAGGGGGGAGCTGTTGTGTCAAAGAGCGAAATCACCAGGGCCTTTATTCGTGCTTCTAACCCAGCCAGTGTTTCTCCTTGTCTTTCGCTGAGTCCCGTGATCTGTATGTTAAATCTCTGCTCTCAGTTTTCTAAATCATCAAGCTTAAGTTCAATGTCTCTCTCTTTCTGCTCTAGATCCTGGAACATGGTTTAGCAGTTCATGACAGTCGGATCATCTGACAGCTGATTGTTCTCAACCGCCTCTATTCGGTCTTCTACCTTTGCCATTCTGTCCTGGAGATCGGTGACTCTTTCAGTAAGGATAGATTTTATCGAGCAGATTTCGCCTAGCAAGAGTTTAATGTCCGCCTTGGTGGCACTGTTGTTCCCCGGTAATGGTTTCTCCTAGTCTTGCTCGATCTCTGTCGAAACATGGCTAAACTTCCTTTGCTTTAAGACCGTAGCCGGATCCAGGGCTCCAAAAGGAAACTAGCACAATGTTGATTCCTGCAGGTAGCAGCTCACGTGGGTGCCTTTCCTTTCAGGGAGCTATGTGGGCTTCTCCTCCTAGTGCGAGGGCTCAGTGGTGAGCTGTGCGGGCAGAACCTATGTTTCTTTTCCTCTGTTTCTTGTGTATTTACACTTTTTTGCCGTGCACCCCTTTCACCAAGTTGCCCTGGTGAGTTCCCAGCGCCTCTCTCCCAGCCGTGCTGCCTGCCTGGGGCTCTGTGTGTCAGAGAGGGTTATCCACAAATGCTTGCATTTATTGTGTGAATTGCGCCTGTGTTGTGCGACAGCCTTGGCCGCCTTTCTCTTAAGGGGAGTGCAGATCAGTGTCCAGCAAGTGTTTTGCTCCTACCAACGTTCCAACCTGGGAAAGCTTTATCCCTCGCAATGCTTTTTATGTCACCTTTGCTCTGCAGGGACCTGCTGGGGTGGGCGTGTCTGTTGCTGTTTCCGCACCTTTCTCCCCCTACTGGCAATGTTCTGTGCAGTGTTTTGCTGCCTTGTGGGGCTACAACGTGTGTGGTGCATGATGGCGTGATAACTTATAAATAACAATGGCCCGGTGCCTTCGGCCCGGTGCCTTTGCCCCGGTGCCTCCTCCTCAAGCCACATAATTCCCTTCTTGATCGCCCTTTCCGTGTGTTGTACTCACTGTTTGTGCAGGAGGGGGGCCGTGGGGACTTGAATCTGGCATTTAGCATGGTGGCGCTGTTGTTTGAATGTGTGCCTTGCTTACCTGTTATAGAAGGCGCTCTGCACGTCTCTCAGGTCCTCTGGTTCAGAAGATCACCTCAAGCCGCAAGTCTGCCCCCACGCATCGGGGATGCTGAGTATTCCTTGGTGCTTCCAGCTACACCCGTCACATCTGTGGAGGCTCTTGCCTCCCAGGGGTCTTCGTGGTGCTCAGACAGCATGCGTCATGTTCAGCACTTCGCTTAGCAGCATGCTGCAGACTTTCCCTCTTTGCGTTCTCCACTTGTGCCAGCTTGATTCTCCTGTTTATTTCGCCTCCATGTGCACACACCTTTTGTGATTTTTACAGTATGCTTCATGAGTTTTAAGAACCAATATTATCGGTATGGCCCGCCGTTTCCCGGTGCCTGGAGAGGGAGATGATGGCTTAGGCAGCCATAATGTCTGCACCACCTGGTGGTCTCCTTTATGAATTTTAATATGTTGAGAGGAAAGAAACATGTAGAGTGAATGAGGTATGAATTTATGAATAAGTAAATTAGATTTGAGAATGAATGGTTATGTCAAGCTTGTAGAATTGCACTGTAATAAAAGCACTAGGACTTTAACAGCCAAATGGTGAGGAGGAGCTGATCACCGCTTTTTTGATACTAGTCATAGCAATGTTTGTAGTTGATTTTGAGACAATATTGCTGTAATACATTTTCTGTCTGTTACAGTAGTGAGAAGGCAATGACGCTATTAAGGTTATGAATTGTATTAAATGAAATCATATTTTGTGTATTAATACATTATTCCATTTCCGATTGGCGTACTACATATTATTCCAGTGTGTAACGACACAGTGTTTTTTCTGAAATGAAGAGACCTTGTAGCATTTGTGTATTTTTGAGGATAGCTTCCTGCAGAGGGGCTGCTATGTTGAGTTGTTAAATAACCCTCTTGAGTCATAGTGTTGTGAGAAATCATTGAAACCCACAGACTCACCACCTACAACTACACAGATGACACACAACTGATTGTGAAACCAAAAAGAACCCAGGAACAAAATAACTGCCTCAACAACTGTCTCTCAGACATACACAATTGGATGACAACGAACAACCTTAAACTGAACCCGGCAAAAACTGCTGCTAATTGGGCAGCTGCTCTTGCCATCTCTTGTGCATTCCTCTCTACTCTTGTGTCCCCACCATAAACACTAACTTGCTCTCTTTACAATGGGCCACATTCCTCTACCACCTCTGCCCATCGCTTTTATGCGGGGTGTATCATCATCCAACACTGACACCACTTCAAATTCCTCCTCCTTGTATTCAAATCTATCCATGGTTTGCCCACTTCCTAGATAACTCGTCTCCTTTTACTCCCTGCCGCAGATCTTGTTATCCAAAAACCAGCCCAATATGTTTTGCTCCATCATCCGGATTGATCCATTCCTATGCAACTGCCCACCCTCTGAAATTAAGAATATTATCATTCTACAGGCTTTTAAAATTGATCTTGTAAATCCTCTGCAAGGGGGGCCACATGAAGGCAAGTGGTGTCATTCCTCCGCTTTCTTCCTCACTTGCACAAATATGTAAATGAATGTACACTATACACGTTTTTTGTCCTTACTGACCCCATGTCGTGTTCATATCTTCCCCCTTCAGTAGTCGGCTCTTGTTATGCTCTACTACGGATCTATGTTTTTTTTCTCTTTTTTTTTAAATTAAAAGTGTTTTACAGTTTCCAAGAAACCTTTACACTTAAGTAGATAAAAGCAAATGAAAAAATCTATGTTTTTATGCTGTTCCTAGATCACTAGCAATAAACTAATTGGTTCACCATTAGGTATTTCTAAAATCTGTACGAAACGGGTGCTGTTTACAGCTCTAAGATACACTTTACAATCAGTTCTGTAGGGTAGTACATGAACAAATCCAATAGATGCCAGATCACCAACAACATACAACATCTTTTTCCCACACATTTTCATGATGCCCGTGTCACTGTAAGAACACATCATGTTGGGTGAGCCAATACATACCAGTAGTTCCATTGTAAGAATATACACGCTAGCTCTGTCTAATAATGCCGGTATTTTCACTGTAAGAATTTGTTTTAATATTAGCTGAACCAATATATTCCTGTGATGCCACTGTAAGAACACATTCATATTGGTTATACCCAAAAATTGCAGTTTTGCCACTGTAAGAAGTAAATAATGCTAATATATCTACTGTAAGAAGACATCTTAATGGTGGTTGTGCCAATATATGCCAGCATTGCCACTGTAAGAACATATTTACATTGTCTATGTCCAACAATGTCAATATTGTCAAAGTAAGAACACAAAGATGTTGGCTACACCTAATACTGCCAATGAAATATAAATGTTTTACTACCAGCTGCGTTAATACATGCTAGCATAGCTGTAACACTTTGCCGTACCCCCAGTGGCATCACCAAATATGTAACCACCAGCACAACACTGCACCCCTCCACTATGGCCCATCTACCCTGCCATGCACTCACATGCATATTGAATTCTTTAACATGTGCACCAACACACTCACACATAACTATTCAACATACACAATGGCCACAGTTCACATGAACACATACAAACGTACTATTTACACCATTCAACCCTTCCCTTAGGACTCCATACTACCACCACCAGCTCACCACCAAGACCTCCAGGGTTTCCCGGGCTGGAGGTAGGAAGCAGGGGTACATTTTAATCAACACTTCCCGCCGAGTTCTGCTTCATGAACGTTCTCGGGTGCCATAATGCTGGTGACCCAAGGAGGCATGAATAAGCTGGGATGAGCAAGAACGCACCCTTAAAGAAAATGGTCATGCAGTACCCCTGCCAGAAAGCCGATTGGGTCATGTATCAACGAGGAAGCAAAATGTCCTCTGACTTTCATGGACCATTGCTGAGCATGCGCTCACAGGAGTATGGAGCACACAGGGAAACCAACGAGCCAGTTTAGGCATTTTATGAGCTGTACCTTACAGCTGATGGAGCACTTAAGTTCCACTGCCTCCATAATTAGCGGCAGGGCTCTGCTCTGCCACCCCTTATGGACAGGCCACGACTGCTTAATAGGGCATTCACAGTCCGAGAGTCAGAACAGTCCAACCTTGTCGCCCAACCATAGGATCGTCACTCATATAGGACATGGGGGTGGGAAAGCAATCAAGATTTTTCCCAAAATGCACCCTGTTCAAGATTGTGACTGATCACCAGGCTCTGCTGACAACCTGGGGAAGTTCAAGGGAAGAAATGCCACAGGGACCTGAGGTGGGCCTATATAGTCACAGCAAAAGATCCACCCAAAGACGCCAACGCTATCCACTGACTAGGAGCCTGATTCTGAGGCCTGTGGAAAAGTAGCGTGGAAATCTGACATTCACCCCACCAATGGGTCAGCACCACCATTCAGAGGACGGTGGAGATATTGGGGAGGGAGTGGTGTGCATTTCAGGAGCAAAAGCTGATGAAATCTATCATTGTGTGTCCAGCGTGTGCAAAAGTGTCACTGAAACACTTTCTAAAAGGGCTGCCACTTCTCTGATTTACTAAAGGCGCGTTAAGCCCTCAGTAAACCAGAAAATTGCTGCTGCCATCCGGGAGATGCCTGGCTTATACCGGAAGAACTTGTGCAGAAATCGAGGCGCTGAGGTCAGTACGCCACATTCATTCTTTCACAGGAAATGGGGATTTGAGGAAACGTGTTGTTCCAATTGGGCCTAAGGCTGACTCCCCAAAAATGTGCTGGCCGCTGACTAATGTGCAGACAAGGGTTATGGTGGCAGAACCATATACTTTCATGCCCCTCCCCCCACCCTTAGGAAAGCTCTCGCCTCAAGCCTGACAATCTGAAGCGCCTGAGTGCCCTGAAGACCTAAGATTTACTTTGCGGTGTAACAAAAGGCAAACCTAGGATTCAGCTGAATGACGATTCTTTTTTGAAGCATTTACACAAAGTCAAATAAGAGGCCAAAATGTTATTTTTAAAAAAATAAATCAAGTTCCAAACCTGACAAATGCACTGTCTAAAAAAATGAAATGCTTCTTCCAAAAAAGGCGTTCCTCTGTTTCTCATTGTTGATCATTTTTCATCATCACATGGGTATCATCACGGGTTGGGCAGTATTCCGGCAGTAAATCCACCGGAATACCACCCAATGCAATTACCGTTACTACCACTTGGTCCAGTGGCAATAATGCTGGATTACCAGTGGCGGTGTAAGTCCCCATTTTTATTGAGTCCCTAAGACTCAATGGGGGCATTTCTGGCAGAATTACTGCGGCGCTAATTGCACCACAGTAATTGTGCTGAAAATAAAAGAAAAGAAGTTGTGCCCCAAGATCACTGCCAAAGCCTGTCGTCCCGGCTTTTCAGCCAATACCTGGCAACTGTCGCCTACTGCATTTCCATTTTGTGCTCAAACTTCCAGTGCTATGCTGATGACACCCAACTCAATTTTCAGGCTTCCTTTAGCCACCTCCTTTCCTTCCCTCATCTCTGATCGCCTAATTGCCATTCAAAATTGGTGTGCCGCCAATGATCTTTGTCTAAATGCCATCAAGACGGAGATCATCCTCATCGGCACATCTTCACCATCCTTTCCACTCACTCTCTGGCCGGCCCCCCTTGGACCTGCTCCTACCCCCACCTGCGAGGCTAAGAACCTCGGGGTCATCTTTGACTCTACACTGTCTTTCTCCTCACACATCTCTGAAGTCTCTAAAAAATCAAACTTCTGACTACACCTCCTCAGAGGTACTCTGCCTTTCCTCTCCCTCCCTCAGAAGCTCACTGTCTCCCAAGCTCTGGTTCTCTCCAGATTGGACTACTGTAACAGCCTCTTTTTGAATCTACCTGCCTCCACTGCCCGCCCTTTACAACTAATCCAGAACAGGACTGCGAGACTTGTCCTTGGCCTCAAGCCCTGGGATCGTATCTCACCAGCTCTTAAATCCCTCCATTGGCTCCCAATGGATGCAAGGATTACATTTAAACCCTCTGCATTGTCCACAAGGCTTTCTGGGGCCTGGATCTAAAATACCTTCAACTATCGCTCCGTAAATACCTCCCCTCTCAAGCCCTTCGCTCCTCTACCTCTAACTCCATCAGGGTCAGTCATTTTTCAAAGAAACGTGCAGGGGGTAGATCTCTGTCTTCGGCTGGGGCCTCCCTTTGGAACAGCCTTCCTGCCACTCTGAAACTTGAGGAGAGCCATCTCCGGTTCCAGAAGCACCTCAAGACCTTCCTCTTCAGCTCTGCCTTTTCCCCTCTTCTCTCCTGCTGATCTGTTCTCTCTCTCAGCACCGTGCACCTGGCCACCCTCTGTCCTTCGGACCCAGGTACCTGCTCACCCTGCCACCCTCCTGCCCTGCCTAACCTAGCACTTGCCACTTGCTGGCTGCACTACCACTGTTTCATCACCTTTATTTATTTTACTTATTAATATTTATTCTGTTCTCTCGTCTGTTCCGCACTTTCCACTTCTCCCCCTTCCATGCACTTTCCCCCTTTTCTCTTTCCCATGCACTTGCGCATTCGTAATGCCACTGGGTCTAGTAAGAACGCTGTTTTCTTTCATCCCCTGTTCCCCTCTCTTTGCCTGGTCGCACTCTGAAACACTAGTGTATAAGCACAATATAAATAAAATATCATATTATATCACGTAAGTCATCTTAAAAATCTAACACTTTTGTATGCATTCACCAGTGCCCTATCCTTTTCAGTGGGGGCCCAGAGTGTGGGGAAAAAAAGGCTTTGCTCGAGGGCCCCGGCTGACAGGGGCACATGACTTTCTGCCTCATCCTTTTCCATCCCCAAACACACATATTAAGATGCATATTTACACCTTGTGGTAAACGCAAGTGCAGGGTGGCTGAGAGGAAGTGGCATGCTTCCTGTACATCCTCTGACAAACTGGCCTGCCGCCTGATCCAAAGGCAATACCGGCTCTCTGTCCGCACCAAGGAGAGAGCCCTTACCCAAGCCCACGTCTCTGTGGCTTACAACAACTCAGCCGAACTCTTTAAAATATGCAAGGAGCTGGCCATTCCTGCTGAAGTCTCTACCTTGCCTGTCCCCTCCCAGGCTGTCTGCGCGGCCCTGGCTTCTAATTTCAATTCTAAAACTCAGGATATACTGTCCTCTCTCTCTTCGCAGCCCTGGCATCTCATTTCATCTCTAAAACTCAGGATATACTGTCCTCTCTCTCGTCCTCTCCTCCTCAAACCTCTACTCCCCTCTCTTCCTCTAGCCTTTCTGTAGCCACCTCTCCTCCCTATGAAAGTCTCATCAAAACATGTTCTCCCCTGTTCCTCTAAAACCATCAAGGACCACGTTGACACCCTGGCTCCTGTTTTGGCTGACTTCTGCAACCACTATTTTCGCCACTGGAGTCTCTGCCCTCCTCCCGAAGGACTCCATTGTGCATCCTCTTCTTAGGAAACCCTCAGCCAACCCCTCCTGCCCTGCTAACTACTGCCCAATCTCAATCACTGCTTTCCTGGGCAAACTCCTGGAAAAGCTGGCCATCTCCCAACTTAATCTTCACACTTAATTGGTTGGTTGTCTCCATGACCATCAGCCTGGCTTCAGAGCTGCCAAAAGCATGGACACTGCTCTCCTGAACATCCTTGAAGACCTGCTCTCCAACCTTGACTCCAATACACCCTGTGTCCTCATCTTACTTGATCTCTCTTCTGCCTTTGACACGGTCAACCATGCCATCCTGCTCAACCGCCTCCGTGATAACCTGGGTATCACCAATCAGGCCCTGGCTTGGCTGACCTCTTTTCTCTACGATCGACCCTCCCAGGTCCACCTTGGGCCCTTCCTCTATCTCTACTTGTGGTGTTCCCCAGGGGTCTAACCTCTCACCCTGGCTATTCAACCAATATCTGGCACTTCTTGCCCAACGCATTGCCGCTCTCTGCCCCAACTTTCAGTGTTATGCGGATGCCACTCATCTCATTTTCAGGCTCCCTTCCGCCACCTTGTCTCCTTCAAGGATCTCTGACTGTCTGTCCGCTATCCACGAGTGGTGTGTCGCCAATGAGCTCTGGCTTAATGCCAGTAAGACCGAGATTCTCCTCATCGGCACACCTGCTCCCTCCTTTCCTGTAGCTCTCTGGCCGGCCTCTCTTGGCCCTCCCCATTCTCCTACCTGTGAGGCTAAAAAGCTTGGGGTCATCTTCGACTCCACACTCTCCTTCTCTCCTCACATCTCTGATGTTTCTAAGAAGTCACACTACTAGCTGCACCTCATCAGAGGTATTCTTCCTTTCCTCTCCTTCCCACAGAAGCTCACTGTCTCCAGAGGTCTGGTTCTCTCTAGGCTGGACTACTGCAACAGCCTCTTTCTAAATCTGCCTGCTTCTACTCTCCGCCCTCTGCAACTCATCCAGAACATGACTGCAAGACTTGTCCTTGGCCTCAAGCCCAGGGATTATATCTCTCCATGACTGAAATCTCTGCACTGGCTCCCAGTGGCTGCACGGATTAAGTTAAAAACCCTCTGCATTGTCCACAAGGCCTTCTAGAGCCTGGGACCTCAATACTTCCAACTCTCTCTTCCTAAATATCTTCCTTCTCGAGCTTTTTGCTCATCAACCTCCAACTCCATCAGGGTCAGTCGCTTCTCCAAGCAACAGGTTGGTGGTAGAACTCTTTCTTTGGCTGGGGCCTCCTGCTGGAACAGCCCCCTGCCTCCTTGAAACTTGAGGAGAACCATCTCCAGTTCTGGAAGCACCTCAAGACCTTCCACTTTGCTTCTGCTTTCTCTCCTCCTCTCCCCTGATGAACTCCTGACTGAAACTGCACTGGTCACATGGCTACCCTCTGAGCTTGGGCCCAGGTCCCCTCCCCCACCAGCTGCACACCTGCACTGCCTCCCGGGAAACCCCTGCACTTGGGGACTGTTTCTGTATCCCTACAGTCTCCACCAGCTCTCGACACTTGATGTCTGCACTTACCCCTGCACTTGCCACTAGCTGGCCACACTTTTATCTACTGTTTTTATTTATTCATTTTATATTTTACTGTTGATCCTATGTATTGCACATCCCCCTCCCCTTTCCCACACTTTCCCTTTCCCCCCTTCCCCTGCACTTGCGGGATCTCAATGTCATCTGGCCTAGTAAGATCGTTGTCTCTGTCTTCCCTCTGTTCCCCCTCCCTTGCCTCGTCGCGCTTTGAAACACTTGTTTATAGGCGCGTTATGAATGCCATATCATATCAAATGAGACCACCATATTATTATAAGTCCGAAGAGCACTCAAAGGTCCAATGGGCACAGTGTAAAAAAGCAAGTCACATTGAAAATGCTACCCCTTGCAAGCCTATGTGACAGCATTTGGTTGCTGCATTCAAAGAGGCACATAAGCAAAAGCCACACATTCCCTTCACATTTCACATCAGTTGTACATTGTGACCTATTGATTTCTGCTCTGCTAAACAGACTACTGAGCCCACACACATCTACAAACCAACAGGGATCCCAAACATAAAGGAAAAACAGATACAGCTCAATGATATATCTCCTTTGCCTTTTGTGGTAACGTGGGCAGAGGGAAAGCTATACTCTCAGAAGGGGTGTGAATGTATGCCAGTGGTAACGGTTATGAATCTGATGATGTCATCACTTCTTTCCCGGGCTAACCTCTCCTCATGTGGCCAGAAGATGGCAGCCGCTACCTGATCCTGACCCTGGGGGTGGCTATTTCAGGGAGGATCACATGAGGGGAGGCCACCCTCATGGGGATGACATGACATCATCAGGTGAGACGCGGTATCCCCGCCATCTAAGGGACCCAGACGACCTTCCGACAACCATAGGAATAATACCTTCACAAATGGGCTCATGGGTTGTATTTATCCAAAGATTCCCTTATAAAGTAGTGGGACAAGGAAAAATAGGAGTTACCTAAATGAAGATCCCTTTCCCAGTACTGTGACGAGAGAAATCCCCAATGACTCATAAGGGAGCTATAAGATCAGTACTGTGAAGAGGAAGAGGAATGGAGAAATGAGGATTACATGTAAGAACCACATACATCAGTCTAGTCTTTCCCAAAATCCTACTGGCCAGAGCCAGTATAAAAGCAAGGAAAGGCTCAGGAAAAAAGTGGCCCTCCCTGAGGTTAAAGGAGCAGGAATCGTTTGTTGCAGAAGAAGGTGTTTTGAACTGCTGTTCCATAGGAGAGAAAGGGTACCCCTTCCACCCCAACAGCTTGTGGAGAACTGGGGGGTGCTGGGGAAACCCAGGGAACCACTGTGGACCTCAAAAAGGGGGAGAAACCCTTGGCACTAGCATTGTGCCAAAGGGAAGCTGGGAGTTCCCTCATTGGGAGAGTGCTCCAGCTCAGGGCAGAGCAAGGTACCAGCGGTGGTGAAGGAGTCCAGGCGGTCACGAGGTGCGAAAGGGCACCCCGGTGAGTAATATGCTTTGGAAAGGCTTACAGAAACCGGAGCAGAGTGTGAGGAAGCAAGTCGTACTTCCTGAAGACACTGCCTGGGGAAGTTTCGCCCTCTTGGTGCTGCCCGAAACACTGCCGAGCTGCAGAGAGGACTGTGGAGCAAGCTGGCTCAGGGGAAAAGGCCAGAGAAGGAGGACTGCAGGTGCTGGTTCACTGTGTGGAAACCGCGAGAGGAAGAGAAGGAAAGACTCCCTAATAGCCACGGGAACCGGAGAGCAGTATCCGCACCACCTGTACATGGAGAAGCGTTTGGCAGGCAAACGGGAGCCAGGAAGGACTTGGAAGGTGCACAGCGAAGTCGGTGATCCATGAAGTGGAGGCGGGGCACATGCACTGCTTCTCATTTTACTGCGAGGGAACAGAAGATCATCACAGATATCCGGTGAGTCCGCTGGGATACCGGGGCACTTCGGCAACATTATCAAGTACAAATAAAAGCAAGTGAAGTGAATGAAAGGGAACATGAGACCAGATATTTCCAGAGGAAAAAGAATAGAATGAACATAAGAAAGTCAAGTTTGCAAGTGTGTTAAGATCACATGAGAAAGCCCTTACAGGAGAGTATACCAGGAAAATTCAAGTTTACAAGGGTGTAAAGTGAATCACATGAGAAAGCCCTGACAGGAGAGTATACCAGGCAAAGTCAAGTTTGTAATTGTGTGAAGCGAATCTTCCAATATGGTTTCTGTCCACATCACTTGATAGAGACAGCTCTTCTACGCTTCACTAGCTCCTTATTATCTTCTTGCTATGCCAAGAAGTCTTCTATCCTTGTTTTGATTGATCTGTCCACAGCATTTGATAGTGTATACCATTATGTTCTTCTTCCCACTCTCTCCCACCTGGGTTTTCGCAACGCTGTTCTGGACTGATTTCACTCATATTTCTCTAACCGCACTTACCCAGTGTCTTGGACCAACTCTACTTGTCCCGTCTTTCCTCTTTAGTACAATGTGCCCAGGTTTCTTCACCTGGGCCCTCTATCCTTTTGTACACCATTCCACGCTCCTCTATAACCATGTATTTTGATCTCTCTCACCACTTCCATGATGATGATATATGCAAATCTTCTTTTCTTTGTCCTCCCCAAATGACTCGCTTTTTAATTCTTTGTCCAGCTGTCTGCTAGCCATCCAACACTGGATGTCATCTAGCTACCTTCACCTCAATCCCACCAAAACAGAGTTTCTATTATTTCCTTCTTCCTCGATACCTCATTCTTTGCCCCCACCCTGCCTACCTTTTCCTCCTGCTAGTTTATTTATCAATATCTCTATCTGCTAGAAATCTTGGCATTCTTTTTGATTCCTCGCTTTCTTTTTTGCCCCATAGCCCTGTCATCACCCGCTCTTGTCACTCTCAACACTACAACATCAGGAAAACACAACCCTATTTCTCCTTACAAGCAACTAAGCTCTTGATTACATTTCTTGTTTTCTCTAGACTAGATTACTGCTCTTCCCTGTTACTGGGTTATCCTGCTTACCAACTTGTTCCTTTATGTTCCATCTACAACTCATCAGTCAGTCTCCTTCTTTGCTTACTCCACGTCACTCTATTTCTTCTGACCTCTCCTCACTTCACTGGCTTCCATTCGAATCCTGTCCAATATTTCAGATCCTGTGTGTTGTTTTTAAATCCCTAAATGGTCTGGCTCCTCCCTATCTCTCTGCTTTTGTATCTTTCTACTCTCCCTCACGTGTACTCTGCTCTCAATTTCAGTTCCTCATCTCCCCTGTGCACTTTCCCGCTTTCGCTCCTTCCTGCTTCTTGCTCCAAGACACTGAAATACCCTACCGCTGTCTATAAGATTTCTCTCTTTTTCTCTCTTCAAGACTCGTCTGAAAGACTATCTTATTTCTACCTCCACGACTTAACTCTTTCGGTTACCTTACATTGCCTATGCATTAATTTGGTACCGTCTTTTTAACTTATTAAAGCGCTTTGACATAAAGTGCTATATAAATACAATAAAATACAAATGAAAAATACAATTCCTGATGGACCGATGCGCAATTCGACATGGTGGTGGTTCGAGGTTGAGCCGATCATTTGGCAACCACTGGTTTGGGTCGGTGCGTCACGCAGTGCTTCCAATTGTTCAACCTTATGACTGCGATGAGTTGGAGGTTCGAGTTGAACAGGGGATGGGCTCTGCTTGCCACGATACAGTGGCAAACTGGTTTGAAGGTGCAGGAGTTTGAAAGTTGACAGCGTGCAAAAGAAGCACCAACAGGACAAGTTGGTTCGAAGGCTGTTGAACGTGGGTTGAAGATGGCTCAATGCAGTTTGACCGCAAAAAGCTTGTTGTTGTTCTGGGTCTCAGATGCTGTAAATGCCAATCCTGAGGCACTAGAACAAGAGGCATCCATATTCTTATTCTTCCAACAGGGCAGAGGCTAGCAATCACCTGCAGTGGTCTTTCACCTCCAGTGAGGACCTGGGTACCGCTATAGCTGGTAGAGAGGCAGGTCTTGCTATAGCAGCAAGTCATCCCTAATATGCCCTGAGAGTTGCTCCGGGCACAGCTTGCCTCTGCCATGGATCACTCTAACTTCACTTCTCTGGCAGAGGCCTTATGAGAGGAATGCTCTTCCAAAAGAGGGCCAAATGAATTCTTCCTTGAAGCCTGATGGGCCCAGAGGTGAATTCAAAGATGGGTGAGTGACCCCCTCTTGTATAGGCAAAAGGCTTCATGGGACTGGAGGAAATCCATTCTGATTTAAGTGGTCCAACCCCTGTTCTTGTTAGAAGTGGGTTTGAATTGTTACATGATACCCATGGTGCTTTGTGCCGAAGGACGTGCAGTGGATAGGAATGAAGGAGAAATACAGAGAAAAACAAGATGGTGGAATCCTTTCTCCAACTGTGCTTAGTTCCCCCAGACTACTGTATGGGAGGACAGGTCAGTAGGACCCCCCCTCACCTACATCGCCCACCCACGTGAGGCTCATGACTCGTCGGCAGCCTCCCATGCACCTTGGCCCGGGAGGCAGGTTAGCTGCGGATCGATGCGTGAAGCTGCACGACCACATGGCCTGGTATAGCATAGACACCATTTTGTAATGAGAAAGACTCCATTTTAAGTGTGCTAAAGTCTGACCCATTCAGAATCGCTTACATACAGAGCTGCAGCTTGGCCCCCACTTGACCGCACACGGAGAGGCCTGCACTTCCGCCAACCTCCACCTCATGGCAGATCCGCTGAAGGCCCGTTCTCATGAGCAACTAGACGTGAACAAATAACAGAACAAACACTGTATCATTTACCTTCCGCAGTACATCATTGCCCCAGGTGTGACCGGACTCGTAGTTGGAGTCTGGAAAATAACAGAAACTATCCCAACCCTACATGCCCCGACCCTGCGTTTAACCCCCAGCGTCTGTGATATATGGTGTCCATGACCTCCTGTCCAGCCCCACAGATGAAGGGTTAACCATACCGACTAACCCTCGGGTGTCACAGTCCTATCCATGATTGCTAAAATATGTGTTGAAAAAAGCTAAAGCATATAATACTAGTAGAAACGTGATGACCCCCGCCCACCCCAGGACATCATGCGCTCTGATACCCGATTGTCGTGCTGACTAACGTTTGCTGCTATTGTAAAAAAGGATGATTAAGAAGCAATATGTAAAAAGCCTGTATAAGATGTGATAACCCATGATTATACTATATGTAGGCCATCTAGGGCACTGAGCCAGTTTTTACTGTAATCAAAATGTTAGAGTAAACACATTGCTCTCTTGTTTTCAAACACATAACCCAACCTAACATTACCTCATGTCTGTTATATGATTATCGTTCTCATGAAGATGATATGTACTCTTTGTGATAATGACAAATCTCCATCGTTGTGAACCCACTAATGTAAGCATATGTAAACCTGAAGAAACGTGTAATTTCCCTTATGCTTCCAGCGTAACACTCGTCCCCTCCAAGAGTACACTGTGCAGTCCTGTGAATAAGGAATCACTCAGAGTTACAAGGCCATCTCCCCCTCCTCCCGCCGAGCCCCGCCAGGGCGCGCTGGTGTTCGAACAGCGCAGCCTCACCTCCCCACATTCCTGCTGGGCCCGCTTCAAGTATTCACCGCCCCCATGTTAGAAGCCGCCACGGCCTGGCCAAGTGAATTATGAGCTACCTGGTCCTAAATCCCACCACCTTCAAGGGATCAGTTATGTATCCCTATTGACCCGATGGTATTCCAGCTCACCCCAAGTTAACGGGCCATGAAGATAGTTATCCACCCCGGCCCCAACCTATCGTAAAAACATCCCTCATTACATCTAACAGAATAGAATGACAAAAACAGCTTGCCCTGTGCCCTGTGCTCCTGATAAGGCACCTGTACTCATGAGACAAGGCCCCTTGAAAGGGGTGACTACACACTGATGTATTGGTGAAACCTCATGTTGCATACTGCTTTTCTCTGTCTCCCTCTGATCTTAGGTTGATGTATTAAAGGATTTACAGGACATCTTGAAACTGTGTATTATAATGAATGTGTGTATGAGAGGCCACAAGAGCAAAGTGTTAGTGCAGCCACCAATCTTCAATACAGACAGCGTCCGGCCTGGCAGCTCCACCCCAAAGAGCCCAGATGACCCGTCCACCCCACGTTGGCACCCCGCAGACGTTCACCAATCCTGGAGCAGCATAACTAAAAATTGTATATAGTTTAGCTAATGTCACCCAATCCCTAAGACTATGTGCCCTCTATAGCTTACAATCCGCATGACGTATTTTTGTGATAAGTATGACTGTCTTTGCTATTGTCAGACAGAGCGCTCTCAGAGTTTGCAGAGTCCTTTGTATGCTCTATATCGATCTAGATAAAACCTTTTAACTTCACCCGCACTTGGTCGTGGTCTCATTCCCTCCTGGGGTGTGTCCTTTACTGCCTCTCATTAAGGGGGATTTTACTGCCTTATTGGGGGACACTTACATTCAGTGGTGACCCCATAGATGTGATTCGTCTTAATTGTCCCCTTTTGGCACGAGATGTCCCTGGCCGCAGTGGAGATGCACAGCGTGCCCGCTCAAGAGAGCTGCCCGCCTACTGCAACTGGTACGCTTAGACGTGTGCACGCAGTAGGGCGGGCGGCCATTGAGTGTGAGGCAGCGCCACCTGGACGGACCAAGTCCAGAGAGTCTCGGGTTAAAAGACGGGCACGTGAGTATTAAGTGAGAGTGACAATAAAAGGAGTGGAGGGGGGAGACCTGATTATACGAGGTCAGGTAGTGGTAATCTAATGGGTACTTTCAAACATCAGTACTATTCTCTTTTTCTGCATATGGCCATTAGGATAAAAAGGTGAAAAAGGGAAGAAAAAGATGGAACCTAGCTCTGCAAGGGGGTAGAAGGCGGCGCCACATAGTGCTATCTTGACTAGTACTGGGAATAAGTTGAATAGTGGAAAATAAAAATAAGAGTGTCTGAGAATAAGGGAGACACGGTGCATACATTAGAAACTGCTTTTTTCTTCTTCATTTTGGGTGAATCAATACTAGAGAAAGTTATATAACTTCTAAGGGTTAAAGGGAAGAAGTGGGTGAGGATCAGAGGGCCTTGTAAAAGACAAAAGCGCAGGGCAAAAAAAGGGAGGGTCAGTGTTATGTGTTGTATGTTAAAAGTTTGTTGAATGTCTGTTCTATGTTGCATATGCTATGCTATTATTGTTTCAGAAAATTGTACTGTAAAGAAATGATGTTGAATTAGCTATGCTAGCGGTTCCTGTGGTATTGTCACTGTGAGTGGGACCCGGTAGAATTTAACACAGGAGTATTGTGAATAAGCATTTTAACAGTTAAGAATTGTTAGTGATAAGAAACACACACGCACGCGAGTCATAGTGATAGCCACAAATAACACAGGAGGGTGAACAACAAGAATATAACATGGGGGTAGAAACACCTCTAGCCCATATTTGTAAAAATCTACCTGGCTACGCAGAACGCATAACCAAGTGCCATGACCAATGGATCACAGAACTAAAAGGAGAGGGATTTCCTCAGGTATGGCCACAAGGAGGGTAATTCGATAAAAGTGTCCTGGATATGGTGGCTACATGTATATTCATAAAATACAAAGGGAAACAGTTTCATAATAGAAGAGAGATACTAGATCTGTGGAGACTGTTTGAAGAAGTGCCCCCACCCAAAAAGAAAGACACAGCGCTCGACCAGCCCGCCCTCACCACCACTCCCTTTGCAGCAAACAAAGGTGAAGGTGAGAATGGGGGGAAAGAAGGGTCACTAGAGGTAACACAATTGTACCCACTCCTGAACAAACCAGTGCCCGCCGAGGGGTATAGCGATCCCACGTATGTGCCCACCACTACCCCCGCAGCCACCCCACGACCAACAGCACTGCCGCCATATGATTGCCCCAGGACTAGTGGACAGGTAAGCACACCTGCAGTGGATATAGCAAAACTAACAGAATACTTAGATTCCAGACATTCAATGGCTAGAGATGAGCAATCTAGAATACAAAACATATGTGAGCAGAGTGGAACAAGTATATCAAGAGCAGAACGAATACCTATGGCACAAACGCTTGACAGATCCTCTGAGGAAGGGTGGAAAAAGGGAGAGATACTATTCAGAATACAGGAAGAACCAACTAGGATAGTAGAACTGGAAACACATGATCTTGGAGAAAACACAGAAGAGGAAGGAATGGCTACTGGGGGAAGGGAAGAACTGTGGTGTGATATAGAGGACGATGAGCAGGAAGCTGGGAGACTGGGGGCAGCAATAGGAGGAGGATTAGAAAGGTTGGTTGACACACCGCTGGGGAGGGCCATGGAAGAAGAGTGGACAGGGAGGCTAAGAAATAGGATGGGAAGAATGGCCACGTTGGGGAGGAAATGGTCGAAGGTGAGTACTGGAAAAGGAATTAAAGGAAAACTGCAGCTCCCGTTGATACATAGAGGAGGGGGAAGACCAAATTACATACCATGGGCTCAGATGGACAAGGCAAACTTGTTAAAATCACTGCCCCCACTATCGGGAGGAGCGAGCAAGTGGATATATGCATTTGAGAAACATACCGCAGGAGTGCCCCTAGTAGTGGGGGATGTCAAAAGCTTGTTGGTATCGGCAGTGGGTGACCAAGCAGAGTGTGGGCAAAGGCTGGTTTCCTGGGGGTAACACTAGATTGTGACCGCCATGATGGAGCCTCCTTTAATACAGTATGTGCAAGAATCTGGGATGCTTTAAGGGAGATTTTCCCAGACATGCCAGATTTACAGTCAGCATTGCAATGTACCATGAATGATGGGGAGGATGCTATGGATTTCATTTTTCGGGTGCAGGAGATGTGGAGAGTGGAAACGGTATGGCCTGGGACCAATCAATGTCCCTATTTTACTTCATAATAAAGAGAGGAATCCCAAGGGAATCCCAAAAGAAGTTCAAAAGCACTTGACAAAATAGCAGGGATTGAAGCGAAAGGCTGGCCAGAAATTCAGAAAGTACCACTGCAAGAGAATTAAAGAAAGGGAGAAGGAGATAGCACAGAAAAGACTGGCAGATGAGGCGAAATTAATACAAACGAAACTGGTGAAGGTCGCCACAGCTGTAGCAGCACTCCCCCCCAGATAGGGATGCAAAGGGGGAGGAGGGACTAGTAGCGATACAAGGGAGGATGCAGCGAATTGGGCAGGCAATGGGCAGACACAGTGGAATGGACAAGAGGAGTAAGGAGGATCGCAGTGGAAAGTGTGGTTTCCCCGTGGAGGAAGAGGTGGGTACAGAGTACGCAGAGGAGGTGGTCCAGGGTACGGAGGAAATGGTGGGAATGGGGGGGCAAGGACCTAGGGGGGGGACAAGGGAACTGTTGGAACTGTGGGAGGTGGGGACACTTTTCACGCGAATGCAGAAGCAGGCCAAACCAAGCCTACCAAAATGATCAACAGTATGGACATCCGCACCTGGGAAGTCCGTACGGATTACCAAGGGGAGGAGGAGAAGAACAGCACGAACAAAGGAGCCCAGAACAATACAGAGGACAACCACGTAATGTCCAACAGCACCCACAAAGCAGCGAACAAATACCATATACACAGGGTAATCCTTTCACCACAACAGCAAACGGCGCACCTGCACCATATGGGGGAGTGGCAGTAGTGTCGGGTAATGTCTTAAGCCAAGGAGGGACCACAAGACACCCAGCATAGGACAGCCCACAGAGAGCACTTGCGTGTCCAGTACTATCGACGACCCTCAATGCAGCAGAGGAACCATTGATAGGGGCGGAGATAGGAAACAAGCAATTTATTTTTATGGTAGATTCAGGAGCTGAAAAATCATGTTTGCGTGAAGGCCTGTTTCCATTATCTAATTGTGAATTGGAGATGCAGGGGTTCTCTGGGGTGGTGGTCGAAGTTCCTTACACAGAAGATTTGGATGTCACAGTGGGGGGAAAGACAGTCAAAGCACCCCTATTGCACTATGAACAATCACTGATTAACTTACTGGGAAGGGATCTCCTCAGTAAATTTAACATGACCATATCATTTACAGAAAGAGGAATAGTTTGCTCCACACCAGGGATTTGCCCTATGCACGTAATGCTGGTGGTACATGCGCGTGCAACAGCGCCAGAAGTACGCGGCATACCAGTAGACCCTGACATGTTCATTCAAGGATTAAAAACATTGGCCCGGGTGGTCCCAAAATTGTAAAACCTAGAATGGAGAGTACCCGCAGAGTTTATTTTCCACCCCATAGCACACCCAGAGATAGTGCCTGGGACAGTGATGTCATTGGATTTACATGCAGTTCAAGTCTCAGCCAAAAGAATAGCAGTCATTGCAGTGGACATACACGGCTGTGAGTGGCGCACAGTATTGTGCATCAATAACGACATTGCACTGCGAGATTTGTCAGATGAGGACCTCTTCACCAATTCAGAGAGTGATGGGGAAATAATTATGGAAATAGCAATCCCCTGTGATACCATGATACAGGAAAGACAAGTGCCAGTGCAACTAATGGCTGTAGTGTAGTGGGAGCACCACCGTCTTTCTTTAACAACGACATGCAATCAGTACCAGATAAATTGTGGTCCACCGGCCCCCACGATGTGGGACTATTGAATGGGGTCACACCAGTTAAAATAAAACTCAAACAAGGAGCCTTACTACCCAGAGTGAAACAGTACCCTCTATCCCGGGAAGCGGAAGAAGGGATAAAAGAAACAGTTTGTGCATTATTAACACAGGGAATAATAGTGCCCTCAAACTCACCATGTAATACCTGTATCTACCCTATTAAAAAAGCGAAAGGAGGGGCATGGAGGATGATCCAAGATCTACGCCCCCTCAATGACATCATTCAGAAAGAATTCCTGTTGGTCCCCAATCCTGCATCTATCCTGTGCAGCGTCTCACAGTAGTGGATTTGAAAAACACATTCTTTTCAATACCACTTGCAGAAGAGTGTAGGCATTTGACAGCATTTACCTTGGGAGGCAAAAGATACGAGCACTGCAGATTACCCCAGGGTTACTGCGAGAGCCCCAGCATATTCAACAGAATACTGCATGAAGATCTCGGGACCATAACAGCAAGCAGTGCAATTATTCAATACGTGGATGATTTGCTGATCTGCGGGAAAAATGAGGAAGAGTGTAGGAAAAACTCTCCTGACATTATTGGCCCACAAGGTTACAAAGTTGACAAAGAGAAGCTGCAATACTGTCAACGAGAAGTATTGTACCTAGGACAGCTAATTTCAAAAGACGGCAAGAAAATAATACCAGACAGAGTAGCCGCCATCACAGCAGTAGGGAGACTAAAAACAGTGAAGGAAATGCAAACATTTCTCGGCATGTGTAACTACTGCCGAGCGTGGATATTAGATTATGCGGCATACACAAGACCCTTATTGCAGGGACTCAAAGAGGCTCAAAGAGAGAATACAGAAATACAATGGTCCGCAGAGCTAAGTGATGCGTTCACCTCACTCAAAGAACTAATTTCGAGTGCACCAGTACTCGCGAACCCAGATTATGAGCGCGAGTTTTACCTGTTCTCACACTGTAAAGAGTCACTCATGACAGCAGTACTGACACAAAAGACATCTCTGAGACACAAGCCCCTAGCATACTACAGTGGCACACTGGATGCGGTAATGCAGGAACACTTTGCGTGCGAGCAATCTCTCGCAGCTGCAGCATTCGACATAGAGAAAAGTGCAATGATAGTGATGGGATGTTCCATCACATTATTCGTAGAGCACTCCATGTTCGCAATCCTAGAAAGATCAAAAAACACACTCACAACACAAAGAGCCACAGCATATGAAATAATTTTGTCCAGCGCAAACATAAACATAGTGAGATGTAAGACAGTAAATCCTGCAAGATTCATTACACAACCATGCACTGTGGAAGACATGCAGGCACACGACTGTACAACATACCAGGGGGAAGAAGGAGGGACAATCATGGTGAGTGAGAATGCACTGAACGAGGGGGAGGTATTTTTCATAGACGGGTCAGCGTCAATAAACTCAGAGACAGGAGAAAAACACTTGGGAATAGCTGTTGTACGGCTAGAAGAAGGTGAGTATGAGGTATTAATACAGCAGCGCCTGCCCGCTCTTTACTCAGCACAAGCAGCAGAACTAATAGCACTCATTGAAGCGTTGCATGCAGCAAAAGTGTGTGTAGTTACAATTTACACAGACTCAGCTTATATGACCACTACAGTACAGAGAGGATTAGCAAGGTGGGGACGGAGGGGATTCCACAGAGCCAATGTGGCACCTGTACAACATGCAGAGCTCCTAAAAGAACTCATTGAGGAATTAAAAGACCCAACCATGGTAGCCATAGTGAAGTGCCAGGCACATACAACCAACACGGATATCATCTCTTTGGGAAACGCGGCAGCGGATGCTGCCGCCAAGGAGGCCTTGTACTTAGTTAAAGAAAGGACAGGTGAGTACTTGATCCACAAACATGTCGAAGAGAATCTCCCAGATGGCTACAACGCCATGCCGTGTCACAAATACTGGAGCTATAAAAGGGGGCAACAGAAGAAGAAAAAGAATTGTGGGAAAAAAGAGGATGTAGCCAGTCAGCAACAGATCTCTTATGGCGGCAAAACAACACCGGGAAGGTGGTAATGCCAACCAAACTATTGGAGATAGCTTTCCAACAACGACACTTTCCAGCGCACAATCCAAAACAGCACATTGCCGCAGAAATACAGGAACACTGGTTCATCCCCGGGTTACAAGAGCAACTTTCAAAATTGGCGATGGAATGTACAACGTGCCAAATATATATATATAATTCAGGCATGACCTTAAGAACACTACGAGGAACAATACCAAAACCAAAGTCCAGATGCCAAATGTGCTGCAAAGTTCTTGGTGAGGGAAGTGTCCCCTTGCTGGGAAATTTGTGACATAATTCGATCGGATAATGGCACACATTTTGTCAACAATCTTTTCAAGGAAGTTACGACATTGCTAGGAATCAAACACAAATTATGTTCGATTTATCACCCGCAAAGTAACGGCGTAGTTGAAAAAATAAATGGCCTCTTCAAGGGGAGACTGGCAAAACTGTGTTTTTCCCTTAAAAAGAATTGGGTGCACTGTTTTCCGCTGGCCTTGTTCGAGCTGAGAAATCAGCCTAGCAAGGACCACCACCTGTCACCACACGAAATAGTGACAGGAAGACACATGCACACAGCACACTCCCCACTCCGCAGACATTCAGATGCCCATAGAAGCGCTACTGTACTGGGTGAAGAGTTTAATGAATACCTGACAAAACTTACAAAGGCAGCTCGCATGATAGCGAGACAGCTAACACCACCATTCACACGCGAAGAGGGGAACGAAGCAATAACATTGAGAGAAGAAAACCAAACAGGTCAGCTAATGCCGGGGGAAATGGTGTATGTCAGGTGTTTTGTGTGTAGGTGGAATGCCCCAAGATTCCATGGCCCATACGAGGGAGTGTATTGTACGCCCACAGCGGTAAAGCTGAAGGGCCTAAGATATTGGATACATTTGACAGAAGTACGAAAAGCTTACGGTAGTGTCACACAAGGACAAGACGAAGGGGTGCAAAACACAGAAGAAGTGCAAGAATAAATGAAGAGTAGAGATATGGCTACATCATATGCATATACAGTAGTACATGCTCTAAAGAAAATAAACTGGATAAAATGTTTGTGAGACATAATAACTGTACAGAATTTTGAAAATGTAAAATAGTAAAAGATCTCTCTCGCTCTCTCTCTCTCTCTCTCTCTCTCTCTCTCTCTCTCTCTCTCTCTCTGTCTCTTTCTCTCTCTCATACATTTGCTAATGTAAAATGACATATATGATTGTTTTGAGGATGCTTAATACACCTTTATGTTTTAATATATAGGTGACACCATGACAACGAACGGGCAGCCCACAGCGAACAATGTTAGGGCAGATAGAAATAGAAATGAGAATTTTTATTTACCTATATATTCGTAGGAGTGTGGTCTGTTTGTGTGCGCAATCATATTCTTTACAATGATGTTTGGCCTTGTTGTTTCTTGGGCTGTTGCATTCATCTCTATCGAGATGAATGAGGGGGGAGGGACTGGAACCAACATGGAGAATGGAACAAAAATGGTTAAAGAAGGAGCTTACTTAATTTGGGATGGCTTTCAACTCATATGGGGTTATGACAATCACCCTGACCATGCACAGCATCCAAATGACAGCAGCAACAGGTTGGTCCCACACCCAACCCCCCAGTACAATGTCACTGAATTTAGTGTCTATGGGTTAAATGATCGTAATCCCTCCGTTATATCATGGTTATATGACACTGCTGCCACCCTGCCCACACCAACAGCCAACCCATCCACAGAAGCTGAACACCCCACAGATAAAACGAAAGAAAATGTAGATTTGGCTGAGGAATTCCTGATCCTATATGATGAATGGGAAAAGGGGGAGGCGGGTAAAGAAGGCACAGCGCTGCATGCAGCTAGAGATGCGAGAAACTTCCTTAAAAGCAGCAGAAGGAGAAGGGAGGTGGGGAGGAAAAAATATGATGAGTATTCTGGCCTGAGGCTAGATACAATAGAAGGCCCTAGACATCCACATCAGTCAAATAAGTGGTAAGCAGATATGAGTTCCACTGCAAAACAGACAACTAATGAGAGTTGTTATGTATGTTCCTTGATTCCCCACGCCTCAGGCACACCTAAGGTCTTGCTGCCTAAAGAACTGCCTCTTGCAGATGCCCAGTGCCTCCTTCTTCTCACCCTATGTAGAATTAAGAACACCTTCCAGGTACACACAGTATCTTTTGAAATGCTGCAGAACGAGAAAACCTGCTACCAAGAGCCAAAGGAGTGATATCTTTGAAAGAACCCTTTTTTGTGATAAAAGGAACATTGTTTTCAGAAAACAAGTGGCAGGATGAAATTATAACATGCAAAGCAGACGCACTACGAGGGCTGCCAACAGAAAAACTACAATGGATTGAGAAAACCTGCACCCCGGTTTGGACAGAACATTTCACAAAGCTGACATGGGTGACAGCCATAGAAAAAACGTTTAAACTACAAAAAGAAATTACATACGAACTATGCTTCCTTGGAGAAGGGAAAAATAACATGGGTGTAAACAAGAACTGTAACAGAACGCTCATAATACCAGATATGAAGAAAGGGACAGCAGCCCTCATGGACACTTACTGGGTCTGCGGCAAACAGGCGTACTTGCACCTCCCACCATCTTGGAGGGGCACATGTTCTCTGGCGACGCTGCACTCTGCTCTGATGGTGATTCCGGAGAGTCACATCGAAGGAGGAGGAGGACTGCCAGCTGCTCGTTGCCCAGACAATCCACAACCAACAGAAAAACCACCACTGTATGCCCTGTCCGCGGACAAAGTACAAGGCATGAAATCCAGAAAGCGGAGATCGTCCAACTACATATCCAAAGCCTCCTCAGAACTATTGGCACAGATCCCGGACAGGTATAGATTTTTCAACTCCGCTGAAACATTCTTTGCCTCCCTCGTCCCGAGTATCCAGGCGTGAGCCAACGCAAAATAGCTGCAAATCATGCGCTGGGAGTTGATCCAACTGGCTAACGACACAGAAGAGGGGTTCAATATGCTCAAGTTGGAGCTAAGGGCCCTAAGGCTAATGACAATGCAGAACAGGTATGTCCTAGACCTGTTAACAGCGATGGATGGAGGTTTTTGCTCAAAAATGGGGAGCGCGTGCTGCACATTCGTGCCTTCTGAAGACGCAGATAATGTAACACTAGCACACATCATCACAGTGGTGCACAATTTGGGGGAACGCATGAAGAGGGAAGGTGGAGCAGACCCAAGTTCGTGGTTCGACAACATTTTTTCCTGGGTACCTTCCTGGCTGGGATTGACTATCAAGATGCTGGTACCCACTGTTGTATTTGTACTCCTGATTTTTTGTGTGTGCCAGCTAGGTCTTCGATGCTGCGCAAACGCAATCCCTAATGGTGCAATGATGATGGTGACAATGGCCAACACTAGAGGAGCGGCAGAGATCATGCAGGAGGCACAAGTACAAACAGGTGAGGACCCAGAACCCAAATATAGAATGGTGCCATTATATTATGATGGGGACATAGTGGATACGTTATATCGCACCATAATAAAAGAACCTCTGGAACGAGTATGGTATACAGAAGTGTGGGTAGACTTGGAGGGAGATGGGGGATGCATATATATGACCTGTACACCAGACGAATATGCTAGACGGAGGGAGAGTCTCTGAGGTGTGTGTAGAGCTTGGATGCCAATAAAGGGGACACCGGCATGGGAGGAAGCTGTTATGAATGAGAAGGAACACCAGAGGTTGGGCGAGTTACAGTATTCGTTACTTAAGTAACAAAAGGGGGAAAATGTATGGGAGGACAGGTCAGTAGGACACACCGTCACCTACATTGCCCACCCACGTGAGGCTCATGACTCGTCGGCAGCCTCCCAAGCACCTGGGCCCGGGAGGCAGGGCGGCTGCGGATCGACGCGTGAAGCTGCATGACCACATGGCCTGGTATAGCATAGACACCATTTTGTAATGAGAAAGACTCCATTTTAAGTGTGCTAAAGCCTGACCCATTCAGAATCGATTACATACAGAGCTGCAGCTTGGCCCCCTCTTGACCGCACACAGAGAGGCCTGCACTTCCCTCAGCCTCCACCTCATGGCAGATCCGCTGAAGGACTGTTCTCACGAGCAACTAGACGCGAACAAATAACAGAACAAACACTGTATCATTTACCTTCCGCAGTACATCATTGCCCCAGGTGTGACCGGACTCGTAGTTGGAGTCTGGAAAATAACAGAAACCATCCCAACCCTACATGCCCTGACCTTGCGTTTAACCCACAGCGTCTGTGATATATGATGTCCATGACTTCCTGTCCAGCCCCCCAGATGAAGGGTTAACCATACCGACTAACCCTCGGGTGTCACAGTCCTATCCATGATTGCTAAGATATGTGTTGAAAAAAGCTAAAGCATATAATACTAGTAAAAGCGTGATAACCCCCGCCCACCCCAGGACATCATGCGCTCTGATACCTAATTGTTGTGCTGACTAACGTTTGCTGCTATTGTAAAAAAGGATGATAAGAAGCAATATGTAAAAAGCCTGTATACAATGTGATAACCTATGATTATACTATATGTAGGCCATCTAGGGCACTGAGCCAGTTTTTACTGTAATCAAAATGTTAGAGTAAACATATTGCTCACTTGTTTTCAAGCACATAACCCAATCTAACATTACCTCATGTCTGTTATATGATTATCGTTCTCATGAACTGCAAGTATAATGTCGACAGTTGATATGTACTCTTTGTGCTAATGACAAATCTACATTGTTGTGAACCTACTAATGTAAGCATATGTAAACCTGAAGAAATGTGTAACTTCCAGCTTAACACTCGTCCCCCCCACCCCAAGAGTACAGTGTGCAGTCCGGTGAATAGGGAATCACTCAGAGTTACAAGGCCATCTCCCCCTCCTCCCGCCAAGGCCCGCCGGGGCGGGCTGGGTTTCGAACAGCACAGCCTCACCTCCCCACATTCCTGCTGGGCCCACTTCAAGTATTCACCGCCCCCATGTTAGAAGCTGCCACGGCCTGGCCAAGGGAATTATGAGCTACCTGGTCCTAAATCCCACCGCCTTCAAGGGAACAGTTATGTATCCCTATTGACCCAATGGTATTCCAGCTCATCCCAAGTTAACGGGCCATGAAGATAGTTATTCACCCCGGTACCAACATATCGTAAAACCATCCCTCATTACATCTAACAGAAAATAATGACAAAAACAGCTTGGCCTGTGCCCTGTGCCCTGTGCCCCTGATAAGGCACCTGGACTCATGAGACAAGGCCCCTTGGTAGGGGTGACTACACACTGATGTATTGATGAAACCTCATGTTGCATACTGCTTTTCTCTGTCTCTCTCTGATCTTAGATTGTTGTATTAAAGGATTTACAGGACATCCTGAAACTGTTTATTATAATGAATGTGTGTGTGTGAGTGGCCACAAGGGAAAAGTGTTAGTGCAGCCACCAATCTTCAATGCAGACAGCGTCTGGCCTGGCAGCTCCACCCTGACGAGCCCAGATGACCCGTCCACCCCACGTTGGCACCGTGCAGACGTTCACCAATCCTGGAGCAGCATAACTAAACATTGTATATAGTTTAACTAATGCCACCCAATCCCTAAGACTATGTGCCCCCTATAGCTTACATCACGCATGACGTATTTTTGTGATAAGTATGACTGTCTTTGCTATTATCAGACAGAGCGCTCTCGGAGTTTGCAGAGTCCTTTGCATGCTCTATATCGATCTAGGTAAAACCTTTTATCTTCACCCGCACTTGGTCGTGGTCTCATTCCCTCCTGGGGTGTGTCCTTTACTGCCTCTCATTAAGGGGTTTTTACTGCTTTATTGGGGGATGCTTACATTCACTACACTAACCCCACTGCCTTCTCAGACCTAAAGCAACAAGGGCTTTTTACTGTGCAACTCCCTGGTGTGGTGGCAAGTTGTTTTGTTAAGAGTGTGCCTTTAGATTTATGTTTCCCAGGACAGGGGGCTATCCTGCTGGAGCGGTATGTTCCCCGACCTCACAAAGGACCAAAAGAGAGGAAGCTCCCTCTAGCTATTGTCCTGCTGGTTGCAGCTGAGATAGCCAGTCGTGGGAGAATAAACACAGTCTTTTTGTGGCAGGCCTGGCATCACAGTGGTGATATATGTATGGTTCAGATCAAATGTGACTTTAATAATTAAGTATTGTCAGCCATCATACCTCAAGTCGGACATTGCTAATGTTTAAAGATTGAACTGCCACCAGGAAGGTAGTTTGCCATAATTATGTAGTTTTAGAGTAGCGGTGCATATTTAAATGCAACCTCTGTGCTGCCGTGACATGGCTGTCACAGTAACTGTCAAGCGAGAACCTGTGACCTTTGAAAGTGCTGTGTGCCACTGGGGATCTGTTGAAAAACAAGTATCCTGTGGAGTGCCGCACAGCTTGAACTTCAGTCCCCTGCTGTTCAAACTCTTTATGGGACCCTTAGCTCACCTTATACGGTCTGAGGGTGTGGGGTTTTAACTCTATGTGGATGATACGCAGTTGATTTTCCAAGTAGGCGAGAATGATGACAGGTTGGTGGCATGCTTAGAGTAGGTCAGTATGTGGATGCAACACAACAGCTTAGGTTTAACATCCAGTAAATGGAGATGTTAATTTGTTCTGCTCCTACGGCTAGTCACAGGCCTTGCAACTCTGGGGCACAGGAGGCTGCAGCATGGGTGTCCCATTATTACCCCGCTTCTCTGGGGAGCTGTCCTTCGCCGCTCCCGAAAGCTAAGAATCTGGGAGTCTGTCTAGATTCCTCTATGTTCTTGGAGAGCAAGATATCACAACTATCTAGCGCGTGCTTCTTCCAGATGCGGAGCTTAAAATGGCTTCTGGTTCTTTTTTCTTTCGAATGCAAGGTCCAGATAGTGAACGTCTTCATATCCTGTAGACTTGACTTCTGCAATGCTTTGTACCTTGGGCTACCGAATACAGCGATAGACAGATTGCAAAGAATACAGAATGCATCAGCTAGAAGTCTGGAAGGAGAGAGCATATCCCTCCTGTCTTGAGAATTCTCCATTGGTCTCTGGTGGAGAAACAGATAAGGTTTAAGACAGTGTGTATGGTACATCGAACCTTGCATGATCGAACACCTGATTTCAATAGTGCCAAACTCTGCCATTATGTCCCCAGAAGATGATCCATTCTGCATCTGCCAACGTACTATCGGTGCCTACATTCCGTTGGGTAAAATGGGAGAGGCCACTCCTTTTCGGCAGTGGCAGCCCAGCTATGGAACTGACATTGGAAAATCACATAGATTTCCGACATAAATTGAAGACCCTCCTGTTCCCACCTTGATCAGGTTGCTTTGGGTGGGGCCAGGGGTGGGAGGGCTCTAATTCATCAGCTCTGGTCTGGACTGGGTCACTCTGTACCCTCTGTTTCAGTGCCTTGATACCGCCTGGTGAAGTGGATGTTTGCTCTTACCAAATGCAGTACCATACCATACCATGGTTAACATTAAAATTGCAGCAGAGCCGCAAGTAGTGCGTTAAGAGCCCAGACTGTAGAAATACCCGAGCAAACAGCCAGCAGAACACATTTTGAGTAGGGCTGCTAGAAAACAAACTTGACAAGAGTCACTGTTGGATCCTTAGAGTGGAATGGATAGGGGCCCCGACAGCAGATGCAGAACTACTCTTCATCAGAGGACAGGATTTCTAAACATATGGAAAAGTGAGGACAAATTCTTTAAAACAAGCACAGGAGTACAATGTGACATCTTTCTTAGAAAACAGAGAACACAGGGTCAGTAGCTCGACAGGCACCATCATTTCAAAGCGAAATCCGCAGTCTTACGAACATCTCCCACTTCCACGCTCTAATGCTACACTCAAAGTACTGCAGGAAAACGCTCGACATGAAAGTGAGAGCCAGTGAAGTAAGAATGTGGTAGGAGATAGGATTGATAGGGTTAGACTGGGTACCAAAGGAGGCTCTGCAAATAGATTACAAAGGACCCCCACATTACACCATTGTGACAGGCCCACCTCCTCTAAGTAGGGTTTTGTGGGGGTTGTCACGTAAGAAAAGTTGGAAAAATGTGCTCTAAACAGTGAATTTTAAATCACGTTTGCCCCTATATTGGTATTAAAAAAGCAGTTAAAAATAACAAATAAATGGCATATAACGTTTGCTAAGAGTGAGGAATAACATCTTTACTTCAATTGGATATGAGAGATGAGTTGGAAGTAATGGTGTGGGTTGCATAGGAGAGAAGTTAAGAAGAGCAGAAAACCCAGGTACCCCAACAAAAGAGGCCCAGGGTGCAGAGGCCCAGCAGCAAATCTCCAAAGTTCCCTATGGGCCAGTCCACTTCTAGAGCTGTGCCCTAGTGTGTGACTTTCTGAGCTTGGTCTTTGTACAACCTGTGGCTATGGAGGATCTTAGAACTCTCTGATATTTCACCAGGAGCAGATCATCTCTCCCGGGCTTCCTCTATTATGCCTTCGGAATGAGCATGGAGACAAAACCCAGAGTTCCGTGTTCCTTTTACCTTGTGCTGTACACTGCCGTGCCACGCCTAGCGCACATTGAGAAGGGAACACAGGAGGCCACTCTGGATGCCTTCACTCAGGGTCATGCCAATTGATCAACAATGATGAAAGTAGCCATTAGACAATAGTAGGGCAGGGCAACCATCATTCAATGCACTTCATGCCAATGAGGCGAATCCCTAAGAAATCCCGGGCAGTGGGGTCACCGCTAGTATCCTCCAAAGAAGTACAGGTGGGAACCTGACGATGGGGAAAGCCAAGCCCCTACTAATAATATAGAGGAATAGGGGAAACACTATGTTGAACTTAATGATTTTAAGGGATTACGATCAAGGTCCCAAGAAGATTTCCCTCTGATATGCTTAGGTAAACTCAATAAGCTCAATTAACAAATCCCAAAATGTTTCTGAACCTTAAACAATTTTTAAATCCCGACAACCAAAACCCAAATGCTTTGACTAGACCTGGCTAGAATCACCTTTGAGAATGACTGGGTACATAGCAGAGGGCCACACTGGAGAGAGCTCCTTCCCTATACCTTGAAGCATGCCTCTGTTATATTACCTGCAGGCACAGTCACAAAAGCATTGTTTCATAGAACTGCGTGTCTCCACCCATCTGCCTGCAAAACAAATCCACACTGGCTACGTGAACAGATGGAATTACAAAGGGCCAAGTGGAAAAATCCTTTTATAGTTCTGGAGATCTCGCATATACAGAATGACAGTCGTGCAGCACACAGTCCCTTATCTTTGCTACCTCCAGGATAATGGGCTGCATGCCATTACCTAGGATTATCCTCTCCGGGGAGACTTGTATTTGCTTTCTGAAGCCCTCCCTTCTTCCCTATGAAATCCTGTTCTCAATCTAAATTCTATATCATACTAGATTAAATAATAATATTACTCTGGTGTCTTATTGAGTTTCCATACTTGATTGGATAAAGGTTCCAGACAGCAGACTTACCCTTTTCTGGCTTAGCTTCTGTTTTTCCCTAAATTCCTCCATTTTCCGTGCCTCGTCCCTTAGAGTGTTAGCCAGCTGAAGATGAAACTGACCCACGTTCTCTATCTCTAAAGGGGAAAAATAGCACACAAGAAATCAATTAGACCAAAACAATCTAATTAATTTAAAAAAGGCTTTGTTTCATACCACAGCAAGATAGGGACTGGATATAGGAGACGTTGAACATCATTTTCATACAGTATTAAATTACACTAAAGAGATGCTTCCATTTCCACACAAGTGCAAAATGGTCCCGCCCATGCAACTTTCATCATTCCTCAATCGTAGAGTAAATGTAAAGTGTTGCACCTTACATTAAAAGGGTTAACATGTTTTTTTGTGGAAAATCGTAAATGCTGGACGCAAATAACGATTGTGGAAGGCCTGTACAATGGATTATTATGAAATCTGCCAATTAGCACGAGGTGGTAATTTCAGACGGATTCCATAGGAAAATCAAAATTTGAGAGTAACCATTCCATATAAATTAACAAGGGTATCAGGGAAGGCCCAGTCTTGTAATAGTCTACAATATTAGCCCTGACTAAGAGACAGAAAGTTTCGGTCTCCTGAAGTAATCAAGGTGCTGTCTGGTCCTAACATCCACACAGCACTATTAATTAAGAGAATATAATTCGAACTTTTAATTATGTGCAATAACATATTAACTTCATAAAAAGACAGGAACGCATACATACATACATACATACATACATACATACATACATACATACATACATACATACACAATGTGGTGCAACATTTCTTTCATCATTAATGAGAATATGTATCGTCAGGAGACCCCTTCATATTGCGTGATCTTCATCTATGTTAGGGGTTTAGGGAGTTAGGGAAACTCACTCAATCTTGCAAATTGAGTCAGAGCTCTAGAAACACTATACAAATCATCGGAATGTCCTTCATAAATATGGGGAGATGCGTTTAGCACCGCATTTGTTTGCTCTGTCTGAATCCCTAGCAATGAACACTCTATGCCAAAAAAAGAAGAAGATTATAATTTACTCACTGGACAAGAATCTATTAATGAAGTCGTCAAAAGGTTTTCCTCTGATCTATATCCTCAACTCTAGACTGGAAGCAGATGTTAGAGGACAGTGGCCTGCAGGCTTTACCCAAATTAACAGAAGAACAGAAACAGTCCCTTGAAAAAGCTCTTGCCCTGGACGGGCTTCCAAATGAATTTCATTCTCCTTTTGAAAAAAACACTTGTTTCCCAAATTTGAAGGAGGTTCTAGAGGAGGCTCTGGCTTCTGCGTTACTACCCAACTCTATGAGAGAATCTGTGGCAGCTGTGCTTATTAAGCCCAGGAAGGAACCACTTAGTTGTTCATCATATAGGCCACTTTCAGTATTAAATGTTGACTCCAATGTACTTAATAAGATTCTTTCCTAATGATTCCTATTAACTACAGTGAGCTCATGCGGATCAATCAGATTTTGTATCAGGCCGAAGCACCTTATAGAACCTTAGATGGAGGCAACTGATACTGGAGTTTGGTTGGGCATTAAATAATTAACCGTTGCCTCATTTGCAGAGAAAACACCTTAAATTTTGTTGATTGTATCGAAGTAAAGAAAAAATAACTAAGTGGCTTTGAAAGGAATGGACAAATCGGGCCCGTTTATTAGACTTGAAAGCCAACAGACACTATCCCTCTAAGCCCAACCACCTAAGCTAACCCGACCCACCCTCCAACTCACCAACCCTTATATAATCCCTGTGGTCCGACCCCACCCTGACCATGACACTTCAGGTTAACCTTTCCCACTCCTGTCTAAACATTCGGCACCTTTGTATTCTCTCTAAGCCCTTCTTCCATTTCCAGTTCCTTACAAATATCGACGTTGACGGCCTCCGTCTGGAAAATTTCTATTATCCAGCTCCTCAAGCCACAGCCTCCTAACGTGTTTCCACAGGGGAATAATGCTCTATTGTGACAACTGTTAAGGCCTGTCCAGATCCAAAGATGGTGGCTAAGTAGCCTTCACCAGGTGCCCCTCAAAGCACTGTCTCAGGAATCTTTACTGCACATTCCCTGCCGGCTGAGTCTCGAGTGCAAGCATTGCCTGAGGTCCATAGATGGGGATTACCCTACCAATTGTCTGCTGAGATTTAAAAGAGAATAACAAACACTCAGACTCATATGATGCAATTTTGATTCAGGTATCAATTTCCAGGGAGTGGGGGGGGGGGGCTTTCACAATAGATATAACTTCACCCCTCACAACATGATCATTTACCCACATTTCAATACAGCTTATATCATTTGATGTCTTCATGGCACTACCACATCACTGATCCCCTCTCCTTCACGGGGCAGCCAACATCAACAAGTAGGATTTCATCTTTTCAGTGTTAAGATTTCTTAAGTTTGGCTCCGAATTTCTGAGCACAGTTTTCCTTACATACAATGAACCATGGACCCCTATTGTATGGGTAAAGTGGTATCCAAGAGCTGGAGGGTGGCGAGGGGAAGGATGTCCCTTCTAGCCACTGATTTTGCTTTAATGGTAGAGGCGTTAGCGATTGCTCTTTTTGTGGGTAGTTGGGTGACGGTTTCCAGAGTGGAACATATAATTGTGATGTACACAGACAGCATGCTGGTTATAAAAAACTCTTGAAACACAACATTGGATATGCTGGAGATAATAGAAAGTTGCGTATAATTAACCTGTAAGCTCTCCTTATCTTCTGAGGATCACTGCTCGAATCAATGATTAGCCGTATAGAGTCAAGTAAGATGTTGATTCTCCCCAGACCTTCATATATATTCTCCGGCCCATCCATATATATCCCTCCTAAGGTTTTTAAGGCAAGGGACAAGAAGTCAGTGAATATTTACTAGGACCAAGATAGATGCAGGGTCTCTTTTCGTACCCTTGAGAGAACCATTGAAGAGTGTGGGTTGGAAGCTATATTACTTGGCTTCGCAAATGCAGTTTCTACCTCATACGTTCTTTGAAAACGATGATGCTGAAGAGCACTTGTTAGGTAACGAAATTACACTATAACTTAGTCATGCCTGTCTTCCCAAATCAGTAAGCTATTTATTTAATCTTAGATGCAAAATTTGGGCCGATTTAGAAAGAAGAGACGATGCAATACCCCCATCTGCACAGCGATAGCCATTTTGGAATTTACCACGATTTGCTGAAGCTGCCTCTGTAATGGATCGGAAGGGTGATTGCACAGAGTGTGGGGTCCTTCATAATGAGGATGTATAAATTCTATTTGAAGAATGTTTGCACAATATGGTGACATAAAAGGTAGCTTCGTGAGGTTGGCAGGATTGCTAAGGTACCGTGGGGGGCACGGCTTGGGTTTCCTATGATCCAGAAGGTTTCTTCCACCGTCGGTAGCATACTAAGGCTTGGCGAAAGCTCTTGGGTTGTTCTCATTTGTTATAATTCCATTGACTCAAGCCTGTATAAGCCCCAATTGAAATGTAGGGATTACTGGACAGACACCAAATGGCCCAAAACAAGTCTACATGGCAAGCAGAACTCGCATAATGCCTGCGCCAAACAGCTACATTTTAACATTCTACATAGAACATCCCTCACACCTGTCACTAAACATTGCATAGTTCAGGCACAATCTACTAAGCACCCCAAACGTACAGCTCCCCGCGTGCATGATATGATTTGTTGTATGAATGGCCAGTGATTTCTCGCTTCTGGTCCTAAGTGATAGGGGCGATGGAGGAAATAACAGGGAAAAGAGGCCTTAACTCTCCATTTTTATAACTGCAAAATGTCACACTGTCATCTCGCTCTGGCAGTGTGAAATATGCATGTGCAGATTTGGGTTCCTTAATAGGTAAGCCCTTAATAGCTATTAGGTGGATGGCATCAAGTTCACCAACATCAGCAAAATGAGGACCAGATGGGAATCACTGGGCGACATCAGAATTCAAGCCGGTACTTACTCTGAGTAATAATGAGAGTAGTGAAAACACGAAACCCTCCGAATGGAACCTACTTTGGCAGATATATGTCCTCCTTAAAACCAATATGTCAATTCTATGCTATTCTATGTACTGTAAGATACTAGTTCGGACACCTGATTCTATGCTTCAATCACATCAGGAGAAGGGTGCTCAGCCAATCAGGTGGCTGGAAGAGCAGGCGAAAGTTCAGTGTGTACCATCCACTCTTTCCAGTCTGCTGAGGGTGGTGCCATCTTGATTGCGTGGAACAACAGGGAGACTCACCCTGTTGCCTCCCCATGCCCTCCCCTCCCCCCAAAGAGATCCTGATCACTTTCCCCACGCCCCTCCCACCCAACGTACCTGTTGAACTGAAGCTTTGCACTCCGGTCCCAGCAATCCTCCCTCGGTGGCCGCCACCATGGACATGGAAGAGGGACTAAGAAATGGTGGCAGGCATCTTTTGTTTTTGGGAGATGGTCTCCCGCAGTATGCGTGGAGCCTAAATCCTGAATTTGTTTTCAACTCTTCCCCAACCCCAGGAAAACCCTGGGGTGTGAATAGCTATCTCTCCCGAGTCGGAGGTGTGTACATGGTCGGTAATGTCATGTGCGCCACCCAACTGGGGTGTGATTGCTACAGTAATGTGTTGCTGCATGGTGCAGTTGAGGGAGGTCACTGAGGAACAATTATTGTTTTATACGTTTGCTGTTCTTAGCTCAGTTCCATATAGCCTAATAACTATGTTGATGTATTCCATAGGCAGATCGATCCACGCCTTTCAAGGTATATTATTATCACGATTACCGGCCATAAATATTTGTGCACTCGCGTTATATTCTAGAAAATGATACCCCACTGAGTTTTTCTACTTGGCTGTAGTTTGTAGATATGATATAATGAGTTATTTACAACGCGCTTAATACCCAGAGGTATTCTTAGTGCGGACCCGGGGATCAAACCTGTGTTGTCAGTATGGGTTCGTTTTAAAGACTGATTTTTCGAAATAGGCAAACAATATGCAACTTTACTCAAATCCATATTATACGTACATTTTGTAATCCATAATGCATGCGCCGACCTCGTGACGAGGTTTCGACATTTAGTGGGTCCTTGCGCACAGTCGTATTTGCAACATCAAGGCTAGGATTTGCGAGGCCGTGGGCGGCAAAATATATGTGCGGCCCCCGTATTTGCATGTTTAATGACGTCACAGAACGAGCCTGTAATACTCGGTGTGTTCACGTAAAGTTTCAGAAAAAGGAAGTTGCCAGGAGTAAGCCAAGAGGCAAGTTAACCATGATGTCCAGTTTATGAATTCTCTGGCAATATCAGGAGTCCGGCATTTTATTTTGTAGCAGCTGGCAGGGTGAGCTGAATCAGTTCTAGAGAACTCTCATTTTGACAGACATGAACATGAGAGAAAATGATTTGCCCAAGAGCACACACTTTGGTTAAATGGAAAAGCCAGATTTGAGACCAGTCTACAACTACACATCTTCTCAGCTGTAGTTTGTGGAAATATTGTTTGCCACCGGACCTTTTACAATTTGGGTTTGAAAACTTCATCAGACTTTGGCATGTAGTGCAAAAACCGTTGATTGTGTTCTGCTAACTGAAGTAAACTGTTGTGTTTATAGCTGTTTCTCAACTGCTTTTATTTTTGTGCTGTAGACATTTGTCCATATTGTTCAAAGAAGCTATACGCTTTTCATTCAGCACTAAGGGATTATTTTGAATGACTCGCCAAGCAATGCTTTTATTATTTTAGGCTATGGCAGGTTTCAAGGATGTCAAGGCAGGAATTGGGCTGCGTCGGGCGGGCAGGGCCAGGTATAGTGTGATTGAAGCAGATCCTAGTTACCAGAACGGCTGTCGGGGAAAGAGAGTAATAAGTAAAGGTCTTCATGTGTTAGCAATATCAGCAGGGCTCAAGATCAGAACAATGGCTACTTAAACGAACCATCACTTACGAAAAGCTTCCACTTTAAATGCTCTGCAAAACAAAGAGAGCAATACGTTGTATTTGCAAGGCCACGGTGACGGGCAGCACGACCACGCTATGACAGACAAAAAAGCATTGCACCGGATACAGAGCAGCCGCTCTTGAAAGCTGCAACAGCCTCTTTCTCAACCTTCCTCTTCTACCCTCTAACCTCTTCAACTCATCCAGAACAGAACAAGGCTTATCCTTGGCCTCAAGCCCAGGAACTGCATCTCTCCGGTGCTGAAATCCCTTCACTAGCTCCCCTTGGCTGCAATGATTAAGTTCAAGACCCTTTGCATTGTCCACATGGCTTTCAGGGGCCTGGGCCCACTCTACGTGCAACGCTCTCTTCCTAAATAATCTTCCCGAGCCTTCCGCTTGTCTTCCTCCAACTCTCTGTGGGTGAGCCGCTTCTCCAAGCAGAGACTTGGTGGAAGATCCTTATCCACTGCAGGTGCCTCCCCCTGGAACAGCCTAGCTGCCTCTCTCTGGCTTGAGCAGGATCTCCTTAAGTTACAGAAACTCTTTAAGACTTCAAGACTTTCCTCTACGCCTCCTCCTTCTCTCTCCCTCTCCCCTGTTAACCACCTCTTTCTGCTCTGTAACTCTCTCTCCTCTACTACTGCTCAGTTTTGCTGACTGCCTGCCTGGTGTACCTACAGAGCCTCACAGGTCCCAAGCTTCCTCGCCATTGCCCTTGCCCCCGGGCCTTGCACTTTCCACATCACTACTGCACTTAGGTTACGACCCATGAGTGTCGTATCTCTCTGAACTTAAGCCATGTTCTGACAGGACTGGGCCGACTTGGTCCCTACTGCCCCGCCCCTCACACTTCCTGTTCTGTGCACTTGCATGATCTGAATCTACCATGCTTAGTAAGATCGTTTGTCTTGCCTTTCTTATGTCTTCATCTGCCATGCATGGTTGCACTTTGAAAGACTTGTGTTTAAGCGCATAATAAATAAACAATCAATCAAACAGAACTACTTGATTAACAAGTGGCAGATGGTGCCTGCTTGCGGGCCCCCATGACCGCTGGGCACTGGGCGACAGCACAGGAGGCCCATGCCTAGCCTAGGGCCCTGTGAACTATAGCCTTACAATTGTGGAAAGACTGGCCTAATCTGGTGATGCAGATTGTCGGTCACAATCTGCACGTTTTGACAGATTTTGAACTACTCAGAATCATCATGCATCACTGTAGGTGCCACATATATGTGCATTTTCCACATGCTGCAATTCCACATTTCAAAGGATACGCAGCATGCCATCAAAAGGTTGGAGAAGGGGCCTGCAACCTTTGGCTTTCCACATGTTGTGAACTACAACTCCCATCTGCTCTACCCAGCATAGTTTATGCTGCGGGATCATGGGACTCATAGTACAAAACATCTGGAGAGCCAAAGTTTCAGACCCCGGTGTTAGAGCTTTAGCATAGATGGTTCTACACCAATCACTGGGGGCCATCTTCCTTTAAAAGCGGGTGAGCCCCTCTCTTGGCAGATCATCCGAAGATTTTGCAAGGAGTAGCAAGAAGAGCCCATCATTGGACACTGGCTGAAGGTACAGTCTGCCTTATATCTTCCGCCAGATTATTAAATCAGGTGTGTCTGTAAGGTCACTAAGCATAAGTTCCACAAAAGCTGCCCCACTCTTAAATACAGGGACGTCGACAATAGGAATCAGATCAGTATGGGTCTACTAAACATTACTAAGTAGAGTGTATTAGACTTGCTCTCTCTGAAAATATCTTTCTTTACGAAGGGGCATATTACCAACAACAACATGGCACCGGTGCTACTTTTGCCCCAGACCTTGCAGACTTGTACATGGACAATTTTGAGCAAAACACGGTTTATCTAACCATCAATCCATTCCAAGATTACATAAAGACGTGGCATCGATACATCAATGATGTTTTTATGTTCTGGAGCGGCGGCCTCGATAGTTTGGGCCTTTTTCTGAAATGGTTGAACTCACATGATCATTTTATTAAGATCACCATGCAGACTGATTCAGACAAAGTCTCGTTTTTGAATTTTTAAATTTATAGATCTACAGAAAATAAACTTGTTACAAATCTGTTCGGAAAAAGCATGGATGAAAACACCTTGCTGCTATTCAGCAGTTTCCATCCTCAAAGCCTGCGTGAAAATTTTCCATTTGGCCAATCCCTCCGCATTCAGTAGCAAGATAGAAGACTATCACACCAATAGAAAACAGCTCAGCATCAGATTAAAAGAACATGGCTACCCATCACATATGATTAGAAGATCACAGAAAAGAGCCTGCAACATCATCAGGCAGAGCACTCTAAAAAAAGAACCGAGACAAAAAGCAGAGAAGATAACCTGTGTGACATCTTTCTCACCTATTAGCCATCACTTGAGAAGGACCATTCTGAAAAATAGGGGTATTTTAGATAACGAGGATTTGATCATTAACAAACCTCCTTTCGCCTGTAAGAGAACGTCCAACCTAAAAGATAAGCTAGTGTATACCTATCAACAACCAAAAGTAAAGCAAACTTTACAACCGACCCTATGGCATTTACCACCTGTCATATGTCACTTTAAATGTGGTAAATGTTCTGTCTGCACTTTGACAAAAGATATGAAATAGGTTGATTTAAAAGGCAGAATGTGGCAGTTAAAATCTTTTTCCTATTGCCTCACAAAATGGGCAATATACGGAATAAAATGCCAGTGCAGGTTCCTATAACAAAAAGAGCTATTCGCCAGAGAATCTGTGAGCATCGCTCATGTGTAAAAAACTGGTTGGTAGATAAACCACTAGGGGCACACTTTAAAGAGGCTAAACACAATCACACAGATATTTTCTGGTTTATAATTAAAACAATTGGACACCATCCCCGCAGTGGCAATGGAGATCTCATGCTAATAAAACTCGAGCTAAAATAGATTTTTACTTGACACTGCGAAGAATGTCTTAAATATAGCCATTGAGTGAACTTATTCATCCACTAATAGTATTTCCCCCCGGGTTGACAAAACAAATTTCATTCTAGTGATGTGACATACATAATTTTCTCTACCAGCATATCTTGGTTGCCTTGGCTGCATATATTTAACCAAGCCAATATCATGCGAGATTGGTATCTTTTTTCAAAATTCAACATGACTGGCATTTAACATCTGCAGTCAGAGCAGTGCTAGGCGAGAAGTGCGCCCCAGGCAGCTGATTTGTCATAGCCTGAGCCAAATAGGGTTCAAGAAACCAAATGGTGATGCTCCCATAAATCATAAATTGTCAAGGCTCGATGTCGACAACATAAAATGATTTTTTGAAACCAAGTAAATGCAACTTAACAAACCCGGAAGCATGACATCCATAAGCAACATGCCTACCAACGAGATTTGATACATTTAAGATGGCGCCCGCTGATGCTTGTTTTAACTGTAAGCATCGGTCAAGTTGTTGCGCCAGAATGATTAAAGCTACATTACCCATCAGTGCCTCACACCTCCGTGTTACTGTTCGGAAGACGGCGCATTGAGGATTCCAAAGGCCGCAGTTTGAGACTGAAAAATGCGATGATACCTAAGTTGAAATACACAGGGACTAGAAGATTTAGCAACTTGATAAGATGCTAGCGGACTGACAGGCGCAGTGTCTCCTTTTTTCCCCAGTGTATGTCTGTCGATTGAGTTCAATGTGAAGTGCCTTCCAGAACGGTACACTACCCCACACTGGTGCCACCATCTGGAAGCACAGGATATACATTACCTGGAAGCATGACCCATTCAAGGCAGACAACACATGAGGAATAAGGTAAACACCATTCCTCAATGCTAATAAGAATAATGTAAAATACAGAATAGGAGATAAACAGTTTCTCTCTCTCTCTTAGATCTTCATGAATACAGATAATTCGACCACATCATTGGATGATGCATTTATAAAAATTCAAGCCCTAGGCACATCAAAGTAATTGAAGTTTGGTGACATAGGGTGCAGTTCAGATTGGAAAACGTTCACAATAGAAGTCAGTTTCTAAATCAAAAATATGTTATGTTACGTTTTGTATGTAGTGTCCCTGGTGTATGACAACACGTGATGGGAGAAGCCTGCACCAATCCCATTTCCAACATCATCCCGTTTCCTGAAGACGGATGCAAGGGTGCATGGAAAAAGGAATAGATTTGCCCATATGTGTTTTCCCTTGTTTTATCCAGAAACAACTCTGCGTTGACACCTACTAGAGAGTGCTATTTTCTGATTGTGACTGCAAGTAGTCCTCTCACGTGGGATACTAACCACACATGAGACAGAACTGTTCCTAATTATCGGAGGAAGGCGATACCACAATTTGTTTTGGTGGAGTTTTGTACATTTTGGGTTGGATACAATGTCAACATTGTGTATTTTTCTATTTTTAGTGTTTTTATACCACTTTATGAATAAAATGTGTTAACATTTTTGCTGACCCTCCGGCTCTACTTAGTAATGTTTAGTAGACCCTGACTAATCTGATTCCTATTGTACACGTCCCTGTGTGTAAGAGTGGCGTAGCTTTTGTGGAATTTATGTTTTCTCATGTTTCCGTCCTCATCCACACGCCCCTCATGAACAAAAAAGAGGACTTCCTGCTCTAATAGCTTCTACACTGGAAGGTCACTAAGACACAACCAAGGGCTGCTTCTTCTTCTTCTATACAGTCAGCCTTACTCACGGGCACTGCTCAGTTGGAAAGTACTAGGTGGGACGGAAGAGAGAGAGTTGTACGTAGCTATCCCCGATTAAAAAGAGACGTCATGCATTTGTGGTTTGCCTGAAGACTGCAGGATAACGTAGGGTTGTGTCAGCAGCGGTACAACATCGGTAGTTTTACTTATCATTGCAATTTGTGATGCTTTGTGGTGAATGCCCTTGACAGATCAACTCAAAATCCATCATATACATTTGAGAAATCTCCTTTAGGCTCCACTTTGCTTCTGCGACTACCGATTGCATGGTTTCTGTAGTTGTTGGAAGCACGTGGGAGGATGTCTGGTTAGGTTTTTCTCCATTCTGTCCTTCAGACTGCATCTTTGATTTAATTGTGCTCAAAAGACATTTCACAGCAGAATATCAGTGTGGCCCATTCTAGGGAAAGGAGCACTCCTTACAGACTTGGTAGTTGGTGGAGCACTAATACAGCAAACCTAATGCATTCATAGACATCAGTGGGATTATTCTTTAAAAAAAATCTGACTCACCCACCTGACATTTACAAATTGCCACATGGCGGCCTCGTGGATCTTGATCACAAGCAGCTGTCATGTTAGTCCTCTGTCTATGTCCATCTTCCTGCTCATGAGAGATTGCCCCGTGATTACACCCTGTTTTATCAGTGCTGTTGCTAATCCCATTGGGATGGTTTTGATGGGGGTTTGCTGGGTGTGGACGGAGTTAATATAAGTCTTTATATGGCTCTTGGGAGTGTTTTTCTGAATATCTCTGGTGCAGGTTTCAGCAAAGACAACTGTAGTAGTGTGCAGAGCTGCTCCATTATTATGGTATTTATTGAGTGTGGACCTAGCTTCCAGAAGCAATGGAGTACTTTACAGAGGTACACAACAGTACAGATAGCTAACAAGCACTTTTCAGAGGTAACTACAGAACAGCTATAAAGTAGGGGTAGGATTCAGAGTGGCACAGAGGAGGGGTACAGCTGTACAGGGTAGTGGGGAGGAGAGGGCCAGACATATTCTAGCGAGTCAGGTGGTACGGGGGATGGAGGCACATGATGGCCTAGGTGTTAAGGAGGTGGGTCTTGTGTTCTTCTCTGAATTGTAGGAGCGTGGGGGGTGTCAATGCTGATGGGGAGAAGGTTCCATAGCCTTGGGGCATAGGCAGAGAAGGCTTTTTTTTCTGGTTCTTTTGTTTTTTCAGCAATAGAATTCAAGTCTGCATGTGTCCTGGCTTCCACGAAGTAGCTGGGTGACTTATAGATGATGCAACAATACTTGGAAGGTTATTTTTGTGTGTAGTGGGAACCACTGACGGTTGATGAGGGATGGGGTGATGTAGTTGTGTCTGCGTAGACCCATGATGAGGCATGTGGCCATGTATAGGACAATTCTCAGAGGTACAGGGGAGAACGATGGAGGCCTTCGAAGAGGGTATAAACCCCATCCAGGTGGGATAGGACCAGTGCTTGAATGGTGGGTCTAAAGCTGTCCAGAGGGAGGAAGGGGCACAGGTATGCAGGGGTCGCATGCACAGGAGCCCTGGGTGGACACTGTCCTGGCGCCTTTGGTGCCAGGTTAATGAATACAAGTAAACAAGAACATCCATTTAACACCAAAAAGCTTTTATTATGGACATAGCACTTCAGATGCATTAACCTTGAACATTCCATCCACTAAGAAGCCTTACGGTATTCTTCGGTGTGACTGCTAATGGATTGCCTTTGCACGTGCTCACTCTCTAGGAGTGGCAGGGTGTGGCTGGAAAATCGGCCCTAATAGGCGTGCCCATGATCTCGGCTATATAAACTGCCCCGATCCTCAAAACAGATGCTTTGCATTATTCTGCACTTACAAGCAGCGTAGCGCTCACCGTCGCCTGAGGTCAGATTTATCTTTGAAGATCCTGCTTCCTGGACATCCTGCTTCCTGCCAGCATACTTACCAACTGGGGGAAGCTGTTCTTACCTGTACACCTCTTCGGCGAACCAAGTATTAATCTTTACACTTTCCGGAACGCTGAAATCTGCATCTTGGCACCGCAGCACGACATGCTCCATCGTTGACAGCAGCACCTGCAAGGAAAAACAGAAGACAAGGTTAGACATCGAAAAAACAGTCAGTTTAAGGTTGCGCTTCTTCATACTTCGCGCTTTTCCTTAAACCATCACATACCTGCTGTCGAAGATTGCGGTAGCATTCATCTTCCATCTGGCCATGTCTCGCGTCTCACAGCTGCATTGAGGCCGCATTTCCATCTAAGTGAAGAAAACAGAAGAGAGACATTATTGCGGGCATAATAGGAGCAACATAAAAAGACATTAAACAGAACGAACAGCATCACAAGAGCTCGAGAAAGACTAATCATAAGGAGAAGCATAGTCGCAGCTGGACTGGACTAATCCTTATCAGGGATCAGTGAAGGAACTAGATCCCATTCGACATGCCCCTGCCAGAAGTAGCAGAACGTAGAGCTTATCTTCCATAATTCACAGGAGCAGTATCACCATGTACCACCGCTCACAGCTTTTCTACTGAGGGAGAGGCCTGAAGGGGGTGATTCAAGTTCAGGGAGGGCTGCAACCGTGCCCCAACGCCTCCGCAGAGACCTGGTGAGCATAACAGTATGTCTAGGTGTTCGGTGTTGTTGGTGAGGAGTCGGAATTTGGTCTTGGAGGGGTTTAGCTTCAAGTATGCACTGGATTTCCAAAACTGGATCAGCAAGAGGCAGGTTTTGAGCCTGTGGATGTCCTTGATGGAGTCGATCTTGAGGTATAGCTATGTTTCATCGGCGTGCTGGTGGATGTGGATGTTGTGTGTGGCTAGGAGGACTACCAGTGGCTTTATGTGTAGATTAAAGATCACTGGGCAGAGGATGCAAACCTGCGGAACTCCACAGGTGATGGATAGCATTTGCTATCTAGAGGAGTCCATCACAACAAGCTTCTGACGATTGGTGAGGACAAGATTGCTGATCCCCATGACCCAATGTAGGGTGGCCGTGAGTTCCTGGTGGTCTACTGTGTAAAAAGCAGCCAAGAGGTTAAGTAGAATGAGGAGGCGGGGTTGACCATCGTCAAGGACGGTGAGGGTGTCATTGACCTCCTGTATGGGGGCAGTCTCCGTGCTGCATTTGGGTCAGAAATCGGATTGGTAGGTTTGGTAGAGATTGTTGGTGTTGATGTTTTGCTGCAGTTGTGCAGCTAATGCTTTCTCAATGATCTTACCTAGGAAAGTAAGATAGGTGATGGGGGAGAGTAATCTAGGTTGTCGGGATTCAGAGTGGGATTCTTTAGTAGAGGGAGGATTTGTTTTCTCTTAAGGGTTGATGGGAAGGTGCCTTGAATTGGGTAGCTGTTGATGATCTCCAGGTAGGAAAGGAGGGCTTCTGCAGGGAGGGTCTTGAGGATGGATGCTGGGAGGATGCAGTCTGTATACAATGTGGCTTTGAGGGCAGCCAGGGTTTCTACCAGGTCCACTGAAGAGTGTGCCTTGAATGTTGTCCAGGGTGTGGAGATTTTGTGAGGATGGACGTGGGGTGGGCCTGCGGATGCAGAGCTGGTGTCTATGTGCTGGCGAATCTTGCTGATTTTGTCGATGAAGAAGGTGTTGATGGCAGTGGATTTTTCCATGGAGTGTGGCATGGCAGGGTCAGGTATCGGGTTGACGCAGTGCTTGACAGCTTTGAATAGGGCTCTTCTTTTCTTGTTGGCTTCTTCTATGGTGTTCTGGTAGTAGGAGGCCTTGGCTGTGTTGATTAGTTGTCGGAGGGTCTCATGAGGAGCACCAGGTCAGATGCAGTCCTGGAGCGACACCAGATTTTCTCTTGTTTCCTGATGACTCGTTTGCTGAGTTTAAGTTCTTGCATGTATCAGGGTGCTGATGGTTTTAGTTTGCAGGTGCGTTGTTTCAGAGGCGCATGTCGGTCGATGGAGACTGACAAGGTGGCACTAAGTACTTCCAGTATCGAGTCGCAGTTCGGTTGGGGGTTTTCAGTCCATGTGAGTTGGAGGTCGACAAGGTCTTCTGCAAGGGTTTCCACAGGAAAGTTCTTGAAGGACCTGAAGGTTTGGCTGATGGGTTTCTGCTGGGAGTGCTGGTCTGGGGTGGTATACAGGATGTTTAAAGGCACCTCCAGGTGGTCAGACCAGTCAACCGGGAAAGGAGAGCTTTAGTTGTTACTCAGGGTTGAGTTGACCAGGCCGGGGCGTTGCTCCCACCTCGAATCAACAGACAAGAGGGAGCGAAGTTGAATTAGTTCAGCCCAAGCAGAGGTGATCCCACTAGGGGATTCCCCAGAACCAGGTCTCCTCGCCTTGAGGAGCTCTTTTAGGCAATACACCCCTCTGTCTTGAGAAACCCAGACAGAGGAGTTGATTCCTCAAAAGAGCGGGGATGTCCACACCGCGAACCAATGCTGCAAGAAAAATACGAGATATTAGATATCAGTATAATACAATCTCTTCAATAAGATGCCCTAAAAGGGTGACTCTAACTGGTAAGGTTGGACAAGAAACCAGCAGTAGAAATAGTGTCATTAGAAGACCTGCAACCAAAGGGAAAAGGAAGGTGGGTAAGGACACCTATCTAATAAGACAGAAAGATAGCAATTAAGACAGAATCAGCTTACCCAATTTAGAGAAGTAAATGGACTTAAAGAAACAACAGAGGTATAAAATAATAAAGAGGGAGGTTACTAAGGGTACTACTTGCCGGACGGCACGAGGGACGCCAACTAGTGTCGGGTTGGTGCACAAAGCAGGGTAGTGCCAGGAGTGCACGTTGGATCCAAGAAGTGTCTTTAACAAAACAGCAGAATCCAAAATAAAGTACAGTACATTTTCCCAGAGTTGTAGGTGTCCAAGCAGGGCGGAGGAATGGTTGGGTCGTATGACAGGCAGTACCAAAGAAGAGGATGTCTAGGCAGGAGAGAAGATTGGTTGGTGCGTATGACAGGCAGTAAGTTAAATGGAAGGTAATTAGTAGAATGACTCAGTGTGAGATATAGCGGTAGCGGAGTGGAAAGCTTCCCCGGTAGCAGGATCTTGTCCACAAAGAGTGGTGTAGAGAGCCAAGCCGCAAGATGGGTAAGGAGGAAACAAGATCAGAGCGCCCCGAAAGACGCAGGTAATGAAATGCGAGCGAGAGCGCGAATACGTCAAAGACGCGAGTCCGGTTCGCCAAAACACAGAAGGGGCAGGCAGTACCAAGTCGAGCGAGCAGGCAAAGGTCCAAAAACAACGAATTAGTCCAAAACGAAGCAGGATGGAAGAACACTAATTAGAAGTAGCGTCTTCTGGGTGTCGAACGCTTATGTGTGTTTGTTGAGGGGCAGAGTCTGCCTTGCTGTGTCCCGGTCAGCTGACTAGGCACGTGACCCGCTCGGATCCTGGCCCGGAAAACGCTACGTCTCCACGGCAACTGCCAATGCTGCAGAAACAAAGAGGCAAGTCGCCCACACCTGTGGCGAGGAGACCGAGGTGTAACAGTAGTGGAGGGAAGGCAGTGCGGTGATGATTAGGTCCAAGATGTTACCTTTTTCGTGTGTTGGGTCTTTCGTGTGCTCTTTGAAGCTGAGGGTGTTGAGAAGGCAGAAGAGACTTTCTTCATCCGTTTGGTTGCCTTGTTGCCGAGAGGTTGAAGTCACCTAAGAAGATGTTGTTGGCGTGCGTGAGGGACATGGTGGTGGCCAGGTCGACAAAGTCTAAGATGAAGGCTGTGTTGAGTTTGGGTGGTCTGTAGATGAGATGGAAGGTGACTGTGCATCCGGGAGAGTGGGAAGTGGCAGGAGATGACGTCAATGGAGCCAATGGGGTCGACATCAACTCTGGTGCAGGTCCACAAGGTCTTGTGGATGACTGCAAGGCCTTCGCCTGTTTTGTTCGGCCGGTCTCTGTGTTAGATGCTGTAGCTATCAGGGACAAGGATGACTAGGATGTGGGTTGAGGTCGGTGCCAGCCAGGTCTCAGGGATGAAGATGGGATCAAGGTTGTGTGTAGGGATGAGGTTGGCGATGTCTGCTGCATGGGTGATAGCTGAGCGGGTGTTCATCATGTTGTGGATGGTGACGGGGTACTGATGGGCTTGAGGCTGATGTGGGTGAGGTTGCTGAATTGAGCAGTCCATGCCTTAACGGATGGGCAATGTCATTGATTTTGATGTTGCCTGGTAATTGTGGGGGTGGCCTGTGGGGACGCAGGGAGAAAACACATGTCAGTACATGCTTACCTGTTGTGTGAGCAGGGATTCGGAGCCTGGGTTCTCCCGGTCCGAACAGGTCAAAACAGGCATTTACCTTTTATTTGTCTGCCCTTTGATTCAGACACCTGGGGGGGAGACACCCTTGATATAAGAGTTAAGAACAAAAAGGCAGAGGCAGGGCTAGGAAGGTGGGTGGGGTTTAGGCCACGTGACCTACATCTACTTGCACCTCCTCAGCAACTGCAAATGAAAAGAGGCTGGAGGGGTGCTTGATTGGGGAAAAAATGGCAGCAGAACAGGAAGGGACCAACATTTGTGAAGACATCATGAAGTAGACACAGACAACTGAGTTAAGCTTGGGTTACAAACTTTTATTAAAACAAAAAAGATGGATGGAAAAACCCCTAACTTGTCCTGTCTGTTCTAGTACCTCATATGGCCTGTGCTATTTAGATATTAGTTCATTCTCGGATGTTGGCAACAATACTTGTACTTTTTGTCCTACCAAGAAAGATTGCAAGGTGACCTTTCTATTGTATGAGGTTTTCTGCTGTTCTTGTGCCTTTGTCGTATGGGTTTGGACTAAAGATCTTACTACAGTCATATGTTCTTTAAGACGGTGTGCAATTTGGGAAAGTGGAATTGGGGCTTCCTCTTTTTCCTCCCATGTTTCTCTCAACATGTGCAGGATGCCTTGGGGTTCCCGTCCATAAAGTAATTCAAACGGGGAGAATCCTGTGGAAGCCTGGGATGTCTTTCTGACAGCAAATAAAGCCCAAGGTAGCAAGTGATCCCAATTCATTCTGTCTTTTTCCACTAACTTCCGTAATGTCATCTTCAGAGTTGTATTAAAGATTTCTACAAGGATATCTGTTTGTGGATGGTATACTGAAGTTCTAAGAGTGGCAATATGTAATAGTTGTTTCACTTCCCCCATGAGTTTGCTCATGAATATAGAGCCCTGATCCATTAAGATGTGGAACTTCAATGATTGGGAGCGGTTGTAACGGTACTGGAGATGGCATTTGGGCACTGGTCTTTTGGCAGATTGCACAAGACTGGATAATGGTCTTAATAACTGCATGAATTTCGTGCCAATAGATTTTGTTATCTGATCCTGGGATTTGGTTTGTCCAAAGTGACCGATGGTCAGATGGGAGTTGGCTATTTCTAGGACAACCTGCTTATGGCTTCTAGGTATAACTAGCTCTGTCCTAATCAGACCTTCTGGAGTGATTCCCCCCCTCTGTACATCAACCCATTATTTAAAAAGTAAAAGGGTCCTAAGTTATGATAGTCTGGGTCAGGAAGTCCAAATCAAATGTCTGCCTGTGTCAACAACCTATACTTACTCTCACATCTACTTGTACATTAAGTGTAGGGATGTCAGCATCAAAAGGAAGAGTGTTCAAATAAAAGTTCAGAGTTTATTCCAGCTCTTGTCTGGAAAAGGGGATTTCCCTTCCCCAAGACTCAGGATAGTTCACTTTACTAAAAAGAGGTGTTCCCTTCCTCAAGCTTTCAAGTTTCTCAATGTTCCAAAACAACATAATTCCTCTAGCTTCTTCTTCACAGTTACCCTCCCACTGTTTCAGCTTCCCAGTGGTATTGTAATTATCCTCTTTCAGCTTTCTCAATACTTGTTTTGCCACCATTCACTTGTTAGATTATCAAATATTCTCAGTGTTTACCACTGCTTATTCTTTCAAATGACACAGTTCCGCTTATTCATATGGCACTTAACAAATCTTGTTCACTTCAGTTTAAACAGTTCACTGGTCCTTTTTATCAGGGAACCTCACCAGCTACTTTTCATTTCAATTGGTATTCAATCACACTTGCTTTCTTTGTGTTCGGTATTCAAAATGTTTCACGTCATTCCAATCAGTAACATTGAATATAGCCACATCTAATTCCCAGTTTACTTTCCTGCTGAGAATCTGCACCATGTTCTTGGGCATATTTACAATTTCAAAGTTCACTGTTTCGCTGGCCTTTTCTTGGTCTTGCCATTTTCATTTTGTCCACAGTTCAGTATTCACAAAACCCTTTCATTCAATTCTTTCAGCCTTCAGGGTATCATAGTTATCAATCATCTGTATATCAAGCTGAACAGGCATTCCAATTGCCCAAATGGTCCCTCACTCACTCACGAGCGATCCGACCTGCAGTCACCACGCGGTTCCCACCACAGTGTCCTGGAGTCATTCAGACTCCTTTGACTCACCGGATACGCTGTCTTCAGCTGCTGTCCTCTGCATCGGCAGGGTCTCTGGCTGTTGCTGCTCCCAGTTTGGTGTGCCTCTCTTCCAGGATCTCAACTGCCTCAGTTTAACAGAGGGGAGTCTCTCTGACTGCAGGAGGTAGGCACACCAGCTCTGCCACCAGAGACCTTTCAAATGCTCCCGCCACAATCCCCTTCCACTGCAAAGACTCTGCAGCTCCTACGTGCTTCGGACATGCATATCCCTGGCTTCACCTCAGGCTTCTCCTGCAAGCATTCCACAGGCAATCTCATTAGCCTCACCTGAGCGGGCCCTTTATAACACCCCTCTGGCCTCAGGTGCAGGCAATGTTCCTCACCTGCATAACGGTCTTGGTACTCGGCATCCCTCTTCCTTGTCCCAGTACCAGACGGGTGTTTGTATATGTCTGATTTAATAAAAAGAGGTTGTATGGCTCTAAGTTGTCTCTTCCTTGTCTCAGTACCAGACTGGTGTGTACTGGGAGATAGTTTTCTGGAAAAATAGGGAAGGGATTGGTAATACCTGACAAATGCCTTGGGGATATTTGACTCCTTATAAAAGGGAAATGGGGGATACCGTGTCTCGCGAAATGTTGCCTCATCCCCAATCCCCAAGTCTTCTCCACTCAGGTGATCCTCCCTCACATATTCACCCCCAGGGTCAGGATCCGAAAGCAACACCCTTGCAGGATATATTGGGGAAAGAAATAAGGACACCCTTAGATTCCTCACATAATTTAGCCACGCAACTGCAAAGGAAAAGAGGCTGGAGAGCTGCTTAAGTAGGGAAAAAGGGCAGAAAAACAGGAAGGCACCCAACAGTTTAGCAGTGATTGACAGGTGGGTAGGGCTTAGGCCACTTGACCTTGATCCACATGCACCTGCTCACCAACTACAAACTAGATTATTGGTGAGCATGACTGAGAAGCAAAGCTATACTCTTAATAGAAGTGGAGCCTGGTGTAAAGTACAAATCACGCACACAACGCATAAAAAGAAAAGGATTGTCCACACAGGGAAGCACTGAGAATATCTATGCTCTATTTTTTTACAATAATGTGCATACAGGTCAAGATCAGCTAGATGGAAAGTAAACAAAGAAGTATGAATATAAAACAGTATTTGTGTCCAATGGAAACAGACAACGCCTTAAATCAAACAATTCCATAATACTAGTCAACACAATACTAATACAGGTTAAGCAGGTGGAAAAACAGGAGTTAGAAATGTAAGACAGTTTTAAAAATATAAAGTGAACACATCAAGTTCTAACTACTCGCCAGCCCTGGTCCCTGTTCAAATATTCAACAAACGTTAGAGGTAAGTAACGGTTTCCAATTGCTTTGGGGTCTATACGTGTATTACAAAAAGTCCTTCCAAAGGATTTAAACATTTGTTAGTGTGGTTATAATGTCACAGTGGGTAAGCAGATACTTGCCTAATAGGCGATTCCAATGTTGGGGTTCCACCACCAAAGACGGAGAGGGGTGGATGCAGGCCAAGGAATTTTTGTGCTATGGACAATGCGGCAGCCAGAGGGGGTGAACAAAGGGGTATGCAGACATGCCCCAGGACCCCTAAGAGGAATACCCACAACTCAATATAGATCCAAATTCATGAGGAGACCACTCGCACTGCTTGCTGCTGCTGAAACGGCCCAGGGATTGCGGCTGCAGAGTTGACTTTTTGGGTTGCATTGGTCCAGCTGAGCCCGATCTAGTCTCCGCTTATTGACACAGTTCTGCAAGTCGAGTGGACCAGGACCTCAGGGTTGCAAACGATTGGGTGACTTCAGTTCAGCAACTCACAAAGAAGGAGAGGGGCAGGAGAGAACAGGTTTTGGGTAGTCTCGGAGTGAACCAGTATGGGTCTGAAGGCAACATTGCAGAGGCAAAGGACTCAACTACAGCAAACTAACTGCCCAACGGCCAAGAGCAGCAGCAGCGCCATGAGGATTAATGTTGCATGACAGTGTTGCATAGCAAGAGTAGTAATGAAGTAATTTCACTGTCCGATGAGTGGAGAAACTCTTTCTCGGGATACACAGACCTTCTGGAAAGGAGCAGGCTTTAGAGTCCTATGAGAGTTAGGGTCCTGCCTAACAGACATGCAGGGCAGAGAGCCAGATGTGCCCACACGTTCAAGGGAGGGACTTCCCCTGTTTGCGAGAAGCAGACCGGGGATGGGGCAGTGGTGGGAGTCACTCCAGTCCACAGCGTTCAAAGTGTGGTGTGAAGGCAATACTGGAGGGCGGCCAAACTCCACTAATGACTTCACTCAGGTGTCTGATGTGGATTAGGGTGCCCGGGACTCCCTATCATAGCCAAAACGAGTCACATTCATCTAGATTCCCATTGTGGGCTCTGGCCTCTAGCTGTCCCTTCGTACTCATAGCTTCTAAGGCTTTCCTCAGTTGGACAGTTTACTGGATCAACCAGAAGGTGGCATATTTCTTATGAAATGCTTTCAGATTTCACTCTACTATACGGAGTTCATTGTTCCCTTTGTTTTCAGCGTTTTAGCATTTCCCTCCAAGTAATAGAACACAGCCTTTCATAGCTTCGAGCTCATGCATGCAACGCTTTGGTATTTCACTGAGTGCGTGCTATGTATTGCACACAGAACTTTTTTCACATAATCTAGTATGAACCCTCCTCAGCGCAACACATGGCTCCTGAAAGGGGACAGGCGAGTAAAGGAGTTGGCCAGGCAAGTGGTGAGTGACAAGGGGTGGGTTAGGGAGGCAATTGAAAAGTGGAGTGAAAATCGGTGTAGGGAGTGGGGAGGAATGGTGGGCATTCAGAGGTTTGTCCCCTAGGTAAATCATGTGGAACGTGGGTGATAAGTGGGAGTAGGGTGCGGATCCTGGGGAGGACACAAACTGGTAGGGAAGAAGCGATTCCACAACTCCCACTATGTGACAGTATAGGCACAATGGAATTTTGAAATAATTGCGATTCGAAAGACACAAGTAGAAACGTTCACTGTAGTCTCCAGAACACAATATACCAGCTTGTGATTTTTATTTTCCTAGCGGCTTAAAGTCCTTAGCCTCTACGTATCTAAGCAACTTCTCAGCAGCATTCAACTTTCAACACATAGCATCTCACCCACTTATGAGTGATTTGGGCAGGAACTGTCTCATCAACTTACCAGTGGCTTCTAGGTTTGCAGTTTTTGATGAGAACCAATTCTCCTGCTTGGTCCTGTTCCGTCACTTGCATGTTGGCTTTTGTGGGTCCTACTCTTTCCAGATGAAACGGGATTACACCCTTTATGCACCTTCCCATAAGGACTTTGGCAGGAGCAACTCCCATGGGAACGTGTGGGGTGACCCTGGATGCTCTCTGGGTAGAATGGTTTGAGAAGGTCTCTTCATTGAACCTGTGCTATTCTAAACAGCATTCAGCGCCATCATTTGCCCATGGCCACACCAGTGTAATGCGATGGTGTTGAATGCCCAGTTTGTCCAGATACATTTGCAAATGCCTCCCCTGAAATGGAAGTCCAATATCCCTTTTGAGCTTGTCAGGTAAGCCCTAGGTGGCAAACATCTTCTCTAGGTTGGGAATCAGATCTTGGACATATCTGCATCTGATGGACCTGACCTCTAGGTACCAGTGCTGGATGCCATAGTTGGTGTCAAAATCTATGCTCAGACAGGACCATAGCTTGTTACATCTGGCAGTCGACTGTATGGGGTGGTCGTCTGATGAGAGGGGAAGTTCATTGGCATCATACACATTGCTCCATGAACTCATTAAACTGAGCTTCGAGTTTTGAGAGCCAGACCGTTTGCTTGCAGCTTGCCTTCATTTCAATGGATCCTTGATGGCCGCTGTGAGCTAATGGTAGTATCCTGGGTTTTAGCACATTAGGAACAGCGATTCCTGTCATTCAAGTTGGATCTTCCGCAGTCCCTGTAGCACTTACTTTGCTTTATGGCTTCAAACACCAGCTGGAAGCACTAATCGTTAGTGGAGGTGTTTCTCATTTCCTGAAATGTCATAGACATTGAAACAGGGGCTCTGGTAATCAGACATGTGTTCTTCGTGGTTTGCTGTGTGGCAACAAGGAATGAAGAGACTGACCGAGTGGTGCCATAGTGATTGCTGCAGACTTTTAAGCCAAACCTATCAATCCCTAACTCTAAGGGGATTTCCGTATCTAAATTAAAGAAACGCAGGTGCTCATCAGGAAGTCTGTGTGAAACAAAGCACAAAGGCACTGTCCCAGTCACAAATGCTCCTACTCTATCCCTGTCACTAAAACAAAACACCATAAAGTCCACCTACTGTCAATAGTCCAGGGGAATGACTCCCTTCTCCTGGATGAAAGTGTCCAAACGTGGCTCAGGTTTGCTCAAGGCAAAAGTTCCATAAAAGTTCTGGGTTCTCCGTAACCCAACAGAATATCAAATAATCACATACATTTCTTGTGAGGCTAGGAGAATGACTTCCTTCTCCAAGCTGCGTCCACAATGTATTTCACAGTCCTCAATAAGGCTTGTAGTTCTCTTATGGAGTATTTCGCAAACTCAGGGTTTTGTGCATCTCTCGCTCCGCCCCCACTGGGATGATAAAGCCATTCCTGGAGGCCCTCTTGACTTTCCAGTATCACCTTTTTGTGGAATTGGCCTGGGAACTGTATCACAAAATGGTTTACGGTATTCTCTATTTCTTTATGGTTCACTGTCTTGTAACTTCCCGCTCCCCTCCCGGACTTGTACGTGCTCCTGTTACCTTTTCCCAGGAAATACTTTGCTGGTTTAGCCAGGGGTTGCAGGTTCATACTTCCTACTTCAACTTCTTGCTTTATTAGTTCTCTGTATCTCCCCTCTTTTCACCTCGAGTAGTTGTGGACCGCTTTGGCATAGTTGTCGGACCCCTCGGTCCTGCCATGACAGTTTATGCCCTCTCCACGGTCTCTCATCTCCTTCTCCTGATAATCACATATGAAGTTCTGCCGTAGGCTATGGTCGGCAGTCTCAGCACCATTGTCTGACCACCCAGTCCACCCACTACAGGTCATGCCACCACCTCTCAAAATCTGCAGATTTATCACACCGGTTCCCAACCGACTTGCAAGACACTTCTGTGGCGTTCCAATATTCATCTTCTCAGCCTTGGAGGCACGCCTTGTTGCAATCTCCCAAAGGCCTGCGCCAGCTTTTTCCGGGTTCCAATGCGGTCCTCGGTCACCTGGTACTCTTTTTGGTAGTATCACAGCATCCAGCTTGCCAGAACCACACGGGCCATTTCCAGACAGGCCAGAGGATGATGAAGAACGCAGTCCTTTGCTGTTCTGTGAAAAGAGCAGGAAATGCCCCAGCTTAAGGTTCCAAATGACAGCAGCTGTTCTAGTCTTCCTCCCGCTCCAATGAAACATTTTTTAGCACTTCTTCATCTCAGTATCTATGTCATCAGGGTGGGTCAATGTTGCACAATAACACAATAACACCTGCTTTGGGAAATTCGATGCCCATAAAGTTCATGTACTATCGTCAGCCTACTTGGTTGGGGTTTATAGGCGTGGGGCCTCCCAATCGTGTTCTTTTCCCAACGAGAGGAGTTCCTCTCCATGAGATCCTCCCGCATATTACAACCCCTAGGAGGACTATTTGTTAGCCGCCTAGCCTCATGGAAAGTGGTTCTCCCCTGGGGAGAAGTGACGCCATCTGAAGGATCATCACAGATGCTACTGTGCTACCTAGGTATCTCTTCGTGCTTGGGTGATGAGACAAATAGTCCACAGGACTATCACCCGGATTTTTAGGTCACTGCAATGTTATAGTCTTGCAGCTGCAAAAGCCATCTTTCTATTTGAGAGGGAGAATGTAGTGCCACCCATGACATAATGGGAGCAACAGCTTGTGATCTGTAATTATTGACATTGGTTAGCCATATAGGTACATGTGGAAATGGGGGCACGCCCACAGGACAGCAAGAGCCTCTTGGTCGATCTTGTAATACCTTTGTTCCATCTCTGACAGGGCCCTGTTTGCTTATGCAATAGTCGCAATCTCTCCTCTGTGATCTCTTTGTGTGAGTACTGCCCCTAGGCTAAATGGACTTGCATCAATAATAGCTGTACTGTGCCATCTATGTGTAGATATACTGATGTTATGTTTAGAATCCCAAGCCTTTGAAAGAAGACCCTTCTAGTAGACTGGTTACATTGTCAAGGTATATCCCATAGGCAAAATCCACTACTTGCAGGGCCTCAGCTGCATTGCAACCCAACAAAGTGTTTTCACTTACCCTAGTGACATAAAATCTTGTATTTATCTATTGCAATCCATGTTTCATGGGGCCACGAAAGTACTTCCAGAGGAATAGCATGGATCCTCCAAACGTGTAGATGTTTATCTTGGTTGGTGATAGCTGCTCGACGCTTCTGAGCTGGCGACAATGTGAGAGTGCCATAACCTTCACAGATGCCTTGGTATCTAAGAGTACTGGGTTTTCTTTACCTTGAATGCTGGATTGGTTCCATTGTTTTCCTACTGCAGCAAGGACACGCAACATAAAAAAACACATCCCATCTTCTTCTTTAGGGCCTTCTTTGTCACAGGGATCTATGCAACATTTGTCTTTCCTTTCTTGTGTATCAGGCATGTTTTGGGGTGTTGTTGTGGCAACTGGGAGTGACATACTCTGCAAAGTGGTTCACTCTACCGCATCTCTAACATTGTTGCCCTTTTGCTGGGCAACTGCCTGCATGTGGTAAAGGGCACATTAGCTGCCTCCACCTGCATTGGTCTCATATTGTCCCTTCTTGCAGCTGCTGCATCATTATCCATTGTGGCAAACACAAGACTGCCCATAGGTCAGCCAGTAATATCTCTCTTTGTCCCAGGCTTACACTAGGTTGATTTATGCACCCCACTCACTATGATTGCCATGTGAATTAGGGTGCTTATGCACTCCACTGGGAGCCACTGACCTTCCACCACTCATTGCATGAATTTTAGAGCAGGTATCAGTTAACAAACGTGAGATGAGGGTGCATCATATTGTATAAACATTGTCAGGATCCTGTGCTCCTCTTTGATAATGTATTTGTTATACAATGCTCTTTTTACCGGTTGCAGTGTCCTGTGCTTTATACCTCTATAGAAGGAACCTGCACCAGAGACTGGCTCATTTTGGTCCCTTGTTGCCAGGTGTTGTGAGGCTGGTCTATGCCCTTGCCTCAAGAGCAGGGAGGACCGGTGTCTCAAGGCGTCGGCATCACCTTTATTTTATATGCATGGCAACGATAACATCACCGCTGTGTGTCATGCATCATTTCCACTTCGTACATTGACCTTTGGACACAACACTCCTCCCCCTCTCAAATGACTACGAGTAAATTCAGGCAGGACTCTCTTGCCCCTTACCTCTTCCACCAATGCTGTTTTTTCTGACTTTCAATATGAATTTATGACTCCATTTGAGCAACACTGTCCTGCTCACACATTCACACTTTCCTGTCCCTGACCTAGGATCACCTCTGAGATTCAGAACCTCAGAAGAAAGATGCAATCACAGACCCCTACCCTACATCTAGCCTATACACATTCCCTTGCTGTCCTCATATCTGCACTGCACTCTGCCAAATCCTCCTACTTCACAAACCTAATCTCCTCCGTTCGCAATCAACCCTCAAAACTTGAATCTACCCTACAAGCTTTACTCACACCTCCCAAACCAATATCCGTCGCCTTCTCATGTTCTGCTAATGACTAAGCTCACTACCTTTCCTCTAAAATCCCTAAGATTTGGGACACTCCTATAGGCCTCATCTCTCTCCCTCCCGAACCCTCCTAATGTCCACCACCTCTCTCCCCCTACCTCTTTGTAGCACCAACCCGTTTTTCACTCTTATTGATCTGTTTGCTCCTCAAATCTGCAAGTTTACTAACACTACTGAAGAAACCCACTGCTGACCCAACGGTCTGGCAAACTTTCTACCAATTTCCCCATTATTCAAAAGTCTTTAAGTGATTGATTTTCAACTGAATCATTAAGTACCTTGAGGATAATGGCCATAGGGATACATTTCAGTCTGGCTTCTGTAGTAAACACTCCACGTTAAAAACCAACCCGCAAAGGGACCAGGGAGCTAATTACGGTACCGCAATTTGCGGTGCCGTAATTAGCACCTTCCCTATTCCCATTATGCCCTATGGGGCAAAAATGGGAATGGGGAAGGGCAATGGGGGAAGGGGGAATTACCGCCCCACCAACCTTGGAATAGTGCGGTAATTCCCCTTTCCTCCAAGGCGGTCCCGGTATTTTACCGGCATGGACCAAGGTGCTAATAGCACCTTGGTCCACCGCCGTCCGTGTAATGAGGCCCCATGTTTTATAAATACAGCACTACAAACCACAGAAAGAAAAGGAAAATCCAGGAGTGAAGGAGCCAATCCTTCCAATATGGAACAATTTGAGATGTCCGCATGTGCACAATATTCTCAGAATGTAAAGCATGGCAAGGCTGGACATGTTTGCATACTTATAACACCTCATTCCCATGTTGTCTAAAAGAGCCCATTCCAGCTTTCTCAGTATGTTTGTTCATAAATAAATTCCCCTCTACACACCACTGTGAACTCCACTCCGAAGTATTGGCCAGGACCCTCCTCACCCACTGCTAAAATATCTCTGTTATGAGTTAATGATCTAATGCAGCAGGGCATCCCAAAATCAGCAGGAGACTAAGGGCCTCATCAAGAGTTTGGCCTAAGTCCTTAAATGTGGCGGTAACAGTATTACTACTGCCTTTAAGGCTGTCCAAATCACGAGTTCGATTTACCACAACTCGAGATCTGGCAAAAATTGCACCAGGCCAAGCTGTGGTAGCGCTATTAGCGTTGGACGGTATCCCGGCAGTATACTGACCAACTCATCATGGGTTTGGCCTGAGCCCCTAAATGCGGCGGTAGTATTAACGCTGCATTTAAGGGCTGGACAAATCATGAGTTGGGCGGAAAGTGGCACTTTTACCTCCAGCTTTTTGCTAGGGGTAAAAATGTCAATTTTCAGGCCGTTTTTGGTGCTATTACCGCTGGCGCAATTACCGCTGGCAGTAATACCGCTCCCCAACCACATTGGGACCCATGGACCCAATGGTGAATGGGGATGTTCTGCACTCCCCCTTCCCCCGCAAATCGTGATCCAGCACAAATTGCGCCGGACCGAGTTGAGGTAGCACTATTAGCGTTCAGCTGTATCCAGGCTATATTCCCGCTGGGATACCACCCAACTTGGGATGAGGCCCTAAACTGGAAGCTGTGATGCAGCCCGATCTGCTTAATTACCAAACTCCCTACTTCAGCCCTTTTCATTGAACCTACTCCGTAACCCTACACCGCTACTATGGCATGCCTGCACCCTGGTCCCCAGTTCCACACCAAGAGTAACTAGGCTTATTTGCTCTACGAATTAATGCAAAGTGAAAAGACGCCTAAAGATAGACCAGCTCCCCTGCGACTCGGAGAAAACCTGCACAAGTCTGGCTTTTCCCATGAATTTTCGCTAGCACAAATAATCTGGAAAAAGCACAATTTGGCAACGATGATTGCTTATAATAAAAGTGATTTTTTTCAAGTATGAGGAGGCGTGCCCAAATGTAGTGTAATGAATGGAGTGACAGCAGTATTCATCCAATCGAAGTCTGTCTGATGCTGTCATATGAGATGCAAGCAAAAACCTGTTTGTACGATGTCTGTAAAGGAAGGAAACAGCAAACCAAAGAACTGTGTGTCCGCACACGTTACATACACAGTTTTGTTTAGGCCAAGTGGGCGTTGCCAACTTTCATCCAAAAGCAAAAAGGAACAAGATTTAGGGGTGATTATAATGGAGCACTGACACCCAACAGGAGAGTGGAGTCTAGAAACAATCTATGGATATTGGTTCTTACCTTTGTTATATTAATAATAATGACAGCACGACACATTTGACTGGTAAATCACTCACGATGCTTTGAAATCCTCAGATTGGCCATCTGTGTGTACTCTGTGATGACGAGGGACCTAATTACTGATCGCGAACAGTCCCTTCATGAACAAAATTCCAAATGACATTCCGAAAATATTCCCCCTGCATGTTCGCTTTCCCACTTCAAGGCAGGGGCGTGGGATTTAGTTTCACAGCATGCATGTGATCAGAGGCACCATCTGGGGTCAGGACGGCCTTCCTGGTCAAAAGATGACTTCATGCAAACAGAAATCAGGCATGAAGGGGTCATTCACAGAAGAGTTACGTCTATACAAGTATGAATGCAAGGCTAGATGTAGAGGCTTGTCTGACAGCGATCAATGTGCGCCTTGCCTGGTGCGCTTTGATCTGCATCCGAGCAGAGCTTCTTTCGCCTGTGTAGGGTCTCCCCCCGTCGCTGGCCAGGCAAACTGAAAGCATCTCAAAAGACCCCTGGCAGCATTGATCTGTCACAAAAAGAAACGCTAATGCTTTACACGAACAAGCCATTGTTTTGTTTGACATATCTACCTACCATAGAGAGGTTGAAATGTTAAATAATGCATTTCTAATGTTGGCACCTATAAAAATGCATTCAGCCCTCCACCAACATGGGTTTAAGCAGCCAACATGAACATGCATGATATGATATGTCATTTATAACGCGCTTATACACAAGTGTTTCAAGGCGCGACGAGGCAAGGGAGGGGGAACAGAGGGAAGACAGAGACAAAGATCTTACTAGGCCAGGTGTCATTCATATCGCGCAAGTGGATGGGAAGGGGGAAGGGGAAAAGTGCAGGGTGGAAGCGGGAGGTGACAGTGCAGTACATGGGATAATAGAATAAATAAACAATAAGTAAAAGTACGGCCAGCTGGTGGCAAGTGCACTGGTAAGTGCAGACATCAGGTATCAAGTGCTGGTAGTGGGATTTGCAGGGGTTTGCCAGGGGGCAGTGCAGGTGTGCGACTGGCAGGGGAGGGGACCTGGACCCGAGGTCAGAGGGTGGCCAGGTAACCAGTGCAGTTTCAGTTTCAGCCAGGGAATTCAGCAGGGGAGAGGAGCCTGTGGAACTCCGCCCGCCCCCCCCCCCCGCTTCCCGCTAACCTCTCTTTGACCTCAAAGGTGCACTATGTGAATGAGGGACTTGCAAGGTTAAATCTTCTATTCCAAAGGTGAGAGAGCGAAGCACCGAAACGAGAATACCCCATTAGGCATCAAGTACTGCTTTTTGGTTTGATTATTCCTCTCCAGAGACACGAAAGATTCTCCTGAAACAGCAGGGAGCACATTGCATGTGGTACGCTTAAACCGGCTCGCTGATCATTTTATTATTATTATTATTATGGTATTTATTGAGCACAGACTTAGCTTCTAGAAGCAACAGAGTGCTTTACAATCATAATGGGCAGAACATGGTGAGGGGAGCAGAGAAACAAGGGAGTGGGGAGCTAACAGGGGAGGGGATAGGTGCCAAATCTGTCAGCAAGGGATCTACAGGCAACCAGAGGAGGAAACCATGGGAATAGTTCACCCAGTCTCAGGTAGGGTGCGGAGTGGAGGTTGTGCGGACCTCTCCAGATGCCTGAAACAGCAGGAAAAACACCGCAGGTGGTGGGATTAACCAGTCTCGCCGATCATTATAGCCTAGAACCGGGAGACCGTCATCATCCACACTGTCCATCACACTCCCATGGAAGAGCCCCACCCCCATGATGCTCTGCCTCAGTTCCCCCCTCTGCTCCTGGGGCAATGCAGCATGTTTGTTCCATTTTTAATTATCATGTATTGTTGAAGCGGCCATTACTGAAATATTCCCAGCATGCACTTTCTACACATGATGATATCATTTAATAAGAAATCAAGATGAATGACTTACGTTGTTTGAAGACATCAAGGGACCGCTTCAATGTACTAGAATATAAACAAACGGGTAGTTACTAATCATTGTAAATGAATATGTATATTTCCTGTTTTTTTTTAAATATAACTATAGTATGCAGATAGTCATAATTGCAAATGTTTGCTTTACGCAGAAAACAAAAACCATACCAGTTACAGGTGAACTTCCATAAAATAGTTGGCCGTAGTATCTTCAGTGGGGATCAATTTCATCACTATTAAAATATCTGTATTAATTTTCAAATAGAACAATCGACCTATCAATTCTTCACATTCCCTACTTTACATCATATTGGAACCCTGAGAATATAGCGATTTTATTTTCACAGCAGTTTTACCTGATTTCTATTCCTTTCTTTTTAGTTTTGACTACTTTGTAATTTTAATTGGTTATTTATAACGTGTTTAATACCAAGAGGTTTCTAGCGCGGACCCGGGGATCGAACCTGTGTTGCTCTGCATCGCCTTGCTTCCAAGACGAGCGCAACTGTGTTGCTCTGTGTCCTCTTGCTTCCATGACGAGCGTGTTGTCCCTGATCTATCCCCACTCAGTAAATAATTGCAGACTGCTGCCATGAAATGGTGTGCTGAAGATATCGACGAGGCTGAAGATTCATGGAAGTGTTTTATAATGGCACAATCCCATAGGAACATGTTCCATGAATCAGGCCCTAAGTCCTTTGCATGGTACGCGAGGCAGGAGAGGAGGGTCTGCCATCACGGTATAATGGGTGACACTGAGCTACAACTTCATAATATCTGGAGAATGATGTCTGTATCTGGGTATTTGGAAAAATCCTGCGTAGTGGAATGCGTACAAGTGCATTTGATGGCAATGCGTGGTGATGGAGAGCGTTGTCTGGCTTTTTATGGCAACAGTTGGTATTATTACATTGCAAATGGAAACTTTAAGGCGGCACCTGATTGGCAGTGTTGGAACCACACTTTGGAGCTCCAAGTTTAAAGCATTCCACACTTTGGAGGACCTTCTCGGGTGACAGAAAGCACTTATGGCTTGGTTCTTCAAAAGCTCAAAGAAAGCGCGGGACTAAACCGGATCACATTGAGATCCCACACAACATGACACCAACTGAGAAAAGCAACACACAGCATCTAGTAACAACCATCTGTTAAAAGGAAGCATACCCCGGATCATAAAGACACACAGCCTACTAAGCCCGCCACAGAGAACCAGGGCATCCCGAAGCATGATAGCCACTCCTGGGAAAGCTGTAGGATCGACACCCATGAACGGACAGATTGAGGTTCTCCAATTAGCTTTGCATGCACCATTTCATTGGCTTCATGAAAGCTTTGACCAAGCACTACTATGTAACTCTCAGCCTCCTACCTTTAAACCATCCCACCACTTCCTGTACATTAATGCCTGTGGGGACCCCTCATCTCTAACACATGCTATCCAACCTTCCACAACTGTACGTTTACCAAATATCCACCAAGATCCAACGCCGCCACCTGCTGCTTCACCTTCCCTCCATACTCTAACCATCTTCCCAACTATGTCCCTGCTTGTAGGTCCACTAAAGTCTAGATGAGTCTTCTAGCTACCAACCGTCGTGAAGCAACGTACAGGAACCTAAAGTACCAGGAAGGACACTGCTCTACAATAGACCCAATAACATAACAAGCAGAGACAGCGTCTATACAAAAGTCCAAGCTATTGATATTGTCAATACACGTTCAGTGTTATATTAGGTTATTATGTGTCTTGTGTTATACTTCATTAACGATTGCACCACATAATTGTATATTGTTGATCTAATATAGCAGAAGGGAAACCTGCTACAGTTAACAGTCACGTGAAAGCAATAGTTGGGTAGCGTGAAAAGATGGCAGATAAGAAGAGCACAACAAGAGGAAGCATAGGGAACAGCCTACTTACATGTGAGAAAAGTGTTGAAGCACCTTTGAGCACAAGGAAGTAGAAGGAGCGGACAACTTAAAACCCTCCTGGAGACGTTGAGCTGAGAGATTTTGCTGAATGAAGAACAGAGGTAAGGGGGCCTGGGGATTATTTAGGCACAATGGAGATTACATGCACACCAATGATAACAGGAAGTGACCTCACAGGAAATGCAGTTACAGGACATCAATTCAGTGAAATGGTCAAATAAATGCCCCCAAAAAAAAGTGTACAAATAATACATAAACAACATAACCTTAATACATTGGACCCATTGCTTTATATCTCACTAAATACACACTACCAGCATGTGTTTAGAATAAATGTGAAAAGCCTATGTCCTTCCAACCATGACAGGAAATAATCATTGGGAAATCCATAATTTTTCTGTTTGTTAAAGGGAACTGCTTAGGTCATGCGGGCCTCCTCACAGGGCCCAGGCAGAGAGACTGAGCAGGTGGTCTGCAGGGTGATGATTGACCATGGCAAGCGACAGTGGCGTAACACAACATTTGGGGGCCCCCGGTGAGCCGAGCTGAGAGCCCCCATTTCGGCAACAAATCACGGGTCACGCCACACTCTGGGCCGGCCTAGATAACCACGCTTGCACAATACACACAAACGTGCTGCTTCAGGGTTACGCCGCACACTGTACTAACTGTACTAGGAGAAGCATATATTTATATGGGTGTGTGTGTTTTAATGCATTATACAGCACACTTTCAGAGAATAATTGGCTACAAAGCCAGGGCGTTTGCAATTGTTTTGTAGGGTAACACCAGTCCAAAAATCCAATACATGCAAGTCACCAACAGTGCACAGGAGCATTAATGCTTTAATTAATGTAATGCTTTGCTATTAAAAATGCCATGCCACAATGAAAACATGTCCAACTGGCTGCACAATGTAGACCAGTCTAGACACGTATACAGTAAAGCATCCAAGGCCACAAAACGACGCGTTTTGTAAGTTAGTCATCACACCATATAGATAAGAAGATCTAAGAAACAATCTATCAAACGTTTTTTCTAATTGTTTATAAGCATTACTTAACTACTGATATATGGGTATCTCATTCCCTACTAATCCTATCCATCACCAAACCGATTTCTCTGTCTGTTTGTCTCAATGGTGCATTGTTTATAGTTTATGTTTGCTTTGAGATCTGTTTCAGAAAAATATTTGTTCATGTTTGAAAATATTAAGCCTGGTTTTGAGAAAGGCCTTTTGGTCGAAACGCGTGTTAACCAGGAGGGCTTTTGGGTACAATTTAAACAGTACCTTGAAGATTCATATTAAAGAAATATGAATCAACTCAACTTTTTGTGGGTGAAACTAATGTTCATTTCAGGTTTCTGGTGCACCACAAGAATACCAATGCTTGTATCTTCATATGAAGGAAGGGGTCATCCTTCTCAGTATTCCAAAGGTGCAACGGACACAACACGCACGCTAATCACTAGATCTGTGTCGCAAGGTGACAGTCTCTAAACCCTGTTTTTTTATTTCTTTGAGGCAAAGGATCTTAAAGGGTCTTCAAATTGTACATGGTTACTTAATCAACAATATATGACCCAGAAATCCTTATCAATTGCATTATTCAAGCAAACAGGCTCAGGGGACTGCCTCTATTTTCTGCACATCTTAAAGTGCATCCCACTTGTGAATTCAGGATTCACTTAAAAAGGTGAACAAATACCCCATGATTTGGGCAATTGTGCAAAAGAAGTGAAACAGGGCATCTGAAAACACGCACATACACATGTCCTTTGTGAACATGGCACAACTTTTTTCACACCAGTAAAGGTGCTACTCTATCTAGTGCATCGCATCACTGTAGGAAAAGGAAAAGGAGAATTGTCCCTTTGATGTCTGAAGTTACCATGATGACATCATCCTCCCATGGCATTCCATTACTCCTGACAATACTCGGGTAAGGTGGTAGCTAAGGAGTGAGAAAGCGATCCACATAAATCGCCAATCTCTCACATGATGACCCAATGCAAGTGGCAGCGGGTCTGCCTGCAGGGCATGTTAAAGACCTGTGGATTTTTGGCAACAGATAGAAATAAAACTGCGGTGAAATAATGGTTTTCATGATCATACAGCATTTCCTCTCTGATCCAGCCCTCTAGTTTCTCCTTCATTTTCATGTTGGATTCTGTCACCGCATCAATAGTGATCGACTCCTAAAAGTCACCACCATTCAGTTCTGAATATTCTTCTTTTTTTGTGCTCCTTAATGCCATGTAAAACTATGTGGTCCACTTTGATTGTGTAATAACCACATGGCTATTCCATGAAAGGGTTATATATTTTGTTTCGATGAAGAAAAGATATTAAAGTTAAGACTACCTCTAGATTTAAACTCTTTCTCAAATGTATTCACATCTTCTATTTTAGGTTTGTCAAAAACATCCATGATCCGATACTACTTCCAGGTGCTAAAATGGGGCGAAAAGGTGGACCCATACTTAAGATCCCTCTGCACACAAACAGTATCCTCTATGCCTCATGGTGAAACACTATCCATCCTAGGCAGCTGTGTTAAATCCTCAATTTCACCCATCCTGGGACAGAGTGCACATAGTATCAAGTGGGTCCAGATCAGACATAGCAAGCTGATAGTGAGACCCGCTGTTTCTAGACGTGTCAATGATGTCTGACCAGCAATAACAAAATGCTTTATCAGTTGAATCTCACACATGTGAAGATATCCGCACATGTGGAAACCAAGACAAAGCCCTGCTGAGGAGCGAAGTCTGGACCAAATTCCAAAACCTCTATTTCATTGGGAGTCGGGGTGTCATCATTACGATCTCTTTGTTCTGTGTTACTTCTTGATGCTGGCATATATAGTCCTGATGTTCCCTAAACTCGTGGCAACCCCTGGTATATCTCGGACTGCATCTTTTCCCTTCTCTGAAAACCCCTTCATCTTCTCTCCGTCTTGTTTGGCAAAGGGGATGGCGATGGTTGACCATAATTGCTGATGATTGACAGGCAATGGCAACATGGGGGGATGGATGACCATAGCATTAGAGCCAGACATTCTCACTGCCGAAGTTTAATTAACCTATTCCAGGATAAATAATACAAAGTAAAATGCCTAAACCTATTGCTGGGACACAAGAAGTGCAGGCACGCAACCGCCAGGGTCTAATCTAGATCTGTCTCTGATATGCCATTCTACACCTGTTCTAATGATTACACGCACATCTAAAAACACACACACGCGCACGCGCGCGCACGCGCGGTCCTGTCCCCCTCTTACGTGAAAACCTGGGACCAGCAATCGAGTCTTTCTATTGCAGCTGTGTATTCATTTGCAATTGCAGATTGCTCATAGAGGCCTGAGAAGATGGGTGTGGTTCTGAATGTGGGTGTGTATCTAAGGCACACAGCCAACCCTGCCATTTGTTTGGCAACATAAATCTGCCCAAGTTGGGAAATCGTATGCGTACGTGCGTGCAATGCCCGGAATGTCTGAGTAAAAACAGCTTTCTGCCATGACAGTAGCAGACCACAAGTTTCTTTTGTCCCATGTGATAATGTCGCTGTGAAAAAGTCACCAGGTAGGCAACTTGTTTTTCCTGAGCCCTAAAATTCTTTCATCAAATATTATAGGAGGGGTATAATTATATATTATTGCATCCAATCCTAGAATATTTGGGGAATGGTTTTTGATTGCCTGGAGGGTGCATTTTTAGGGAAATGTCACCACCGGATGGCCATTTTCATGGCGACATGATCACTAGATACCGTTTATTTTAGGCTCCCATGTCTACTGGAGTATGCAGACCTGTGGGAGATGGGACTTTGGACTTTTCCGTTCTGGCTCAAGCAAACATTGCCCAACTGTTGGCATTATATTTTAGGATGGACAGAGTGGATTGAATGGAAAACAGTTTATCCCACCAGCTACCAGCAGTGCTGCTTTCCCTCTCATCCCTGCATGCCACAGGGCTAATGGGAGTTTTAGTCGAAAACATGTGGAGAGCCAAAGGTTGATTACCCCTGACTTAGGGTGTCCTCATGCCCTCATCTCCACAGGCACTATTGGCACTGCCACTTACCCCCACCCCCTAACAGCATATGCTCGGAAATTAACTGATTAACTGGCAGTAGCAGAAGGGCATAGCATCCCACCCTCACCCGCAGTTCTCCCATTCCCTGGCATCTGCCCCAGTCTCAGTATCACAGACATACATGGGCCGGGCACAGAGTGTTTAGGGACATGTCTCTTGTGTCACTGTACGCCCGGCATTCTAAATTTCTGGGTCCCTCTGCCAAAGAAACATTGTCAATTGGCAGCACAATCACAATAATGTTTTCATTTGAATATTGCAAGTGCAATGAGACATGAATGGTGTCTATATTAACACGAGAATCACTGTGAATTGCAAGTTTACTTTGCAATCAATCTCCAACACATTTTTGGAAACACAGATGTGTTCATGTTCTACAATAATAAGAGATATTTTGGTTGGAAAACAATGTATATTTTCCTGAGAATTAATGAACATATGGGGACACAGGTGGTGTTGTCTGAGTTGTCCTGCTGATTTATGTAAAGGTCTAGAGGTAGAACCCTCCTGACAGTCCTCACTGTGCAGCTATTTGCATACAGCTGATGTAAAGCATTACAATTCACAACTTATATTTTCCCCATGAACCCCTTTGGAAGAATTGCCAAATGGCAAAGGTGTAAAAGCCCTGGCCTTTTTCAGATTTTACTTAATAAATAAAATGATGCAGGTAATTCCATCTCAGAAAGGGTGATCTGCTAACTCCAGTAAACTCAATGCTAAAAGCATAGTGACACATGTGCTCTTCTGCATCAGTATTCTGATCTGTAGCACCTGCTCTCCAGTGCAACACAGCAGATTAAAAGAGCACAGGTGCCAAGTCTGACATCTGCTGTGACAGCAAAGTGCCAGAGTGCAGAGGCGTCACTGAAAATATGAACTTCTGTGCTCAAAACTGCAAAATTATGATGAACACTCATCATGGTGGCAGTTTCATCTATAAAAATAAGACATACCGGAGTGTGGGGTATGGTGATTGAAAGTTTACACAATTCTTAAAGCCACACCAGATTGAATCATATATATTTCATCACTGCAACCCTGGCCAGCCAGCGGGGACTGCCTTTCTGCTGATCCTTTGTGAGCTACAGTAACGCCTCTCTCCATCAAGCCAGTGCCTCACCAGGAAATGTCCTTGGAAACATGAATTAAAGGGCACACCCTAAACAAAAGGATTAGCCTCACACTGGAGTGTTGCATACCGAAGGGCATTTGATGCTATAGGTCGGAGAAGGTTTAGGGTTAGTGTAGTCAGAGGAAGTTCAGCACAGTTGAGGAAGGATTCCACCATCTTGTCTTTATCTGTAACTCAAACAAGGGAAATCCACATAAGCTACCCTGTCTTGTGGGTCAAACCAAGTGTTTAGGTCTGTGATTGCATGAAGCATTTGAGCTGTCCTCTGTGTTTATTTTTTCTGTATTTTTTGTATACTTGGAATTTGTTCGCATTTCTGTGCAACACTACAACTCTGCAACTCCAACTCTACAAAAATCTCTAATCTCCACTCTTGTGCTCAGCAAAGTGGCCTTCCTCTCTACTCCTTCCTCCCTCATCTACTTTGTGACCCACCCACTCTACAACCTACCCACACCCTCCCCCAATTCTATCTACCGTTAACATGCTGGTTGGTGATCCATGCACAACCGCTCTCTTTTCAAGTTCTTTTTCCTAGTCTACAAAGCTATCAATGGTCTTGCTCGTCAGTAACTGTCTAATTATATTTCAGTTTACTCTCTGTCTCGTTCCCTCCCATAGTCCTCTGCACTTCACCTCACCGTCCCATACAGTCCCAGTGCCTCCTCGCGCTTCTGTTCTTTCTCCCTACTCACCCCAATCTCCTGGAACCCAATGCCCCTAACAATCAACACCAGTCCAAACTGTGGATCTCTTCAACACCTGAGTTGAAGCTCTCTTACTTGCTGAAGAGGCAGCCGTCCTTGCCTTCTCCCCATCCTCCATACCTGACGCCACCTACTGCATCCGGTGATGCTGAATCATGTCATTTTTTACATTTAATTAGTGCTCCTCTTTAGTTTGAAGCAATTGCCCCCTCAGGTTAATATTACCTTTGTAAGTCACTTGTTTTCGAATATACATGATCATGGGAGTCGTAGTCCCAAACCTCATGAGCGCCAAAGGCTGAAGACCCATGGGCCATCCTCTCCCAGAAAAACCTCAAGTTAAATTTGACACGCCCAGATATGAGAATCACGTGACAAATGATAGTAGTACCTTGGCGTATGATGGCAATAGCTAGCAACTGGCGAATACCCGAAAAAAAGCACATACAATGCTTATCCAAAAGACAAACCTTCCAAGCAAGGCAGTATGGCCTATCTTCAGAGTGGCCAAAGGATTTAATGGTTCCCTCTTAATTCATGAAATAACAACAGCGACGCATATACTAAAACGTTTTAAAAGTGTAGCTTGCAAAGTGAACTCGTTTTAAATCAATGTGTTGTTGAATAAAGAAGGCGCTAGCGAATGTCCAGCATTGCTTGGAAAGTTACCATAAAGAGGAGCATATTGTGTTGAGTGGAGTGACAATGAGTAACGTAACTGGGCTGCTTGTCTATGCGAACTCCCCAAAGCCCTGCACTGGGATCTCTGCTTGTCTTTCATCCTCTGCAGATCAGCTGGGAAAGAAGCAATTAGGCGCTGGTAGGTGCATTCAAAGAATGGGAGCCGGGTTCCTGCGGAAAAACGCCCCCCCCCACTGTATCCTGAATCCCACCAGCCACACTATATTCTGGCCCACATACTTGTTTAGAAGATGCATGCGCTCTGCAGTCCATGGCCATGGTAGAGAGGGCAGCTCAATAGAATGGAGCGTGGGGCATTCATTCAGTGACGCTGAAAGGCAATACTTCGGGGTTTCAAGGAGCCTCCTCGGTGGGGGTTCTTCCTTCACATGCTACAAGTGGGCATCTGGCACCAGCCGCACCACTGCTGCCACATTCTTTACTTTACCTTAGTCACTTGCTCCCTAATATTAGGGAAGCCCCCAGTCTAATTATTGGTATTCATTTGTAGAGCGCACCAAGCTGATGGCAACTAGGCGCTGGTTACAAGAGGGAAAACAGAGCATAACATTATACCCGGCCTCATTACAAGTTTGCCGGTCCGGTAACTACGGTACCGGTAAGCTTGCCAGTGCTGTATTTACCAGACCTGCAAACTACAAGTTCTGCTCGCGGGTGCCTTTGCCCTGGCCAGGTCTGACCTAGCGGGCGTACCGGCACCCGCAAGCAGAGTATGTTGGATGCACCGGCACCATTCAAGAATGGTGCCGGTGCATCCGGCTTCCCCATTCCCATTGAGCCCCATAGGAAAGAATATTTTCCTGAGCCCGCAAATGGGCAATTACCAGGTCCGGCAGGACCGTAATGACCCAGTAATTGCCCATTCACCGGTGCTGGAAAAAATTGCAAGTTCGGTGGCAGCCTGCCGGCTTTAGCGGCAAGGCTACTGCCAAACTTGTAATGAGGCCCATTCTCATTGCATAGGAAGTGTCAGTTGAAGAGGTGGGTTTTTAGTTTCTTCCTGAAGGTGATGTAGGACAGTTCACTGCGCAAGTGCGTGGGTAGCTCCTTCCAGAGTAAGGCAGCCTGGACTGGGAAGCTGGAACCGCCTGCCCTTTTCCAGTAGAATTTCAGGGTGGTGAAGCAGTGTTTGTAGGCCATTCTAAGAGGCAGGGTCGGATTGGCCCCTTGGCCGGGCCGAAATCATCCCTCAGGAGTGGGGGCCGGTTTCTGGCTATGCCTGGGCTGATTTGAAAAAAAAAAAAGAAATTTCAGTTTTTTTTTTTTTTCAAAAAGCCTTTCATCCTTCTTAGGTCGATAAATGAGTATCAACACAGGTTGGGTGATATTGTATGCATATTTGTTCCATAAAAAAGAGCTTAAGCGTAAGTGCTATACAATAACATATTATTATTTGGCCTCGGACGTCTGCTTGGATTCACAGTGATTTAGTGTACTTAGGAACAATGTATTTGATGCCACTTCCTGTTTTGTCAACGGATGAAAGGTCGTGTTTCATCGTTTCCCGGGATGTCACTTCTGGGTGGGGTTAAATGACATCACTTCCAGTGATGTCATCAGAGGTCAAGGGTCGGGAGGCGAGGACTGGGTCACTTTTTTTAGGCGAGGGCTGGGACACTTTTTTTTGGGTGACCAGGCCTATTTCTTGCCTCAGACCGACCCTGCTTAGAGGGTAAAAGATTGTTTTTTGAGTTTGCTTACAAGGTACGGAGGAGCATTGTTTGAGAGGCAGCGGTGCGTGATGGAGAGGATCTTGAAATTGACCCTGCCTTTGACAGACAGTGGGTGGCTTTTCTGGCCTCAGAGATATGTTTTCTCTTGCCGATGTCTAGGGCTGCTCCCAGGGCATTGTTCTGTACAGTTTGAAGCCTTCTCAGGTTTTTTCCGGGATGTTATGTCAATAAGTTTATAAATCGCACTTTCAACTGAAGCTATCTTGGCGCTGAGACTCCAAGGGTTTTCACGGAGGTGGCCACTGGAATGTTGTGACCATCGATGGTGAAAGATTTGAAGGCAGGGTGCAGCTTGGCTGTGCGTGCCTTGGGGGCCAACTAGAAGAGTAACTCTGTCTTCTAGTCATTAAGGCAGAGGCAATGAGAGGCCATCCACAATTGGAGGATGAGGATTTGGGTGTCATCGGCATAGTTGGTGTATGAAATGCCTAATGAGTCCAAATGATCAAAGAGTGGTTTGGTGTATATGTTGTTTTGGGTGGGGAGACATAGAAGGCTTGCGGCACACTGCAGGTGGATGGAGTTGGGTGTGCAGCCAAGGGTGGACTGGGAACAAAAAAGAGGACCTGGAAATAATTTTCACTGTGGCCCCATATTACAGATTTTCAGCAAGCCCAAATATTTTCCTATGGGAACATTTGGAAATACCACACAAAAGAGGCCCAGGTTGCAGAGGCCTTCCGGGAAATCTCCAGAGTTCTCTATAGGCCAGTCCACCCCTGTGTGCAGCAATCGATGAAGCAAAATATCACACTGTTGCTAACCAAAATCAAGAACCAGGCAGCCCTGCTCTGTTAGATGTCTACAGTCCAGGCAAGGACACAAGTAAGCAGATGTCAACTTGGCACAGAGACCTGCGGCCTCATAGATGCTTAGGTATAGATTGACACAATAAAGGGATGTCTCCAAACATGAATGGTAGAATGTCATGCCTCTAGTGTTATCAATTGAAATCTCAATAAAAATGAAGCCAGCCGCTAACCTTGCATACATTTACAGTCAGAGCTCACCCTTCTCAGGATCCAGTTCCCTGTTTAGGACTTATGCTACTGGCAATGCAAAGCTGGCCCAATATTGCTAGAACAGTGTTTGGCACTTCAAAGAGCCTACTGCCAACCCTTGTGGGTTCTCAAAGACATACCACATGTGTATATATGTGACATCTATCGGCCCCTTCTGAGAGAGAAACTGAATTCAGATAAAAAGAATGCTCCGAAACCTGAGTGGTAAAATTAAAAGTTGTATACAAACAACTTCCTAATGCTTTATATTTTACAGGAGTTCCTATTTACTTGCAAGGTTAAAATACGGTGTTTAAGCGTGTTTTTTCACAGACTTAGCAAAATCCAAGTTTTATACCTTTTATTGGACTAACAAAATATTATGTTGAGCTGGTAGTTCTAAGAGCTTTCGAAGTCCAAGAGACCTCTTAATCATATGGCGGTCACAACAAAAATGAGTATCAAAAGAAAACGCACACAGTGCTGGACATCACTTTTACATGGAAAAAGACAAATGATTCTCCCACTTTAAACTCCATTGGCTGCAGGAAAAAAAAGTATGCCAAGAATTCAGCCTTGCATGGCCTCTTTACCTAAAGGGCCATGAAGTGGAAATGGAACAGACGCATGCTCAAACACTGAGGCAACTCACCTCGCTGGGAAGTTACATTTCAAGCAAATGTGTTACACATGTGTAGCAATGTGCTGAAACGTTTAGACACGTAGTGTCTAATGAGTGGAATCCAGTATAAAAAAATAGTAATGCTATTGTAGAGAAATTCCAAAATCTTACATTGAAAGGCACACAAGTTGAGAGGGAAAGGCTATGCATTTTCACACCTTCCCTACGAAGTACATTTTTTCACATGCAACGTGGTAAGCTTTGTCCAATTGTATAAGCAGACTCACATTTTTCCAATTACAATGTGTATAAGCATCTTCCTGGCAGTCACATACAAATTATTGCTTTCATTGATTGTAATGCCCCACCTCCCAAAGAAAAACACTGTGCACCAGTGTATGGGAGCTAAACAATGTCAGAGGTTGCTACATGTAACTGCAGCCTCCAATCTGTGCTAGGGTAGTAGAATTGGTTCACCTGAGTTATTTCGGCCTACCTGTATGCTTCGCGGTTTATTATGCGGTCACAAGCAAGTAAGGGATCTCCTTCCCCTACAATGAATGGGGCGCACAGTAAAAATGCTTTTATTTCTATCATTCAGGTCCTTTTTGATAAGGCCTCAGACCCATCTTGCACACAACCTCAACAAATACCCCGTGCCACAATGGACTAAGAACCAGGCCGGTGTGTATTAATAAGATATTTATTAGGTCATTTATTTAGGCAAATTAGCACAAACCGATTACATCAACCACCAATGTTGTGGCAACACTAGGACAAAATATCCTTTTTTAGTAAAGTACCTCTACAAAGCTGACACAAGACTATGCAGTTACAATTGCTACCTTTTACATCACCCCCAATACAAGCAAATAACAAATCAAAGCACAAAAGGAAAATGAACAGAATTATACTTTTCTCCCAGCAACCCTCACCCTCCAAACATCCACTAGGCTTGACTCCTTTGAATAGAAGGCTGTGGCAGGGAGTGTGAACACAGTGGTAAAATTGGGTTTTGGGTAGTGCTCACAGAAATATTATGGGGAACAGAAAGGGAAAAGGGAAAATTCATTTTGCAGAGCACAAAGGTAAAATCAGCTTCAATGGTTTAGCACAACTGCTATGGAGAAGAATGGAAAGAAATGGGGAATTTGTTTTTCTATACCTGACAGGAACAAATAGGGCTTTTAGAATTATGGTCAGACCAGAATGGGAAAATCGGTTTTAACTATGTTTAGCTAAATTGCAACGTGAGAAAGAAAATTCAAATGGGAATTCCTTTTTTTACCTTATAATGGGAACGCAGGGACAATTTCGTTTTGCACTTTGAAATGGGACACAAATGGAAAGAGGGCTTTTTGAAGTTAATTCTTTTGGCAAATCTTTATGACTATACTCGTACACAACACACTGGGAAAAGATTGTTGGTTTTGAATGCCAACAATACAGATCCCATGAATTAAATGGGGAATTCATTGATTTACTTTGATCAATGTGCTACAGATCACCACAGGCAAATGGGGATTGTTCAAGGGCACAATAACTAAAATACAGGGATTTTTCAATGGGGAAATAACTAGGACAATGCTGAAAGAATACAGGTCATACGCAATCTATGGCTTGGGGTATTTCTACTTACAGGAGAGGCATGGACTGGACATCAGGGAGCATCACAGCACCACTGCTGGGACAGCCAAAGGCATCAGTCAAGGGTCTCCAATCTTTCCTCCAAGGGTCCCAGTCAGTCTCTATGTCTCCTGGCTCCACTGCCAGGTTAGGCCTCTCTCTGCTGGGATGTTCACGCCAGATCTCTGCAGCAGGTCACCTCATGGAATTAGTGGGAAAAGTCCAGCTCTGAGGCCAGCTGACTTAGTTATAGTGCAAATGACATCATTAGCTTGTCATAATTCCCGCAGAAGGGATTGGTTAATGCTCACTACCCCACTACCCCCTATGTGCTGGTAGGACTAGGGAATGTGGGAGTGCTTTGGGACACTAGGGGAGGAGAGCACTTCATCATCTCACTTCGACAGGAAGCTCGGTCTGCTCCGGGGACTTTAAAATCTCACCACATGATAAATACCTTTAATCTCCACATTTTGACATATATGAATACATGTATTTAAAACTACATTTTACAGCGAATCACATAAGACTAGCCAGGTGTCCGTACATCATTCCTGTGCAGAGATACAGTTTTTCTCCATTTACTCCAGAACTATATTGATGAGAAACATGGCACTTTATGGCCATATACATAATAACTGGCATGTTTTATCAATTGTTTCGCATCGCTGGTACACACAAGGAAGGCCACATCACATTTTCATGAATAACTTCAGTTGTGTTTATCCCACCAAAATCGTTTTTATATGGTGAGAAGGGGGTTAACTTTCCCCTTCAATTAAAGCTTAGAATTACTATTTTGCGATGTAAAATGTCCAATTTACACGATAAAATGCATTTCTCCCCTTATAAACAATGGGCAGCTCCACCACTCATTTGCTCAGACCACCCTACCTTTTTTTAAGTTTCACTTCTGTTCCAGCATATGACACACGCAGAGGGGTCTGTGTTTAGATTAGCCTACCCATTCCAAGGGCTAATGACTAATCTAATACACTTTTTTTTTAGGCATGTGACCTAGGGTCATAATGGCCGGAGAACCGACTCAGTCTTATCTGGTACACCCTCTGTCTCCCATCTAAGGGCATCTGATTTCTTGTGTTTTTAAGGAATAGCACTGACAATTTAAACAGCCAGGCTTCTCTCTCCCAGACAACAGTGAGGGGAACTGGATTTCACATTTTGAAGAAATCAACATCCTGGCCCTTGCAACAAACAACCTGTAACTCGTGCCTAAAGGCATTTAAAATGACATCTTATGAAATAAACCGTTTACAAACTAGGCAAGTTGCTTTAACATATTTTGTGAGCTTGTGCTCGGCAGCAACTCTATTCACTTTTTGAAATTCTGGCAAGCATCTTTCTGGACACAGTATTAGTCTAGAGGGGAAAACGAAATTACATTTTATTAGTTTCACTGCAGCTGCTTCAACGCACAATTCTGGAGGATCTAGTAGAATCATTTGTCTTGTCTCCCCTCCCTTGTGGTGCCTAGAAACACTTGTGTACAGTCCTGTTGTAAATCTCTTATCATACTACTGGCATTAGGAGTAAAGCAAACATGAGTATGCCAGCACAGATACGTATGGGCACAATCAGCATAAAAATGCTTTTACACTGGCAGAATACTGGCATAGAGTGGGCAAAAAATGCTCGCGTGCACTGTTGGTAACTTGGCATCTAGTGGATTTTTTCATGTCTCTACTTTACAGAACACATTGCAAACAGTGGTACTTTTTACTCAATTTTTCACATGACGTGTGCTGTAAAACGCACCATTTTAACCCATTATTTAAAATATTTCCTTATGGGGCGAACAACCCCAACCCTGCTTGTTGGGATCGGGCTCCCTGGCTATGCGTAGTTGCTCCTGCACATTTGGCTAGCGGAAGAACAAATCCCAATCCCTCTATGGGCTCCCCTTAGGTTGGGCCCAACTACATTAGCATCAGGCCCCTCTTGTTAAATGACCCTGGCTACGTCACAGGCTCATTATGTCTCTGTGCGCATGCAACAAATCAAAAACAATGCGTAAAATAAAAATGCACAGAATACCGCTTTAACCACATTCAAGCATGCACACAATCCCAAAATACAGCCCAGGAGACAGCAACCTCTAAAAATCCTTACGCGACAAGCAAAACACTCCACATACATACATCAAAAAATAAACTAAATGATAACACCACTTGTTACCACTAATAGGGAATCCACATAGTTTATCCTCTTGTGTTCATGTGCAGCCCATCCAAAGACCATAGTGCAAAGACATGTGATATGCCATATGGGCAACTAGTCATCGTGAATTCACTAAACATAACGCAAAAAACTACAGATGTTACATGTTGCTACTGCACCAAAAGATATCCAAATCATGACAGCTCTGGTGAAATGGAAAGAACTGTACACATGCATTAAGTAAAATGCATATCGTTACAGAAACACCATTTTCAATTCAACAACAAAATAAAACCTCTACCTCTGGTGAACCGGAGATGTGAACCACTGGTCAGACTCTGCCCAATTGTTAAACTGCTAAAAGCCTTTTGCTCACAACCTACATGCAGCCGAGCCGAGGTTGTAAACACGGAAATAAACACAGCCTAGAAGCGCGAGGCAAAGCAGAAATGCAGGCATCCAGGCTCAGGCTGTGTTTATTTCCGGGTGTGTGGGGTCCACTGACTGAGCATGTGTGATCAATCATCAATGGCCAATGGGGGGCCACCATCATACGTGGCTCTCTAACCCGGGGCTGGGGGAGCTCGTGTGGCGTTATCTTCAATCTATGGGACAGCGATGCAGCGATCCAGAAAAGTACAAAAAAAACAAAATGCAAATCACAGAAGGAATATGTGATTAAATAAAAAGGTTAGTGGAAAGTAGCGTTCACCTAATGGAGTCATACACCAGCGCTTTACATATTTTGCAATATCAATATCTAAATGTTGCATTTTTGGTTTTGGTGTACATCTTGTAACGCACACCACCGTGCAGTGTGTGAAAAGGTCCTGCCAGTGCAACAGCAACGTAGGGCCGTTCAGGACACTGCCAAACGGTCAAGTGTCAGTGACTGTACAATGCCTGTTTTCTTACCTCTGAGAGCAGTGTATTTGTTTAAATAAATACACGGCTCTCCGAGGTGAGAAATGTGACAGTTTCTTGCCCTTTGGATTCTTCAGCGATCTACTCTTCTGGAACATTTGGCGTCCTATGTTCGTACCCAAAAGGGGGATGCTCTTCCCCTCCATCTTCCTCAAAGATTGACCGATTTGCCTGAAGATATCAGGTTGAGAATGTGTTTAAAACACTTAGACATAGCAGTCATAGGTTTAACAGTCTTCGAGAGCACTGATGCTCCAATGAAGTTGAAGTTGTCAAAGGCTTTGAAGGCTTCGATAGCTTCCTCAAAGCAGCCGGTGAATGAGACAACAATTTTGTATGCTTCGATGGCTGTAGATGGATTACATGCTGCAAAGTTTCAGGCGATGAACATAATGGCTTTGATACCTTTTGAAGAAGGCTTCGATACCGAAGATGAATGCTTTGAGGGGACAGACACAGGCTCTTCCTTGTGTGTCGAGGAAGACTCCTTTGACTTGTATCGAGGAGTCGCTCTTCCCGGGCATCCAGGCGCACGAGAAGGAGACACATGAGACTCCCTAATGGCCTTGTTAGATGCCGAGGGGTGGCTTCCTTTCTCAGACTCCTTCAGAGAGGCATTCGGAGGAGCTTGACTCTGGAAAACTTGAAGCATTTTCAAGCAGAGGTTTTCAAATTCCACTGGAGTCAAGTTCTTTTTTTGAAACTATACACTTTTTTGGGAGATGAAGATGACGAGGATCTGTGACATTGTTTTTCACTCTTCTTATGATACCTCGAGCGTCTTCATTGTTTAGGGCGCTTTCTACAGGTGAAATATCTCACAATACGGGGGATGATTTTCTTTTAGATGGGGTAACAGCTGGGGATTTGGGAGAGGGCTTACCTTCATCGAGTTTCCCCTTCCTTTCCCTCAAGGCCTTGACAGTCATGGATTGACATGAGCCAGTTGTCGACTTTGTGATCCGACCCCATGCACCACAGGCAGATGCAGTGAGGGTCTGTGATAGACATCTTGGCTCCACAGTCTGATCGCTTGAAGCCTGTCTTCGGTGTTGAGGACATATTTGGATATGATAACATACATAATAGAAATTCGCTGAGGCGAGAAGCTCCGAAGCATGCAGCAATAAGAAAAAAACAGAACTGAGGTAACGGCCAGCGCATCTGCTTCATATACCAGCGTCACGAGGGACGCCCCGGAGGCCATCGAGGACCAAGACTCGATGACAATTGACCCTATAAAAAAAATTCCTAAGCAAGCTGCAAGCAGACTTCAATGGGAGGATACAATCAATTTGAAAGATGGATTTACTCTGAAGTAATCCCATCAGTATAAATTCTAGCCATGGGTGTGTAGTAAGAGCCAACTCCCATTAGGTAGGTAATCAGAATACAAAAATTAACAATATGGTGTACTTTACTGTGAAACAAGTCATTCGCATAAAAATAGTTTTTTTTAACAAGGGAACGATGTTCAGTGTCTAGTTATATATGCATAATTGTATAATATAATTGCATAAAACACTAATGTAATTCATATCATTTTAAAAGCTAGAACATATGAAATGTCTTCAATGTGTACAATGATTATCTTTCCCATGAGCAAATGCATGTGCTTGCATTGCTATAAATGAGATTACGCTATCTGACGTGGTGTTCTATAGAGACTAGAAACCAACATAAGCATCCATAGTCAGTTACCTGCCAATATTGATGTACAGAATTTGGTAGCGGGTACAAGAATAAATGGCTGCTCAGTACCCTGGGGGTGGTTCTGGTGTTAAGTGCAATACAATATTGCGGTCTACCAGTGGTAAATGTGTCATTTCCTCAAGAGTGGAGCGTCCTCTTGTCATACAATAAAGGGATCTTGCTCCATCCAGAGCTCTGCATTGGGTACATCACTATTCTCTCCTGCAACATCAGCTCCAGCCCCAGGCAGATGGTATAAATGTCTCTGGCAGTGGTGGTGGAGCTTAGGTTCTGATATCAATCATATCCAAAGGGGCAAACATTTGAAAGCAGTTTTGTGCCTTTTTATGCTTCAGGCTACACAACATACCAGAGCTTCTTCAATTTGCTGGTGTGCCCTGGTTACTGCAGTGCCACAGTGCTCGGGTAACAGCTGGCACCACATATATGCAATTATGATCTGACTGAGCAATCAATTCCTTCCAAAGTAGCCAGGACTCATATGGAGAAGACTAGGAGAGTCTGGGTGCCGGAGACACTAAGGAGAAGTGTGAAGAGCTACCCGAAGGAGGTAAACTCCTGTGCTCGTCTGTCTTTTAGACAGGAAGTGAAGGGTGAAGAAAAGGAAAGCCACACCTATTGAGCCTTGATATCCTATTCCAGGAGGCCTAACGGTAACTAAGACCACATCATCTCTACTTTGCTGCGAAACCAGCGGAATGCTGATGCTCAGAGCTGAGAGTATTGATGAGCTTCACTCACTGATAATAATGTGACTGGCTCTTTCTCTCTCTCTATCTCTCTCTCTCTCTCTCTCTCTCTCTCTGGTATGCAGTATGTATTATCATTCTGCACCATTCAGATGTTGTCCTTCTTGATATACTCTGTGATCTCTTTTTCTTGAACACCATCATGTGTGCAACCTGGTTGCATCTGGACCTGAATTTACCTGCCATTATCTGTTGCAAAATTTAAATAAACCGTTTTTTTTTTTAAAAAGAACATAGGGTCATATGCTGCCACATGCCAAGGCAGATACATACCATGTGAACAGTACAGCACGCCAACGTTTTTAATTAGGTGCACGCTTTATAAAGGCTTCACATTAAATCAAAATACATACATGTTCAAAATGGAAAAACCGAGTGACTTGTCAAGATGGATGAGACAAAGTGAGACTAAAATCTAAGGAATATGCACTAGATTAGCAATGAAATATTCACTATATTCAGAAAGCTGTTGTTAGGTTTTTTGCGGTCTTCAGTTCTTAAAGTCTGTCTTTGGGGCTCTTTCTGAGATATTCATCGCCCTGCCCACTTAATGTGAGCCTTGTGGTCTGCATGTGGCTGAAATGCTTGAAAGTGTTCTGAGGGACCTTGTATAAACTGGGGACATGAGAGTGCAGAGAGAAGATAAGGGTGATGTCCCCGCTAAGCCAGGCAGAGGATCCCACCCCCCCAGAAGATCGCATTCACATGGCAAACAGGGGGCTTGCAGGTTACAGACTCAGCAGCCATGTGTCTGGAGCCATGTCTGGACCACAGCTAGGGCGCCACTTTCACTTTTGCTGCATGGTCACCGTTACCATAGAGAGGGTCAATGCCCAAGCATACTGTGGCCTACCATGGCTGAACATTTTCTCAGACAAAGCTGTGTTTATATGAAAACGCTTTCAGTACCCATACAAAATCTATATGGAGTAGCCAGGTTTAGGTCCATTGAGGTAGGCAGGGTGACCATACACTTTCACTGAAATTCCAGTCAGCGAACACCAGGGGGCATATGGCAGCTATCAGTGGAAGCCAGCTTTCATTTGAGCACATCTCCCCATTTTCACACCACTTCACCTTCGTTATGGACGTCAGCAGAGGTGAACAATATTCCAGGAGGCCATGGTCTTGCCTCAGTAAATGTACTCAAAACCAGATTCTCCTTTGGGCACTGGCCACCCTAGATTGGTCTATAGTTCTAGAGCATCTGGGTGCCATGTGAATGCCAGCTGGCCCCAAGCGGGCCAGCATTCCAGACAGTACCATGGCACTATCCCGACAGACAATCAGAGGTGCTCCTATACTTTTTATTTTTAAGTTTCACTGTTCCTATACTTTTATTTTAAAAAGAAACCGTTCTGGAATGGTTTTGTTTTAAAATAAAAGTGTAGGAAGACGTTGAAGCTTGCACTTTAGTGCACTGCACTGAACATTCCCTTAAATAGCAGGTGTGTTTGTTTAGGGGTTTGGATTATGTGTCGGAGGGGGTGAGGCGATGGGTTTGTGGCGAGCCGGGGCGGGGCGGGGGTTGGGTATCAGCCCAGCAGGGAACATAGTTCCACTACTTCTTTTCGTACACTTCGACCACTGCGGACAATGGCCCTGTGACATTAGAAGCTCCTCGGAAGAGTGCCTCATGGCATTGCAATCGCCCATAGAGAGGGGAGGGGAAGAGGCAGCAGCGATGCTACCCACGCACCAGCGTCTGAGGCCACCTGTTAACCGGTCATTATGAAGGGGTGCAGGGAAGCAGAGAAGAGAAATGATTTTGAAGGGATAAAGACAAGGAAGGGCAGGGAAAGAAAATAGGTCAACTTGAAGTTAAGAGTGAAGATGAAAGGGTTCATGTGAGTGATGCATGCCAAGTAGCTCAACGGGGGAGGGCGGGCATGTTTGCTTTCACAAGGGAGGATCCGTCAACAAATGACAAAGTAAAATAATATCAAGTGTGACATAATTTATTTATTTACTTGAATTTCTTGTTCAGCACCGGCCCTACACAGAGGTTCTCGGAGCACCTTAAATAGTTCAAATATTGAAAAGGTGGGAGTTTAACCTTTTTTTAAAGTTAGAAAATGTTTTCAGGAAAGGATAGGAGTATTAGGATAGACACATGATAGCAGTGGAGGAGGGCACGGTCATGTGTGGGGAAACAGGAAAGTGGTGAAGGATGTACAGATAATTAAAGGAACATGTTATATGTAACTTCCTTATACTGCAAAACTATAATGAGTTGCTGGCATTATAATTCTGTAGTTGCGATATTGCAATTGCGCCAATTACACAATCCTTATTTAGTTCTGTGGCCAACAAAGCTGATAAAAGGTGACCTGTGACCTTAATATCCCACTCCGGGGGAAAACAGGAGAATCTTCTTGAGACCAGACAAACTTTCCAAAACCAGACAACATGCATTCTAAAAAGTGCAACATATTCCTCACTTTAAAACATTTACTGACTACTTTGAAAGGATCACCACCACATGCATTATTTGTACTGTGGGAAAAGTAGGAGTGTGATTACCCCACTGATCTCAGGAAGGTGAGTCCGGTGCATTTCAAGGTGTTTTTTATGTACAAAATAAGACTGTGTCAGGATAGTGATGAAACACAATAAATCCATTGTCAGGATGTGTGTATCTCTTAGTGGCCACGATGACAGGATGTGCGAGTTTCGGGATGTGATGAGAAAGGAAGGGGTCAGTCTCTTGCACAGTCCCCCTGCTCACTGTTTCCTGGGCGGTTTCATTGGGGCAGTGTTCTGATAGACCGGCAATACCATCGAGCCAGGCTGGGTCTCAGTCCGGTGCCTCGCAAAGATTCATTGTGCCCTGGTGGGGTTCAGTGGGGAGGGGTCTCGTGACTCTCCCTTTCTTCCCCTGCTCCTCTCAGCGTTCACCTTGGGCACTTAGGCCATCCTTCCAGTACCCCTGTGTAGTCGTACAATCTCGCTCCTCCACCCGCCTTTTTACTCTTCCCTGATTCAACATGGTCCTCCCTGAACTCACTGTCTTCTCCATCTCTGCAGCAGGTCAATCTTATCTTTAAGGGTCTAGGTACCTCACCCCTCTCTATATACATATGTACTAATTTATGGGCAGGGAGGTATTAGCCCTGCAGGCCTCCCGAATCTTGGAGATCGCTGGGAACTTTTATTTCATTTTGTTCCTGCACACGAGGCCCCGGTGAGACATGCAAGCAGTCAAGAAATGTGATACAAATTAGATTTGCCACCAAGACAGGCTACTTTATTCAAGATGTGCTTTAGCCACTGTAACTGACTACAAGATGCTCTCCTGACGATCAGAATTCATGGTAGAATTGACTAGGCAAGGTTAACTTCATTAGAGTTCTTGTTTACAAACTGTGCCTGCATCGTTATATGTCACAGATAAAGAATCTAGGACCCCTTTTGGCCGTGTTCATATGTCAGAAACTGTATACTAAGACCTTCAATAGTTGAAGTGACCAAAACCTTGATCTCAACCTATTTAGTCAATCGGAATGTTCTAACCATACAATGACCCCTACCACCAGTAGCAACTACAAAACCGGGCTACTCAAGTTCTGGTTAATTTCTCTTTCTCTTTTTCTGAACACAGTAATGAGTGGCCTGCACTGGCTAACTCTGTTTTTCTAGAGCGGTCTGAGAATTATATGCATGTCTGTGGGTAACTTTTCCTCGATCGAGTGCTACGGAGGGAGGTAGCTAACAGGAAGGTATGACTTCGCATCTTGAGACTAGTCACTTCTGGCCTACACGTGGTTACGTCAGAAAAAGAGCAGTGGTAAACTATTTTAAGCACCGGGCCAGCAGTCCTCAGAACGTAGAGCCTCACAGAGCCTCTACATGTCCTAGAATGAACTCTCTCCTGGTATTTAGTGGTTACGGGTAATTTCTTTGGCTAAAGAATGCAGCTGCACCTCACCGAGGATGTTATGAGAGGACAAAGGAAGTGAATATTGCAAGGGAAATATGCACAAGATCACAGTGAATAGCTTTCAGACAAACAACATGCACTCAGGAACCAAGGCACATGTACACTAAAACCCAGGATTTGCAAGTAGAGCGTGACAAGAATGCAAATATACAAAAAGGGATGTGGGGTAAGCACTTAGAAGCTCCTTATGATTACAAAGAAAGTCGGCAAGCTCCTTAACCACAATTGCTGTTACAGGTACTGTCAGGGCTAAGCCCACATACAGGGCAACCAACGACAGGATATGTGAGCTAACACCCTTGATGGTATTCTATAAGGTAACTTAAAGACAATACTCACGAGGACGAGAAATACCACCTGAAATGTCAGCAAAGCTGACGAACCCTGTTGATCAAACAGGGACTAAAAAGGCTATAACCGCAAAGGAAGAATATCTTAATACATAAGACTCCTGACAAGGGACAAGTAGCAATAGTGATTATAGAATAGTGATGAAAACATAGGCATTCACAAAGCAGCTGGCTACAACAGCACACCACACCTAACAATCAATAGGGAACAAAGGGAGAAGTGCAAGGGCAAAACCTCCCCCGTCCCCACCCAGGGAATGAAAGGCAAAATGTGACAAAGTACCAAATCTATAAACGAGTATTGACTAAAGGATCAAGGTTTCAATGCAGAATATGGCAAAGTCAAAGGAATAAAGAACACAGACAAACTGAGGCACACAGAAAAAGGAAAGCCCTGGGAAGTGCTACCTGCAAAACAGAGGAAGACAGAAAGAGAATCCAGGAAGCAGAAATTACTAATACGCACACTAAACTCGAAATCCAGGGAAAAGGGTACAAGAAAATAGAAACTAGGCACTGGACACTAAGCTAAGACCCAGGAACAAGGAATCAGACACAAACAGGAACACTGCATCAATGGCCAGCCCTGCACTGAAGCAAACAGAGGTTTTTAAAGCTGTCTAACGAGCACACGCCTCAGGCGTGCTGCTTGTTGCACCTACCAGCCAGAGGTGCTGCTTATCCTCCGCCCAACCTTGTCCTGCAAGTGTGGAGATGAAGCGGTGGGCCAAGCATTCTGTGAAGCATAGTCTTTTGATTAAAGCAGCATACTGGCTGCCAAAAACCTGGAATGGATCCAGAATGGAAGTAACATGGAAAATAAGGATTTAGCGCTCCCAATTCACCACAGCAATCTCGCATAAGGTTTGGAGACCAAGTCCAGTAGGGAAGAAACTACAAATCAGATCCACAAGTGGCAGGAATGGGAGCAAAGAGAGCAAATCATGACAGAGGAGGCCTCACAAGGAAATGTCTAGGGGTGCTTGTTTTCAACTGCAGATGTGCCCTAGCACTTGCCACAGGTGTACGGGGACATCTACTGAGAACATACAAGGCCAAATAGCCTGGTACATGAAATGGAGTATCTATATCGATGTCGTGGCTCTCTGTTTTATTTATTTATTTATTTATTTATTTATTTATGTATTTGCATTTATCAAGCGCACTTGCAGCCCATAAGGCATCGAGGCGCTGTTACAGAAGCTAAGCAGGCTTAAGATTACAGGCGGGTGCCCAGTGGGCTCATGGTTACACAGTAGCAAGCAGATATGCAGCTAATGGCTGACACAGATTCGTATTCAATTTAGACAAAGAGTCTAGTTTTGATAGCCTTGCGAAAGGCTAGGTGTGATTCAATCAGTCTTAGGTGAGGTGGAAGTGCGTTCCAGTGCGTGGCTGCTAGGGTGGGGAAGCTGGAGCCACCAGCGCGGACCTTTCGTGTAATATGCGTGACAATCGTGTTGCCATAGCATGATCTTAGGGGTCTGGTGGCCGTGTGCCTGGTGATTCTATTTGTAAAGTAGTGAGGGGAAAGTTCGTGGAGGCATTTGTGGGTGAGGGCAAGAGTTTTGAAGCCAATTCTCTCTTTGACAGGGAGCCAGTGTGCTTACCTTCTGATTTCAGAGATATGGTTTCTTCTTGCGGTACCGGTGGCTGTGCTTTAACCATGGAGAAATGATCATTTGCATATCAGTATCATCCCACCCTCAAAGGCATTCCAGCACCAACATTCTATGCAATTCTCCTCAGAACATGAGCACACCAGCAACCCCAGTGTTTCTGTTTTGTTGGCGTCATCAGTGAGTTGTGTCTATGTTATTTTGTCTCTCTAGGCACAGGGGGCAGTGAAACCATATCTGGATTACCCTTACTATCATCGGATGGAACATCAGGTTGTCCCCAAGATGTTTGGTCTGGGCGCTTTCTATTTAGGGCAAAGTCAAGATTGATTTGGATATGGCTGACCCCAGACTAGCTGACAATAACAATTTGTTTAAATATTTCCAAGCGGTAAAGAATCATTGGGTCAAGCTTTCCCACGGTCAAGTTGGCAGTTTTCTCAGTGAGTTTCCATGTGAGGAGGAGGTATGCAGAGAAGTGGGAATCCAGCTCACTATGACTAGCGACTCAAGCTGCTTTTTTTCCTGTACGTATTAAACGTTTTCTAGCAGTTTGGGATAGACTTCACTGGGCCAGGGTCAACACTGATTTGCATATCTAAATTCAGCATTTTTATATTTATTTTATTTTTCATGCATAAGAAACCATGTGGTAGTTTTTTTAGATATCTGTTGACGTGAAATATGAAATGTGTATTCAATAAAAATAGATATACTTTGCTACAAAATGACTGTTATTTGTTTGGAGTGGGTGATGTATAATGCTGCATGGAAGGCAAAATATCTAGTTGACATGCTACCAGAGGTCCCCCATGCCTTTGTACCATATGATTGTAGGCCATGGCCTAACAACCGTAGTCTATTTAAAAAGTCTTATTAACAAAAAATTGTTATTATTGTGCACTTGGATAATCATAACCCTTCGCACATACTAAAAGATAATAAAGGAATAAAAATTACATACATTTCATACATCATATGACAAAATTATCATCTGCCGTGTACTCTGAGAAATGAGAAATGAGTCCAATATTTCAATACATAAGGATAGAAATACAGTTAAATCATACAATAGTAACAGGATGGTGATCAAATCCTCAAGACAATCAACCAATTTTCTTAATAAGAGTTACATATTCTTACCAGATATAAAAAGCTGTGGGGAGAAGTTTCGATTGCGTTAAGGCATAATCGGTCTTGCCTCAAGAGGTATATTTACCCAACTCGCAGTTTACTCCCAGGTGGGTAGGAGGTTGAATAACAAGTAAGTAGTGAACCTTCTCAAGTTCATCTCACACAGTTCAGTTCAGCAAGATCGAGGGACTCCACCTTGGAAGCTCTGCTGACCGCATTCTCCATAATGTTTTTTACCTTCAAGTTTAGACACATTCACTGCTCTTTGCCAATCATCTTTCTTTTTTAAAACCTCATTAGCATTTGGAAAATTCAACATTTTCCCCATGGGTAAAGAGATATTGCTCAAATGTACGGAACTACATCTTGTTAGCTCATCCAAGAAGTCATTCTTATTTTCGTCCACCAAATTGAGATTTAATGTTCCTAGTGAAGTCTGTTTACTAAGCCCAGATGCTAACAACTGTACATGAAGTTTACATCGTTGGATTACCAATATGATCTTATCGATTGGGCACCTAGCGCGCACTTTAATGCCTCAACAGGCACGGGTTTGGGTACTCCAAGTATGGACCACAGAATCTTCCCCTCAAGGGGTTCGAGCCAGGTCACATATTGGTCCGATAAGGTTATCAACCCATACAGAAGGCCCGGAAGGATGCTAGCTGTACCGGCACACTTTTACCACCTTTATAGGCTATATATTTTTTGTTCGCCATCCTTTTTTTCAAGTTCTTGTGGAAATGTGGCCTCCGTAGAAAAATAATGCTGGAAAAGATTTGAAGGGAAAGCCCAAGCACACATATCTATCTACCACTTCTAATGAGGTCTGTGCTAGCTTCCAGGCACATTTATTTTGACTTATTGTTCTGTTATTTATTAATATATTGGATTTGGCTTCATAAATGACTGGATGGTTAGCAGGTTAGCCATGCCATAAGCGTGAAGGGCATTGATTGATCGCTGCAAGGTGATTGGGGTGCGATCAATGAGCACGGTATCATTGGCATATAACATCCATGTTATGGTTTTGTTGGCAAGACGTGGAGAAAAATGTTGTACCATGTTCATTGACTCATCCAGATCAGATATGTATAAATTGAGCTCCAGTTTGTAGGCAATCTATTCCAGAGAGTTCCCTCCTGATTTAAAAATGTATGGTGACCATAGTGTCGCTATATAATAACTGAATAAGATACAGCAGCAAAGGGTCAAGCCCTAACATTCAAGCTTGTGCCACAGTCGTGGGCGAGAGACTGAGTCAAACGCTTTTCCGAAGTCTATGAAACACAAATGCAATTTCTTACCAAGACATTTAAAGGTCTCTGCCATCAAGTTATGCAATGCACCAATATAACAAATGGTGCTATGCATTTTTCTGACGCCCGTTTGGAACTTACTGAGTAGATCATTTGCTTCAAACCAGCATTACGTCTTTAGCAGTAACAAAGCACATATGTTTGAACTACAATCCAGCATTGCAAGCAATCTATATGGAGGGATCCACCCTATCCCCCTTCTTGAAGACCGGTACCAGGATGGAATCCCTCCAACTAGCTGGAATTTCCCAATTCCTCACTACTCGTTGGAAAACCTGCATGAGAGTTGGAGCCTAGAAATCTGGATTTACCAATGGACCACGTTCACTACTCCATCCGGCCCTGGGGCTCTTGATGATTTTGACTTGTGTATCTCTATAAGCACATCATCTATGTCCCAACTAAGGCTGGTTCTCAGTTCAAAAATTGGCAGCATAAGATTGGCGTACTGCAAGTTGTTATTACATGGCCACGCTAGTGGCCATGTAGTTATGGTTAAGTTGCTGTTTCCATAGGAAGGGCACTTTTTGGGTGGCTTATAACTTCGCTCTCCCTGGACGGATCCTCACCAAACTTTGCAAGAAAAGTATTTGGGTCACTCTGAATTCTTTTGCAAAGTTTGGTGAGGATTCGTCCAGGGGGGGCAAAGTTATAGGGGGGTCCCAAAACTTTTTTTTTCCCATAGACTGAATGGAAAAACATTTTTGCTCGCACCGAAAGCGTGCTTTTGCAAATTTGGTGAAAATCCGTCCAGTAGTTTTTTTTAAAATGACCAAAAAGTAGGTAAAAAAAAATGAGTGATATCTGTGTTCGGTTCGCGGACACACTTCCCTGTTCGCTCCGCGGACAGTGTCCTGATTGGCCAATCGTCTTGCGTGATGTTCGCGGACATGCAACGTGTTCGCTGATTAGACGGCGTGGAGCGTGAAGCACGTCAGATTTTTCGGTAGCGCCCGCCATCTTGGATTCGCGGACGTCCGCGGACAGCGTGGTGAAACTTTGTTCAGAATGTGTATTTAGTAGAGTGTGTTGGTGTGTAGGAGTGTTTGGGGAGGGTGGGAGTGTATGAGATAGGATGAAAGTTGTGTTTTTTATGTGTTAGACGTTCTTTTTGTGTTCGATTTGTTTGCGGACATCACGGGTGTTCTGAAATGTTCTAAATAAACTGACTGGGGGGTGTTCTAAGGACTCAATATGTGTCCGTTTTGTTTGCAAGCAAAGTGAAACTGTTCTAAGAACACTTGCGGTGTCCGGGGAGTGTTCGTAGGGGGTGTCCTGAGGACGCTGTCCGTATTGTTCTCTGTCAAGTTGAATGTGTTCTAAGAACACCCGCTGTGTCCTGAAATGTTCGCAAATAAAGAAGATGGTGGTGTTCTGAAGAAGCTTCTAAGAACACTCGCAGTGTCCGGGGAGTGTTCATAGGGGGTGTCCTGAGGACATTGTTCTCATTGTCCTGTCCGTATTGTTCTCTGTCAAGTTGAATATGTTCTAAGAACACCCGCGGTGTCCTGAAATGTTCGCAAATAAACAAAATGGGGGTGTTCTGAAGACGTTTTTGAGAACGCTCCCGGTGTCCTGGAATGTTCGTAGGGGGTGTCCTGAAAACGGTGTCCGTATTGTTCGCTGGCAAGTTCAAAGTATTCTAAGAACACTCACATTGTTCGCGGACATTAAAAGTTTCCCATAGATCATAGTTGAAATATTTGACTCTATGGATGTGATATGCTGCGGTGGTTGTTGCCAGGGCATACAGTCTTGGGTGCATGGCCATTTGGCCATGCAACAACCACCGCAGCATATCACATTCATATTTGCTTATAACTTTGGGTGAAAAACAAATGTATGGTTCTCTGTCAAGTTGAATGTGTCCTAAGAACACTCGCGGTGTCCTGAAATGTTCGCAAATAAACAAGATGGTGGTGTTCTGAAGACGCTTCTAAGAACACTCGCGGTGTCCGGGGAGTGTTCGTAGGGGGTGTCCTGAGGACGCTGTCCGTATTGTTCTCTGTCAAGTTGAATGTGTCCTAAGAACACTCGCGGTGTCCTGAAATGTTCGCAAATAAACAAGATGGTGGTGTTCTGAAGAAGCTTCTAAGAACACTCCCGGTGTCCTGGAATGTTCGTAGGGGTATCCTGAGGACGTTGTCCGTATTGTTCTCTGTCAAGTTGAATGTGTCCTAAGAACACTTGCGGTGTCCTGAAATGTTCGCAAATAAACAAGATGGTGGTGTTCTGAAGACGCTTCTAAGAACACTCGCTGTGTCCGGGGAGTGTTCGTAGGGGTTGTCCTGAGGACGCTGTCCGTATTGTTCTCTGTCAAGTTGAATGTGTTCTAAGAACACCCGCGGTGTCCTGAAATGTTCCCAAATAAACAAAATGGGGGTGTTCTGAAGACGTTTTTGAGAACACTCCCGGTGTCCTGGAATGTTCGTAGGGGGTGTCCTTAGGACGCTGTCCGTATTGTTCGTTGTTAAGTTGAAAGTGTTCTAAGAACTATCGCGTTTTTCTGAAATGTTCGTAGGGGGTGTCCTGAAAACGGTGTCCGTATTGTTCGCTGGCAAGTTCAAAGTGTTCTAAGAATACTCACATTGTTCGCGGACATTAAAAGTTTCCCATAGATCATAGTTGAAATGTTTGACTCTATGGATGTGATATGCTGCGGTGGTTGTTGCCAGGGCATAGAGTCTTGGGTGCATGGCCATTTGGCCATGCACCCAAGACTCTATGCCCTGGCAACAACCACCGCAGCATATCACATTCATATTTGCTTATAACTTTGGGTGAAAAACAAATGTATAAGGAACAAAGGTATTAGATACTATGGATGTGATATGCTGCTATGGTTGTCCTTATTATTGTATACTTACTGTTTGGTCTAGTAATGGGAGTCCATGTTTTTCTTCTTCATTTCTGTGATAAAAGAAAATAGCATGTTAGTATTAGTATTTTGTAATGCCTTATTACATTGTATAAGCAATATACTTTTATTTTTTTTCGACCCTCATATTTAGTAGAGTACAAATCAGAGTACTGTGCAATTTGCTCAGTTTCTGTATTTGTTGCTAAAATCATTGGGTCTGTGGGAGAACAAAAAATCCATGTTGGATTAAAAAAAAAAACTTTTTCTGTTATGCTACAGTTTATTTGTTTGTTTGTTTTCAGTGTTCACTTGTTGTTTCTGGCTAATGCTTTATACTTTGCTTTGTTGTATTTTTTTTGGAGCAGTAACAGATTCTTCATTTGTTTTGATATTATAAAATTTTGTAGCAGTTAGATACCAATTGGCGTATTCTAACTGTGTATTTTTTGGCCTAATTTAGTGGTATTCATTTATCTGATTAGTTGTTGTAGAATCTTTGAGCTGTTAGATAGCTTTTGGAGTATTCTAACAGTTTATATTTTTTTAACACAAATTTACTTAAAGGTTTAAATACAGTATATTTATCAAATTTTGGTTTTAAGAACATCAAATAAGCGTTTGTAAGATTTGCTGGTAATCTCTGCTTTAGAGTAATGGTACTATCATTACATTCAAACCATCCACATTTCTTTTTTATATATGCCGTGTAGTGCCCTGAATTGGTTGTGGCTCCTGCGTGGAAGATTATACCTATTGTTGTGAAGGTTTTCTTACCAAGTGATATTTGACTATGTGTGAATCCAGTCAGCTTGCAGTTGTTTTTGGTACCATCTGCATTGTAACGTAAAAGCATTAGTATTACGTATTTACTATGTGTTTGTATTACTAACGTGGAGCGATTATCTGAATTGCAGGTAGAGCATAATCTACCATGGTTTGCATTTTGTACAAGTTGCTGAAATGGAATGGATTCACAATTTGGTATTGATATATATATAAAGCGTTCATTGGGAATTTCTTCTTGTGTCACATTGATGCACAGAGTGCATGTATGTTTCCACATGTATGAAATCTGGAAGATTTCCTTTATAGGTATGTTTTTGTTTTCCAGTACTTGTAGTAAGTACATTAAAAATTCTTGTGGATCTTCCTGTGAGTTTATAGTGAATTTCACCATTCCAGCACAGTAGTCCAATTCTTGTCTTATTTCATAAACACTATATGTGTTGTCAGGCTTGTCTAACTTTATATAAATCTACCAGCTGTTGCCATATTTTTTTGTCTTTTGTAGGTACTCCATTTACTAATATAATTAAAGATTGCTGCATTGGACGTTGCACTCCTAGAGTATGCACATTTTCTTTTAGATTTAATGGTAAATAAACTACTTTTCCACGAATTCCTTTTACCAATTCAGAGGGAGGTAATTTTGCTGTTTTTGGTTGAAGGCGTATTATTGCTTGAAATGGGTGTACTGTTTGAATTATGATGCTCTCATATAAATTAAGTTGTTGTAGAGGTTTTGGTACTGGGTATAATTCCAAATTATTTGTGATAGAACGTGAAGGAGTTTGGTTGGTGTCAGGTTTTGTAGTGCAATAACTGCAAAGTATTAAGGGCTCAGTTATTTCATATTTGTTTTCTGCTACAAGGTAGAGAGCTAATTCAAACCATTTAGAATCTTCATTGTCTTCTATTTTGTATGATAGGTCCACAGTTTTTGTGTTACTTTTATAAAAAATTCTACGGCAACATACACATACATGGTTTGGTACTTCAGCTGATGTACTTTCAAATTTTAGTATTTCTTTTTTGTATGTGTTTAGCAAAAGGTTGCCATGTGTAGAATTGTTGCTTAATTGGTTTCAAGCTATTTCGTTCTGTAAATGGCTTTCACTTCCAAAATATGTTTTCTGGATATAGTGAATTTCTTCAAGTAGGTCTTTTGCTGTACCAAGCAGAAGGATGCTATTTAACTTTGCTAGTGCTAGAGCAGGACTTTTAGCATAGTACAGTTTATAGACTAGATTTCTTATAGTTGAATGATGTGTTGATATCCTTTTTGATATCATGGAAAGTGGTTTTACAAGTAGGTCCTGTAATGCAGGCCAATGAATGTCCTTGTAGTCCTGTGTACTTGCGCACTGGACAGGTATCTATAATTTGCAGTAATTTAATTTTGATTTTGTCTTTGCTTTTTACGTATTTATTGAGGAATTGGCGTAAAGATTTGAAACATTGTTTGGGAATGTTACACATTGACGTGCATGGCCATTTGTACACTAGACGTTCTGATTCAGTTGAATGGAGGGGTAATTCTAAGTTTTCAGGGCATATTTTTGTAAGAAGTACTTCTTGTTCCATTATGGTATTATTCACTTTTTCTTAACCTTGACCACTGCTATGTATGGCAATTGTATTCGTTTGCTTTTGTTTGTACGCTTCTTCATTAAAATATGGCTCTGTGCTTGTAGTGTGATTCCATTCACCTCCGCTGATACTTAAGAAGTTCTTTCTGTTGATATTTCGCTTATTGAGAAGTCTTTTTCGTAATTTAGTTATTAGTTTTGTTAGTGGTTTCATTTTGTTTAACAGTAAATAAATAAATTTCTTTTGAGAAGAATTGCACTGTCCATCAATGCTTCTAAGATTAATTTCCTACGATAGGTTTTAAGCTTTGAACCTGATTTCTCTCCTGTTTTTATAAGATTTTGAAGGACTTTGTGACGGTATATTTTGGCTAAAATACTTTTCTTGGTATGCTTACTTTGCACTATATTAAAATTTGAAGAAGTAGTTTTATCTGTACTGATAGCTGATTTTCTGTTAATTGTTTTTTGGTTTGTTTTACATTTTGATAGAGGAAGCGAAGTTGTTGTACTTGAAACTTCTTGTGTTTCACTAAATGATTGTATTAGCTGTTTTGTTTCAACTTTTTTTTTACAAATTCTGCTAGAGATGGATGCTTATGTTGGACACCTTTATTTTCATTTGCTCTACTTTTGCGTTGCTTTCTACGGACTTGACTTTTGGTAGGCATTCTTTAGGGTCTGTTGAAAAAAATAAAGAAGATATGGGTTGGGGTGTTCTGGAATGTATGTGTGCTGTGTGCATGAGTGTTTGAGTAAGATGATAAAGATGTATGTAATGGTGTGTGATTGTGCATTGGGAACTAAAACTAGTAGGGATAGGTATTCTTGAATTTATGTGTTACTAAACTGGGGTTCAGATGACAAAAAAAAAAGTAAGCTAGTGGTGTGAAAAAGTACAAATAGTAAATCTAATGTATACAATTAAAACAGTTGTTTGTTCTATAATATGAAAATTGTAGTGGTTCAGTTGGGTAATTTGTGTGTCCAAAAATAGAAATTTGTGGGCCATTCTGGCTGTAAATCGCTGTTTAAGACATGGAAATTTTTGGACAAAATGGTACAAAATCTCTATTTTTAGAAACCGAAATAGCTCGTATTAACATTATAGTATATTTGATTAATAATACAAATATTATGGTGATATTTTACTTACTTTTTTTTTAAATTAACAGGTAACTTCTTAGTTTTTCTTTCTTCTTCGAATTCGGCTGCTTCTTTTCAGGAAACTGGTCTTCACTGCAATTGTAAAAGCTTCAAATTAGTAACTTTGTTTGTATATAGCACTGTTTTTAATTTAGATATTGATTTTTTTAATTGAAATCCTCAGTGCCTTCTTTAAAACCATTAAACTAATTTATTTACATAAGATACATTGCATCAGTTCAGTACATATGATATGTTCTTAATGAACAAATTGTATTGAATGACTGTAGCAAAAAAAATATCTTTACTATGTCTTGTGAAATTTATAATATATTAGTGAATACCACTATTTCTGTAAGTAAACTGTTCTAGGTAGTAGCGCCTCAATGTCATGTCTAATTTAAAGTAATTAAGTAAATAAATAAATAAAAACAAAAAATATGAAATTGTATAAGTATTTTTATAAAGGTTTAAACATAGATTGTGTTTGCATGCAATTTTGTTTGAATATATGTAGTCTATATATTTCATTTAAAATAATGTTAGTTTAACATGATTTGAGTGTGTGTGTATAAAGAAAGTAAATAGTATAAAGGTTTATAAGTGATAGTTGATTTTAGGAAATTGAAAAAAGTACAGTAAATTCATTTTACAGATTTTACAAGGTAAAAGTCTGTTTGAAAATGTGTTCATCTACTATACAGAAAATATGCATACCTGAAGTTTGTGTTCATGCATATGGATATGCATGGAGCTGCAAGTAGAAATCTTGAAGACTTGTACAGTATTTCTGGTAGATGCTGCTTGCCAATGATATGACACTTGTACTCAGAGAGATTCAGAGTACATTTGCAGTGCTGATCTATGATGATGCAGTTAGATGTAGAGGTCTTGAATGTGATTGGTGCATGGTCATGTGATTTTTGAGGTACATCCAATGAGGCAATGGCCGAGAGAGTGTAGTGGAAATGGTAGAAGGGCTGTTCATGTTACGATATGTCCGCGGACATGGCGGTAGTGGGCGGACATCGGGAGTTACATCCGGGGATTTTTGGGTTCTGAAGTCATGCAAATGAGAATAAGCACTGAAAGGGATTGGTCAGGAAAGTTTGGTGGGTGTGTTGTGCCAGGAGAGATTTTCTCAGATACTCTTTTTGCTGAGAGAACAAAAGATAGCTATGGCTGTGTGTTTCAGAAAACAGATTGTTTGGATTTTAGGAGATTCGTGGATACATTGGTTGAAGGTGCATGCAGAAAGCTGTGGAGTAGCTGTAGATCTTGGATTCCCACATGTGGAAGTACACTGGCATGGAGTACGTGGAATGAAGTGGTTGGACTTGCTACCTCTCTGTGCTACTTTGGAGACAGAGCAACATCCAGACATAATTGTAATTCATTGTGGAGGGAACAGTTTAGGACATGTGACTGGATTTTTTTTGCAATTTGCTATGAAAGAAGGTTATGGACGGTTAGGAAGGTTATGGACATGTTTCTTAATTCTCAAGTGATATTTTCACGGATTGCGCAGAGACAAATGTGGCTTCGTTCTTCTTCATTTGGTCCACAAATGGAAAAAGCAAGGTGCAATGTTAGTAAGGCTGTTTGTGCCTTTCTAAGAGATTTTGGCATGTCTTCTTTTCACAATGAAAATATTATGTTTTGTAGTATATACATTTTTCGCAGAGATGGAGTCCATCTTACTTATGCTGGCAATCAGATTTTTCTGAGAAATGTACAAAATGCATTGCGACCTTTTTTGGAATTACAACAACGATTTTGAAGTAGATGTTAAGCATTTACAAGTTTTGACTTACAAACACCACCCAAAGGCTCTTTTCAGAGCCACCACATCTTTCCAGAGAAAATTACAATGTTTGTGATGGAGTAGCAACCCAATTTTATTAATGTTCGCGAACTGTCCGCGGACTTCTAAAAAATACAAAGAGCCCTGCTTCATTTATTTTCACTTCTATTTTTTAACTGGGAAAGGCGGCTCTGAAAAGAGCCTTATTTTTTTTTATTTTTGTAATTTTGTATTTTTTTTGGTTTTTCAGACACGACACACTAGGAGAGGAGGGTAAAGGAGGGTAAAAGGGGGGGACACCAACCACAGGGATAAGAAAGGCCGAGCTGAGAGAGGAAGATGTAGAGTGGGTTTTATTTGGGTAGTGAGCAGGTCTTCTCGTGCTCTGAGACGATAGTCTCAAAAGCACTCCGAAGTCGCTCCCCCCTGCAGAGTACTGTGTCACAGTACATACATACAACTGTGACCCTCGAAAGGTAAGGGTCATCAGCATTCTGTATGGCCTGTGAGGCAGCTTGAGGAAGACGCTGTCCAACAGAGGTGGTCCTTGTGGTGACAGGATCAGAAACAGAGGATGAAGTAGAGGAAATCAACCTGCTACGTTCTTCGCAAGGTACAACCCTGCAAATAGCCCCAGAGTGAAATGACCTCAGGTGTTGCTTCATAGTAGTGGTCCCAAAGCTGTACTTACCGTGCTTCCCGCGACTGAGTATCATTTTGCACTCATTGCAGGTAACACGGTTCGCACGAGCCATAGGAACATTACCATGAATGGTAAATAACTGCCACACCCAAGACTCACGCCTAGTGCGGGTAGTAGGGTTTTCCTCTACCTCATTCTCATCATCCTCTTCTTCCTCCTCCGCATCCTCACTCCTGTTCCCCTCTTCAGGCCCTTGGGGAGGTGGTGGTGGTGGAGGGGGTGGGGGTGGTGCTGAAGCAGTTGCAGCACCAAGTGGCAGTTCAGCAGCCAAGGATGCCATCTCGATGATGGTGCAGTCTGCAGGTGGCAGCAAAAATCACTGTGTTCTGAAGAATAGCCAGAAACACAATGGGAATAAGCTCTTGGGCGTGGTCTTTTATAGGGGTGCTTGTGCGCGGTTCGCGGACATGTGCACTGTCCGCGGACAGATCGAACACAAAAAAAGGATCGGAAAGTTTCAAAAGGTATATAGAAACTCAAGTTTGCTATGTGGGACTTGTGCCATGGTGAGATTTTATTGAAAAATATTATGGATTAACTGAAAATGTACTTTTAAATTGTTCGGGGACACGAACAGTGTCCGCATTTCAGGACACACGATGAGCGTGGGCGCGGTCATATGATCCGTTCGCAAACTAGTCCGCGAAGGAAGCGCCTGTCCGCAGGACACCAAGTGCACAGAGATTGGTTAGCGCATTAGCATTGATGTCCTACGGACACTGTTCGGGTTCTGAAGTAATTAAAAGTGTGTCACACTTGAAACAAACATTTCAGGACACCGCGTGTGTTCTTAGAACAGTTTAAACTTGGTAGCGAACAGTAAGGACAGATATAGTGTTCTTCAGGACACGTGTAATTTCGTTTATGTACGAACATTTCAGGACACCAACTGTGTTCTTAGAACAGTTTCAATTGGGTAGCGAACACTACGAACAGGTATAGTGTTCTTCAGGACACCTCCATTTTCGTTTACGTACGAACATTTCAGGACACCAATAGCGTTCTTAGAACAGTTTGAACTTGCTAGCGAACAGTACCGGACAGGTATAGTGTTCTTTAGGACACTTTAATTTTTGTTTGTTTACGAACAATTCAGGACACCGCGTGTGTTCTTAGTACAGTTTCATGTTGCTAGCGAACACTACGAACAGTTGTACAGTTGTTCAGGACACATCATTTTCGTTTATTTACGAACATTTCAGGACACCAATTGTGTTCTTAGGACAGTTTTAAGTTGATAGCGAACATTACGGACAGATATAGTGTTCTTTAGAACACTTTAATTTTTGTTTCTTTACGAACATTTCAGGACACCACGTGTGTTCTTAGAACAGTTTCAACTTGCTAGCAAACAGTACGAACAGGTGTGGTGTTCTTCAGGACACCTCCATTTTCGTTTATGTACGAACATTTCAGAACACTCGCACTGTCCGCTGACACTTTTATTGTTTTTATTTAAAAAAAACGGAAACTATTCACAATACAATATAAAAGTTAAAAGTTATTTAACATATATTAATAATTTATGACAGAGAAGGTGAGGCAGAAACAGAAACAAAAACAGGAGAATTTGGGGTTTCAACATGATTGGTATTAGGTGAAGAAGGGATGGAAGTCTCATCAAAACGTTTTGGATTATGGAGAGGGTTTGGGGATAATTAACTGGGATATGGTGAGGAGGGACAAGTACATGTGGGGCAATGGTACGAGGTTTTTGGTTTGAAATGATTTTCTACAAAAGTTTTTAAATTATTCCAATTAGCCAACAATACATCCATTTTTTCTTCTATATTGTGAAGACTGTTATCCATAACAGGGTTTTCTGAAGTTTTTTTCTATTTTGGTATGCTCTGTACACGAAAATAATATATATGTTAAATGTATATAAAAAAAATAATAAATAAATGGTTTATATTATAAAGTGTTTACCATTGGTTTCACTATCTTGTGACATTTCTTCATGTGGGAAATTGTCCTCTAGCCATTCCAGAGTACCAGACATTTCTGTGAGAAAAAAAAAAAGATAATATATTTCTTAATCTAATACAGAAAGTTTATAAATATATGAGTAAAATGAAGTACACTTACTATTTCTGGTAAGATAAGTCCTATGTATTCAGTGGGTCTGGTCTTGTTCTCAGTTCTGTTGTGTCTGTGAGGTAATTATGTTGGAAGCCAATTTATCTTCTTGTGGTATATTCCATTTCAGAACATATTGTATTTAAATGAATGGTTAGTGTGTTACATATATGGGTTACATTTCTTATGTATTACTATATATAATGTGTTTGTGTGCTGCTTTTTGAATTTGTTAAATTTTCCTATATTATGATATAACAATCAAACATACCCCACCACCCCCCCCCCACAGTTTTTAGGTAGTGGTACTGTTCTCCGAACATGTCCGCGAACATTAAATAAGTTCGCGGACATCAAGTTCATAAGAAGAGATCTAGTCAGTTCCATATGACATGTATATAAAGTCAAAGTCATTATTGTTAAGTTGTGCTACTAAAAACCTATGAAATTCAGTGAAAAAACTTTGTTAAAGGGATGTTATGGTTCCAAGTAAAACCGAAAAACCCTTGAAATTCGCCAGTTATGGTAAGCTAAGCAACCATAACTTGCGCCACCACCGTGCACTGCTAAGACTAACACCCAGGACATCAAAGATGACATCACAAATGTCATTGATGACATCACTGATGACATCACATGTGTATGTACTTCTCATGAAATATGTGTAGAAGGGATTCTTATTATGTTGCGAAAAAAGTGTCAAGAATCATTGCAAGAAATATACCCTAATAAGTGCATTGAACGATACATTGATATAAATAGCATCCTATTATGGGGTTCTATCTAGTATACTAAGCTGCTCATACAGAAACATAACATTGTGTGCAGCATACAAGATGAAGGTATGATATTCGTAATGTTAATATGTTGAATAATGAAATGATAATTGTTTTCTTAATAGATTTTTGAGTACTGTGAAATATGTAATAAGTAGCTAATAAAACCCATGTATTACATAATTGCATTACTATAGACAAAACACAAAGACACAAGAACACATACCAATATGGGTATATACAGGGAAAGTGAAGTTAGCAAAAAAGCACAAGTAGTAGCAGAAACAATTCATAACTTAACTGATTAGTTTCATGCAAATAAATGATTGCTCTGTTTAAAAGCTGCTATTTACCCTATGTATATGTATCACTTGATGTGATTGGACCCTAAGGAAAGTAGTGTGAGTACAATGTATACAAATATGACCATATACAGGGAAAGTACAGCCATAAAAAAAACAGAACTATCAGAAAGTGCTCATACGTCTAGTGATTATCTTTATGCACAAAAAGGATTGCTGTCTTTCAAGCGTGTGTTTTCCCATATGTATATGTTTCATATGATGTGACTGTACTCTAAGGGAATTACTGTAAGAACCTACTAGAAGGATATGTCTACAAATAAAATAAAATTCTTAGTTTCTGACTGTTACTGAAGAAAACCATGTGGCCTAGATATGTCAGCAAAAGAAAAAATAGTGAGCCAGACATTTGATGTCATCAGTGATGTCATCAATGACATTTGTGATGTCATCTTTGATGTCCTGGGTGTTAGTCTTAGCAGTGCACGGTGGTGGCGCGAGTTATGGTTGCTTAGCTTACCATAACTGGCGAATTTCAAGGGTTTTTCGGTTTTGATGACATCACTCATGACATCACATGTGCATGAAAAATCCTTTCATGAAAAGTCTGTACAAGGGGTTCTTATTGTAATGTTAATAAAAAAAGTGTCAAGGATCATTGGAATAAATATCAAGTGGTAATTAGTGCATTAAGCAATGCACTGATATAAATAGCATTCTATTATGAAGTTCCATCCAATATACTAAGGTACTCATGTAGAAACATTGGCATTGTGTGCAGCATGCATGATGGAGGTGCAATATTCATAAGCTTGCCATTTTGTATAGTGAAATGATAACTGTTTTCTTATTAGAGTTTTGCGTACTGTGAAACATGTGATAAGTAGGTAATAAAACCCACTTACTACATATTATAGACAAAACACAAAGAGAAAAGAACACATACAAATATGGGTATATACACGGAAAGTGAAGTACGTAAAAAAAGCAGAAGTAGTAGCGGAAACAATTCATAACCTAACTGATTATCTTCATGCAGAGAAATGATTACTCTGTTTCAAAGCTGTTATTTACCCTATGTATAGGTATCACATGATGTGACAGGCCCCTAAGGAAAGTAGTGTGAGTACAATGTATACAAATATGAGCATATACAGGGAAAGTACAGTAATAAAAAAACAACAGATCTATCAGAAAATGCTGATAACTCTACTGATTATCTTTATGCACAAAAAGGATTGCTGTTTTTCAAGCTTGTGTCTTCCCCTATGTATATGTTTCATATGATATGACTGGACCCTAAGGGAATTACTGTAAGAACATACTTGAAGGATAAGTGTACAAATATAGTAAGTTTTCAATTTTTAGGTCCTGACTGTTACTGAAGAAAACCATGTGGCCTAGATATGTTAGTAAAGGAAAAAAGGGGGAGCCAGACATGTGATGTCATCAGTGATGTCATCAATGACATTTGTGATGTCATCTTTGATGTCCTGGGTGTTAGTCTTAGCAGTGCACGGTGGTGGCGCGAGTTATGGTTGCTTAGCTTGCCATAACTGGCGAATTTCAGGGGTTTTTCGGTTTTACTTTGAACCATAACGTCCTTTTAACAAAGTTTTTTCACTGAATTTCATAGGTTTTTAGTAGCGCAACTTAACCATAACGTCCCTTTAACAAAGTTTTTTTACTGAATCTAAATATAAAGAGGACAAAAGTACTCGCCATTGAGCTTCAGATATGGCATTGATTTCTAGGTGGTTGTCATGTGCCATATGTCGTCTATAACGTGCCCAGAATTCCGTATTGTAATTGGCTTTAATAGCCTAAATAGGAACCTCCAATTACTACTATTATTAGAATGTAGATGGGATCTTAACCAATTTTTGTATTTGGTAGACTCAGCTGTTAATAATTTCGCCTTTTCTCTTTTGGGGAGGCTAGGCTCTTGCTTGAATTTTACTTTACTTTTTCCAATATTGACTCCCTTGGTATTGTATGGCTTATTGAACATGCCTACTTTATAGTGCTTAGAATGTCCCACAAGATGATTCAAATGAAGGCGACCCTCTAACAATATCAGGAAATTGCTCTTATCCCAATCGTACACTTTTAACCAATCTGCGAACATTAAAGATTAGATTCATTAGATTCGGACCATAGTATGTGATTCCATTGGAGGTTATCCCTACTATGTGAATCAGCTTGCCCGCTAGAACGGGTCTTAAGTAGAGAATGCGGCCATGTAAAAGGTAGGCGGTCACTAACCGCTAAGCTGTTAATCGTCAAGGGGTTACAGCACATACACATATTACAGTCTAAAAACACGTAATCCACAGTGGTTGAATATTTGCCGTTGGACCAAGTATGTCCCATCAACTTTCCCTTTAATGTTTTCTATTTAGGCAAACAAAATCCAATGTGTTTAAAACTCTCCCCCACCCCTTGTCAGCCTTACTCTCAATAGGGACAAGGTCAGCAAAATCGTCTTCCACATCATCTTCATTAGAATACCTCAAGGTGTCAAATAAAATATGGGCATTATAGTCTCCCGCTATCAGCACATTTCCCCTAGGGAACTTATCGTACCACTCAGTCAAAAGAACATCAATGTTTGCCTGCATGATTTTACTTACCATGCCTTCTGGTGGATCGTATACATTTACAATCAATAAGCCCTGATTGGCTGAGGTACCGTCCACCACAAACGCATACAAAATTAGCAGAGACTTGGGAACAACCTCAAAAGATGTTAGCTTAATATGTGCTTTAGCACCTATAGCCAAACCTCCAAAGTAACAACCTCTTACATTGGGGCTGGCGTGGTGGCAGAGCACATTATAACCATCTATATTAAATTTCACAGTCAACCATGTCTCCCGCAGTAAGAAAAGGACACTTGCAAGGATAATGGTCGCACTCATGGGATTTTTCAGAAATGAATTATGGCCACGTGTGTTGCAAATGAGCCATCTACACTCTTCTAGCTTATCATGCCTTCAAAGCTGGTTAGAGACAATTGTTTAAGGGACCAAGTTCGCTACTTCCTTTGTTTCCGGCTTGTTGCATTGAGGGGTGATATTTGCCACCATCAAGCTGTTCCCTTCAGATAAATTAGGAACGGACATTGCCAGTAATTTTGTAGTAGCTTGGGTTGGTCTTTATTAACTGGAATATTTGTAGTATGTATTTGGCAAATCGTCAATTAGAAGCCCATATTACGTTGAACCGAGTAGAAGGCACTCAGTTGTGCCACTGCTGTAGAAGAGGTGAATTCAATGAGAGCCCAATTAGGGTTGCTGTGTACGTCTCACCCGAATGATGTCCTCTGAATTGCTATTCTTCAGAGGCTCAATATTGTGCCATACATCTAATAGGGACCTTTGATTCATGAATGGGCTTTCATATGATGGGTATAGTTCTTCCAGTCTTGCCCAGTTCCCAAATAACCTTCTTTCATCTCGAGGTGGTGGACGATAAATCACATTATTGTGGGATTGCTGCCAGGCTAAAGGTCTGTTCAAGGCAGAGATGGCTGTAAATTCCATGAGCTCTGATCTGATCTCTGAAAAGGCCATAGTTAGAGCAGCTGCCATTTCACAGGGAACGTTTGAGCCTGCGTGTTGCGCTGGCTCAACACTCAACATGTTCTGTGCAACTGCCTATGGCTCTTTCCGTTTAGGCTACGGTTAAGCCCGAACTCATTTACCCAGCAGACCCTGATGTACTGCAGGGCTTCTAAGACTTTCATCGGTGGCTTTTGAGATTTGAGCTAAATCAGTCAGAGGTTGTTGAGATTCAATAATCTCAATGATGGTAGGAGGCAACAATGGGCGAGTGACCTTCTGTGGGGAGTTTGCAATTCTTTCTTTTCCCATATGCCACCTTTAGCTCTGTTTTTTATTAAGAATAACCCACTTCTCCATAATTGCAACGATGGGGCCTCGGGCAGAGGAGTTTAAACATTACCCCCATTATTCGACTTTGCTAAATCCTCTTCTACATCAGACTCACAACTTGTTTGGGTTTGGATGCAGAAGGTCTGTGAGATTTTGGTCGTGAGCATTTCCAGAGAATAGCAAGGAGATTGCTGCAAAGCCATATTATGCCTTGTCTGCCTCGAATCCTCCTACAAGGACCGGCGTCCATCCTCGCTGTTTGTTAAACCATTGGTTTCAAAATATTCTTTTGCCATATTCAAGCACAAAGAAAACAGCGCGACTACCAACGCGGCAACGGCGTTCAATGACGCAGCAGGGCACACTTCTTCAATGCCTAGAGATAACAGAGTGGCTATCACAGTCCAAGGATCACTTTCACTGACAGAGGTGCAAGAGGAGGTGGATAACAGTCGCTCTAAAGCCGGTGTAGCCGATACCTGCGCCAATTTAGTTATTATACAGTGGCGGCGAATTCATGTGTGTACATATCGCCCTGTTAGTCTTTTTGTAAACCAAGGCATACATTTAAAAGAGAGTTCTTATTGTGGATTGGGGGGAGGAGTTAATATTCCATACTTCTCTGCCTACTGAGTCATGTGATTTATTAACCAGAGGTTGAACCTTACTTCCAACAGGTTCCGTGTCAGGGGCAACCACCCCGAAATAGGCCGTTATTTTTGGGCATTCATCTGAAGTTCCAATGCCTATGTCTGTCTTAGAGCCTGAAACTTCGTTTTGGCTCATGATCAGTGTTGTCGAACCTCTCAAGCACCACGCCTCCCCAGTGTGAACAGAGTAGAAAGACTCAGCCTCAGCTTCCGACCACTTCAGACCACAGAGACTCTGCGAGACTCCCAACCTTAGTATAAAAATAAGTATTTCCCAAATATTGTTTAATGAGTTTTTGCCACATGGAGAATATGTGCTCTACATGAGTATTTTCCCTCCTCTCGATGAATTTCCAGGGCACCTTGGTGTATCTAAGATGTACAAAACACCACATAGGTGCATGCTAGAAACATGCAGTAAAATGGGTCAATATAGTTTGCTAAACAAACCGGCTCTTAAAGTGTTTAAACACCTTGGCTATGCTCAAACTGTAGCTCAGGTTTATTCCCTCCTACCTGGTGACTGGTGGGTGTCGCCATTCTAAAAGGAGGGACTCTAGCCAGACAACCCCCACCGTATACCCGTAAGGACGTTGATATATGTGGAATTACATGAGGTGTGTACGTCCCTTAGTCCTTGGGCGGAAGCCCCTGAAATGTACCCTACCCTAACCTGAGATGATAGGAAGAGGGTAAGTGGGTTACGCCTGCGTATAACGACACCTCAAAGTATAACGCTATGTTGGTATCTGAGGAATAAATACAACACCCGCCCCCCTGTGAAATAAAGAACTTTTGGTCTACAGCACAATAAACACACAATGACTCAGGCACAGGGGCATAGTATGTCTTGTAGGGGCCAGGCTAGCATGTGTATGTGTGCTGCTGAGTACCAAGGAGCCCCTGGAATTGACAGATATTCGTGCCCAGGAGTTATAAAATGTTTTGCTGAAACGCGGTCGAACGGTTTTTGAATGCTTTTGAAACAGAAAGCACCCAGAGTAACAAGGATACAACTACTGAACATGAGCCAAGCTTTTAGAACTGGCTGCCAAAAGCCCGGAGCGTAAACAAGCGTGATAGGGCATGGAATGAGTCACTGACTTCACAGTAAGAGCAGATCTGGTGCCCGTTGCTGGCAGCACGCGCCAAAGTCAGCCAAGGCAGAATAGAGTTGACAATAACTCTTTCATTTTACAAAGTCAAATCTGATCCAGATTTTCAACGAGTCCAAGGGACTCGCCCTCTTTCACGGGGAGCGGGACACACCTGTTCATGTAATTGAAAACATTTAGAAGGATTTGTGGCCCCCACCCATGGTATTTTATTAGTTTTTTGATTGGTGAAGCAAAGGGGGTGCCACCAAGCCAAAAAGATGACTTTTTCATTGGGTGTTTTGTAAAGATATGCAGAACTAAACACATTTCGTAGTGGTCAAGGGGTTTAGGGGCAGAGGGTGAAAAGTGGCACTAGGGGGAAAAGAGGGGGGCAGTATGGGAAGTCTCCTAGGCGAGAACTCAGGATAGCAGATCTGTGGTGCGACTTGACGGAGGTCACGCAAGTGCCAACAGGTAAGGCACCCTAATACATGTCTCTGGGCGAACGAGAGAGAGGATGGAAGGGGTGAGTGGAAGGAGGAAACACATTCAACGCAGGCCCAGTTGCTACATTCCTGTGAATCCAAACTGCCAAGGGGCAGTTAAGTGCAGAACAGGTGGCACCCTGCATCCAACTGCGGGCAGACAGGGTTGTGAGGTGGCGGACAATAAGTGCCTGCCAGCTTCTTCCTCGAAGGTCAACTAGGATTGGCGCTGGCGGAAGGTCGAAAGCGAACGTTTTCAAAAATGTCTTCAAGCAGTGGTGGTTCTCCAGGAGGTTTAGTTCACTGGGAAGGTTGTTCCAGCCATGGGGACTAGCCGCCCTGAATCTGATCCCTCCCATGCACGTGGCTTTGTATTACGTTACCTGGAGGGGGCAGTGTTTGCAGATCTCAGGCTTCTCGTTGGATCATACCCGCTCGGTTCAGTTCAGGTTGCCCAAAGGCTGGATGGACTGTGCAGAGGAGCTTGAAGTCAACTGAGAATTCTTATTAGTGAAATGGTGTCTTATGAGCATTGCGTTTAGTCAAAGGCATGTGCCAGAGGGCCACGAGGAATACGTGATATTAATTATTCGCGAAACACGAACGTTATGAATATGTTGATCCGTGAACATGCAATAAGGACTGAGTAATGATATTAGTGAAATGTTGTGTTATGAATAGCAAAGGCATGTTCCATTTGCATGATTGCTGAGTGATCCCACTGGTAATAGGGTGTTTTATGAACATTATGATTGGTAAAAGGAATGTGGTGGTGCGCCATGAGCATTGAGATATATTGTTGATAATGAGCGTTCAGTTCAAGGAAGGACACCTTGCAGCCTTCCATGACGGACTCATCTTATTGGTGTTGTAGGTATTGGGATTAGCCAAACAAAACCTTAGGCGTGCCCATTTTTCAGTAGTGAAAGTGGCTGGTCCGCACCTTACCTGTAGGGCTGTCCCCATAGCTGGTCAGATAGCACAGCGAGTAGAGCGCTTGCTTTGACATCTGTGCTAGAACCTGCTGACGCAGGTTCGAATCCCGGCAGGGCTAAACACAACCTTTCATCCTTCCAAGGTCGATAAATGAGCACCACACACCGTGGGTAATAATAGGCAGTGCTGGGATACCTGAGGGTTTGTAGCGCTATGTAAATACTAAATTATTATTATCCTTTAGCAGCTGGACACTGGAAACGCCCTACTTACTGGCCTACATGCCTCCACCCTGGTACCAATGAGTAGTATCCTCCACACTGCGGCCCGCCTCATCAAGGGTCTCTGCAAATGTCATCACATCGGGCATTAAAACTAGAATTATTTTTTGCTTGGAAAAATTGAAATCAAGTTGCAAATCCAGTCTAAGTGTATCATGCACAATGCTCTCTTCTGTACAGACATATTTAAAAGTGTTTTATTTGTATGTATTTCATGTATTTTCTGTATGCTAATTTTACTGGAGACTTACTCCCGACAAAAAGATATTGACTGACCAACCACATTGCGCCCACACTCGCTGAACTACATTGGTCGCCCCTTGTAAAGTCTGGAGGGTGTGTCTGTGGCAATACACACTATATGGTTGAGGTAGAGGCACCCCAGCCAAGGCTCTCAAAGGGTAGCAATGGAGGAGCAACCAAGGCTGACACTCAAGGGAGGTGATGCAAGCTGGTCCTTCGGTACAGTGAATCCCCAAGCCCCCACAACGGAATGTCCACACACTATGGTATGTGCTAGCACAGATCTTTCATTAAATCAATTAGGTGTAGATGATCATATACACATACATAAGACTCACTTTGTACTTAGAAAACGCTACTCCAACAGTTAACACAATATATACGGTTCTATGTGATACCACTGTTATTCTCAGGTTCAGCAAAAATGCACCAAATAGTAGTTGTAAAAGAATGCACAAAAACTACTAAACACTGTTAGACCTTAAAACCACAAATGTAGAGAAGAAGGCAGTTACTTTAGAACATTAGCAGAATACTATTCAGAGTAAAAATGCAATTCTGTGTGGCGATCCCCCCCACCTGGGCAACCTGTAATAAAAGGTAAGTTATACTTTGCTTTTATATTAATACTAAGTCCTTGTATGTTCATTAATTGGCTGCTTTTCTCTTTACAGGTCCTACCACCCTCAGAGTACCTGGGAAAGGAACAGGGGAGCTGGGGCAAAGATGAATCTGAGACCCCGGGATGGACTCTGAGGGAGGAAACCCCTCTTCCTTGTCACAGTACCTTGGGTGCTTTGGAAGGCAACATGGTGGAGTCTCTCAGCATTACTCGATGATGCCCCTTCAGGTTGGACCCCCCTCAGCCCCTGGAAGAAGAAGTCACTGGCTCATCGCTGTTGAGCAGTAGAAGGGAACAAACAGTGTCAGAAAGGCAGCAGTGTAGGTCTGTCTCATGGTCTGCTTGGTCAGGGTTCTACACTGGATGTAGATGTCCCACAAAGCTGAAACTAACCGTGGACCTCAACAAGGCTTGGACGATGTGGTTGATGGGTCCTATGGTTTGTGTCGATGACCTTCGGTGGCGACGGGTGCAGTGACAGAAGTGGGTATCGGGATTCGTCGGATCGTGGTTTGTCACAGGCTGATTCTTCGATGCTGCAGCCGTAACACGAATGACAGGATGACTTATGGCAAGTTGGACCTGAGCGCTGGACTGCACTACAGACCTCCCCAAAGTCTGGACAATCACGATTCATTCTGCGATGCGCAGTGGCGGGAAACCCACCAACGGGAACTTCTCTGCAGGCAGTGACACTGGACTTCCTCAGCCGTGGAAAGGTGGACAGATGTCAAGGTTGCAGTGCCACTTGAAGATTTCTTCAGTTGGTTGAAACTTGGCAAGCTCTGTGCATAAAAAAGCACTATGCCAGGGTACCCCCTCTTCTGGGCTATACACAGCAATCTGGCTTTCCAATGGTCACAGATAGCCTCTGGACCCTGGATGAGACTGGTGGACTGTCACTCTTCTTCAGGATCTACAAAGACATTGCTGCAGGATGGCAGGCCCTCAGGACTTGGCAAGCTCTGTGCGTAAAAAAGCACTGTGCCAGGGTACCCCCTCTTCTGGGCGATACACAGCAATCTGGCTTTCCAATGGTCACAGATAGCCTCTGGACCCTGGACGAGACTGGTGGACTGTCACTCTTCTTCAGGACCTACGAAGACACCGCTGCAGGATGGCAGGCCCTCAGGACTGGCTTGCAGGACACCTCGAGTGAAGAACAGCAGTTGCACGGTGTCCCCTCATAGTTACAGGAAGAGGTCACCTGTCAAGGTCCTCTCTCAATCAGTCCTTGAATCAGCACAGCAGCCTTTGGATTTGGTGTTAAGTTGCAGCAGCAGAACATTTGCCTCCAGCTGGATTCAGGATATGCCTGCAGGAAAACTCCAAGCTTCTGACACAGAGATAGGAGAGGGGTCTTCTGTTATTCACAAATACCCCTATTCACTCAGGCTAAACTAGGCTCAGTCAGCCAATCACACACACTGCATTCACCCCAGTTTCTGACCGGGCTGGCTTAGGTAGACCACATGCATTGTGACACACGACCAAAACCAGACACCCACAACACAGAATGTGGTTTGACTCCTCTCTCCATTTATTCATGTCCCACCCCTTGGGTGTACCCCAAATAAGCAGTCCCTGGGAAGGCTCCTAACAGTCTAGCAGGGGCAGAACCACAACCATTTATGGCCCTTCCACTCAACATCTAATCAGGGGAAAAGGATAGAGCCAGAGCTTCTCAGGACCTTGAGAAACAGGAGGCAAAGGGAGGGAGCCATGAGGCTTTCATGGCCATCTTGCCTTTGTTCAGGAATCCATTGATCCCTATGGTAGGGCCTAGGTGTCCCAAAATGGAGGTGACCCAGAGCCACTGCAAGGTCGTAATGTAGCTGCCACCAGCCCATACCCTGTTCTGTGGAGCAACACACAGGTGCCCAGAAACACATACTAGGGGTACCAAGGTGTACTCCTACCCGTGGGAACCATAGCCCATGGGTATTGTTCACAAAAAAAATAAAGATGAAGACATGCACTGCCAGAGGTCCAGACTGAACTCCTTTGGCAGAGGACATACCAAAAACCACATACAGGGAAGTAGTGGGACAAAGGCGAGGAGGCCCTGTCACTCAAAAGCATTTCCAGCCTCACACCCCTACAGTAAGCATTGCCTTCAAGATCAGCGGCATTATTCGTTCAGGATATTAGATGGCCCTTAAGAGTGACCTATACACCAAAAGTAATGCATTGTAGTAACAGTAGGTTAGAGATGGCATATGAGGAGGGACAAACAGCTTGTGGGTGTTGTTTTGTTATTTACCCACCCATTGACTGCCCATGGCCATGCCAATCCCTATGGCCATTCCCACCCACTTCCCCTTCTGTAATGGCTTGGCAGGCGAAGAACGATCGTCTTGAGTGTTGCCCAGAGCAGTGCCAGAGGTTAAGATTAATTCCAAATCTTCCATCCATCACCTCTTTGTTTTTGCTTTGTCACCCCAGTAGGATGGGTATGCCCAGACGTGGGTCCCGTGCCTGCTGGGCCTAGAGACCCAAGTTACTCCTCACTGATGAGGCCCAACAAAACCGAAACATGTATTGGGATGCTTGTGGTGTCGTGCAGAAGGGATGTGGCCAAGCATTTCAGGCTAGACTACCCCCTTTGGGGCGGGACCAAGCCTGAGTTGCATATGGTCTTTCTCCTTCTGTAATGGCTTGGCAGGCAAAGAATGATGGTCTGGAGGGTTGCCCAGAGCAATGCCGAAGTTAAGATTCATTCTAAACATTCCAGCATCACCTCTTTGATTTTGCATTTCCACCTACTTCCTGCACCTACCAGCCTGAACCCCATCTCCCCCCTCTGTGATCTCTTTGAGCTCACTTTATCAAGCAGTAACATAAAATGAATGCACAATCTTACAGTGCTCCGCCGATTGTCAAAGCTAGGTCTGCGCTCAATCAGATGGGCAACTAGGCAAGCATTTCATGGGGGTGGGGTGTGTGTAACCCTTCGGCTAAACTTTAGAGACTGCGGGGGAGGAGCAAACTTACTTGTGTGGGTGAATCTAACTTCTTTACATATTCTAATAAGACTATTCTAGTGCAGCTTAAATGTTACAAGCTGTTAACTCTTACAGTGTCTGAAAAACACTGTTAAAAACTGCTGTGAGAATGAGCTGTCGCTTGTCCCCCAGGCCCTACTAATCACTCCCCTGACATGCAAATACTAACACCCCCATCACGATGCTTAAAACTGGATGCATGCAAATGTATCTGCTAACAATGAAACACTTTACATTGGTAATTGGCTGCCCTTTGTCAAAAGTGCAATCCCAGGCACTATGTAGTGTCTGAGTCTGGTCCTGTCCTGCCATGGCTCGGTAGTTCAGCCAGGTGAAGTCCAACATAACCCACAATTTCAGAGGGGGTCGGGGTGCTGAAGTCCGGGCTGCTCGTTGCGCTACTGCGCTCAATATATACCCATAAACAAATAAATGATAAAAATAGATACGTGCATTAGTGGAGGAGTCCACATTACAATACCTGCTAGCATTGTCCCCCCTCCATGAGAAAACAGGTATTTCCGGAACTGTTTCGGCTGTGTCGAGTGTCATTTTGTATGAGGTGTAGCTAGAGTACCTAGGGGCAGTGAGCAAGGGGTCCATGTCTGGGCATACCTATTCCCACATGAGTACAATCACTAAAGGCAGCGGAAATGGATGAATACAAAGTTCTGAATTTGAATCGTTACCAGTGGCATTGGGCTGGACAGCTTCCTTTTATTCATTGTGCATCACATCTGAATCCTTATAGAAAGGGGGACCAACCTTATGCATCAGTTTTGGCGCTGGCCCAGTGGGATCAATCCAGACTGAACTGCTAGGACAAGTCCCACCTGTGCTACGGTGACCAGATTTTCAAGACAAAGAAAACGGGACAGCCAACATAAAAGAACTAACCCACTTCCCCTCAATCCCCCATTACCACAGTATCTGCATTTACATTGTGTGGCTTCGAGTGTTGATAAATACACCTAAATAACAAGAATAATATATTTTACTGATTGAATGATATATGTTAATGCTATATTTGTAATATGAACTTGATTGCCTTTGGTATTTAGTGTGAAATGTTGACCATTTCAACTATAGCACTAACTAAAGAATGCAGGTAACTATGAATAACAAAGGCGCTTTTGCACTGTTTGACATTACATGCCTTGCTATGTACTATCCTTTCAGCCTGTCTGTGGCATAAGCAGTTAATGCATAGGGCTTGTACCTGGAAGGCCCGTCCTGTGGTGACTTTCATTTAGTTGAAGATTAAAAACACAGGGACTGTCACTTTCTCCAAAACCGGAAAGGGGATTTTAAAGCAAAAAAACTCTCGGGACAGAGTTCCCAATCCCGGCACAGTCCCGGCAAAACTGGGACATCTGGTCACCCTGCCCTGTGCATGAATAAAAGGAACCGTAAACATGTTTGCCTTGCTGGATGTCCAGAGGGTATCAGGTAATAATGTCCCCATACATAATGTCGGCGGGAAAAGCCATTAGTGACATTATATATGGTGACATTATGCATGGGGACGGGTTGCAGGGATGTCCCCTGCTCCCATTTAAAAAATGTTTTTAAAAAAACGAGAGTTTTGGGGGGGTGTCCCCCACATGTTCAATGTAATAATATCTCTACAGAAAACGGTGACTTTTTTGTCAGGGGACATTTTTGGGGGGACATTATTACATGGAACCGTCTAGAGTGGGGAGCAGCCTGGTTATCTAGGCGTGGCCTCCAAAAATCTTGGTGCGCTGGGAAATATTAAAGCTTCACAACTCTTAAGCCCCGCCTCACACACCACGCTGTTAGGAAATAAAAAACAGACATGGAAGAAAAAGGTCTGCAAATAAATAAAAAAGGTAAGAGATGATAGAGTGTACTTACTTTATCTCAGTTTGACCGCAGGGTTTCTTTTTTGTTAAGTTTACCAAGTCTTTTCCATATCGTTCTTCTATGCTCGCCCTGTTGGAAAGGAAAGACTGTTATATTCAGTAGGGGAAAGTCTCAATGATTCGTGTTTAGCTATAAAATAACGTTATTCGTTACAATCATATCAGACTATCACGTGACAGCATCATCTCATCATACCTAAAATGAGGAGAAAGCACCGTTTAATAGAAGTGCCAAGTGGCCCCTTTGGAGACACCACGTGGGCGCGCGCAGTCACTCGCTCACAACAAAGTGACTCTAGACGTACTATTTGTTTTTTATATTTCAATAATGTATTTTAAGCTCGTTAGAGATGAGTGAAGCATGCGGGCTTTTATTTATATCGTTTTGTGGACGTTTGCACTGTATTGTAGCAGCACAGGGTACACAATGAAGGACTGAGTGACAGCACAGTACACAAATAGAGAGGCTTGAAATAGAACCCTGGCAGAAAGCTGAACAAGCTGCTTCTGGCATTTCCCGCCCATCAGGCGGCAGCAGAACAGCTTAAAAAGTCTTAACCCCCGAGAGCAGCGAATAAAAACGCATTGCGCCTGATTCACAGAAACGTATTATAATGGTGCAACTCCATTGGAAAACACTCTGTGAATTAGGCCCATTAAAGGATGAACAATAAATGAGCCATTTGTATGCACTCACAGTATCATGGTTAGGATTATTGGTTTCACAAGTAGCCTCGCCTCCTCACAGCAGTAAACCTTACATATACACACTAGTGTACAGGCCTGTGTACACAGGCCAAAGTGCAGGTTTTCAGTGACACAGTAGGACCACGAAATAACCTAAGCCCACAGCTCCCTCTAGCGGTGACAACAGGCAAAGCTATGCGACTTGGACCACTATATATCCGAAGGCAACAGCTACTTCAAGCTGAGGATTCTGTGCGCTTGGGCAGCCTCTACTGCGCATGACGGCATTGGACAAACATACATCTGGCCTTTTATTCTACGTAGATATGGAAAGGAATGCTGCTTTAACTTGTTTACCAGTGTAGGTCATCATAAATAGGAGGCGCCATGTGCTCGTGGTAAGCAGCAAATGTTACCCTCCTGCCAGAGGAAGGCATGACTGTGGTAAATTACCACTTTGCCTATATATTATCCATGCACCAGCCATGCCACTAGGTACAGTGACAGGGCACCTTTAAATCGATTCCTCTTGTGCACTGTAATAGCACTGCTTATAACCATTAGCTTCTGTTTACAGTGCCAGGGGAGCTTCAGGTTAACCACGTTTGTGTATAGCAGCACAGCAGCTTTAAATTATTCACCTGAGCGCATATAGCGGAGCAGGGCAGCTTTAAATATGTATGTATTTGCATTAATTGGTTAAGGCAAGACGGTACTGCGAACAGTAACAGAATTGCCCCAAACAAATCTGGAAAAAAGCTGAATGTGCATTTACTGCGCATTCAGCATTGACCAAAAAAAACGAATGCCAAACAGGGGGAGAAGGAGTTAAAGGGATGTCCCCCGCACCCTCTGTTTTGCATTATGGGCTTCGGGGGTTGTGGAGGTCTCCCCCGCTTTCATGACATTGGGAGCAGGGAACAATAAAGAAAAAAGGATAAAAATAGAAAAAAGCACCCAGCAACGTCAGCTCAGCGCACGTTAGTGGGAGGGAACTGACGCTGCAGGGGTAAAGGAGAGACAGCGGGCAATCCCAGAGGTAAGAATTAATTCCAAACATATCAGCCATCTCCTCTTTTGTTTTGCGTAAATCACCCCGAGTGGGACAAGTATGCCCAGACGTGGGTCCCGTGCCTGCTGGGCCTATAAACCCACGATACTCCTCACTGATGAGGCCCAAATAGGCCCAAACAAGTTTGGCGATGCTTGTGGTCTCGTGCAGAAGGGATGTGACCAAGCATTTAGGGCTGGACTACCCCCTTTGAGGCGGGACCAAGCCTGATTAGCAAATGGCCGGTCCCCTTTGGTAACGGCTTGGCAGGCGAAGAATGATGGTCTGGAGGGTTGCCTAGAGCAGTGCCAGAGGTTAAGATCAATTCCAAACCTTCCAGCCATCACCTCTTTTGTTTTACTGCCTGGGTTCCATCTATGAACAAGGAGCAGTGCTACGTTTTACAGGTGATCTAAGTGCTGGAGAAGTGCTTAATACTCACCCTCTGAGAAGTTCTCAGAGTGAGAAATTGCCATTCCTAGTTCATTCAAGTGCGAAAACAAGGTCCCCCTTTCATGATTACATGTGGTGGCATGGTCCACCCTCCTGTGCTTTAGAGTTACATGCAGTGCCAACCACGAGTGAGAGGTCCGTGGAGCCTGATTGTCCTCCTACAGGACTATAAGAGTGATTTTCCCAAGGTTCATATTAGGTGCGATGCATTGCCCACCCTCCAAGCCCATGCAATATCTGGCCCACTGTCAGGATTGTCAATGCTCAGTGTTTCCCTTAGCCATCCAGGACACTGCTCACTGCAATGTTCTGAGTACCCCTGGGACTGTTCTGTTGTTTCTAACTTGTTTCTTATTTGTGTTTGTGTTATGATGGCATTGCAGCCCCAGGGGTGAGATTATTGTCGGTTACTCTTGTTATGCACCCTCAGGTTTGTGCCAAGCCCATAACTTGGGTCTAGGTTTATAACACCCGTCACCACCCTTTCCCGCTGGGCTCAGTGTGAAATTACAACATTGGAATGTTGGCAGTTCTACTACAGAGGGTAATAATGTGGTGTTATGTACCCGTTCCACGGCAACACCGGGGGGGGCAACGGCCCGTGGCCCCCCAGTTCATATACACCCGGCTGGGCTGAACTGCAGTAAGGTGTGCCTGGCAGTAGTGTGCCTCCAGAGAGACTGGATGTGGGTAACTGAATGTTAGTAAAGCATGACAGCACATACTGGTCTAGTGAGTTTGAGGACGTTTGAGAGGGAAGAGAGACCTGGGACTGCTGGGGCCTAGAAAGGGATTCAGGGGGAGCCAGAGAGAAGGGCAGTCATATTTCAGGCGAGGTGTGGATTGATCATTGTCACTGGGCCAGGGGGTTTCCTCTTGGAAATCCTTAGCTTCACCCAACCGTAGGTGGGAGGGGGTGTAAACACAGAGCGACAGAACGACCATCACAGTATGCAGCTCCCAGAATAAAGCAACAGATCATGGGCGGGGGGGGGGGCTAGTTAATGATATGATATGATAGGTTATTTATAACGTGCTTAATACCCAGAGGTGTCTAAGCGCGGACGCGGGGATCAAACTTGTGGTGCTCCTTGTCGTCTTGCTTCCGAGGCGAGCGTGTTGCCCCTGAGCTACCCTCCCGACTTAATGTGTTTAGGCATAGATGAAGACCCCAGTAAGGGCTGTGATGCCTTTATTCTAGGAAGACTGGACTAGTTGACTGCTGGTGCTGTTTGGTGGGGAAGTGACCTTGGTCTGAAGCGCAGTGGTGCAAATGGGAGCATGAAGCCTGAAAATGGGGTTCTCCTGTGCCCCCAATGGATAGTTTAAGCTGTTGGGGCACTGCATAAAACATTTAGAGAGTTTGGCAGTGACTAGTCTTAGTCCCTGATGCACACCCCACAGGTGAGTGTGAGTGTGAGTGTGAGAGAGAGAGAATATATATGAATATATATGGGATACATTACTCACCGTAATCGTATTTCTGATGCTTGTATCTGCTTAGATTCACATGCTGTGCATAGGCCGACATCTAGTGGAAGCTGCGGAGTATTACAGTTTGTTTTTCGAAAGTCGAAAATGGGCGTCGACACAGGCGTGCCAGTAATACTATCCCTAGTGTGACGTCCACTGTACCCAAGATCCCTCACGCGTCTAGGATCCTCAGATTGTATTTTTTCTGACATGAGGAAGCATGAGGAGTAGCGTGAGTACAGATAATCCAAGCAGATAGACAGAAAGGTAAGACTACAAGTAATCATGCGTCTTCTCTCGGAGTGGAGGAAGGGTGGGTCGCATGTGAATCTAAGCAGATACAAGCATCAGAAATACGATTACGGTGAGTAATGTATCCCTTCTGAGGCTTGTGGAATCTGCTTAGATCACATGCTGTGCATAGATTAGCGAGCAGTACCAGAAGAAGGAGGTGGGATGTGAGAAGGGTCATGAGCAAACAGGTGTCTTAGAACCGCTTGTCCCACTTGTGTATCTGTCTTGGAATGAGTGTCAATGCAGTAATGCTGAGTAAAAGTGTGAATAGAGCTCCAAGTAGCTGCTTTGCAAATGGTGTCGAGGGGAACATTTGCAATGAAAGCCAGAGTGGCACCAATGCCTCTAGTAGAGTGGGCCCTTGGCGTAAAAGGCAGAGTCTTTTCAGAAAGAGAGTAACACAGCTGTATACAGTTGATAATCCACTTCGAGATAGCGCCCTTAGAGACGCGATCCCCCTCTCTGCCTGTAGCTACGGAGACAAACAGTTGATCTGTTTTCCTTAGCGGTCTGGTTTTATTTACATAGTATAGGACCGCCCTACGCACATCTAGGGTGTGTAGTTTCACCTCAGCCGAGCTTTGCGGGTTTTGGAAGAAAGCCGGAAGCTCGATGGACTGGTTTACATGGAACTTGGATATGAATTTAGGTGAGAACCTAGGGTGTGTGCGTAAAACCAGTTTGTCCTTGTGGATAGTAAAGAAAGGATCCTGCACTGACAGAGCCTGAATTTCACTGACCCTTCTTATGGAGGTAATGGCTACTAAGAAGGCCGTTTTATAAGTCAGGTGTTTGAGACTACTTTTATGCATGGGTTCGAATGGGGGTCCCATGAGCTTAGCTAGCACCACGTTGAGGTCCCATCCTGGCGGTGGGTTCGAAATAGGAGGGTGAAGTCTCTTTACTCCTTCCATGAAGGCTTTAACCACTGGTACTTTCCACCACGAGACCTTGTTATGGGATGTGGTGTAAGCCGAGAGGGCTGCCAGGTGTACTTTCAGCGAGTTAAAAACCAACCCTGCATCCAGCAGGTGGAGCATGTATGTCACAACGTTGGAAGGAGTGCAATCAACCGGGTTGATTTGTTTATTCTGGCACCAGATAACGAATCTTTTCCACTTATCAAAGTAACAGTGCCTTGTATTTGGTTTCCTGGACTCCTTTAGAATGTCCATACACCTCTGTGGTAATTTGAGATGTCCAAACTCTATGACTTCAGGAGCCATGCTGCTAGGTTCATAGAGTTGGGTTCCTGATGCACTGTTTGACCCTGTTGCTGGGACAGTAGGTTGTACCAGGCTGGGAGTCTGATGGGCTCGCACACCGCCATCCTGCGTAGGTGTGGAAACCATGGTTGTCTCGCCCACATGGGAGCAACTAGGATGAGCGTCATCGATTCCTTGTTCATCTTGTACACCACCTTCCTGATGAGAGGAGTTGGTGGAAAAGCGTACGCAAACATCCCTGACCAGTTCATCCACAGGGCATTCCCTTGGGAGTCCGGCTGGGGGAACCTGGATGCAAATCCTGGGCATTGTTTGTTTTCGCTTGTGGCGAATAGGTCTATAGTGGGGAAACCCCACTGAGAGAAGAGATCTTCTACTACGTTTCTGTGAAGGACCCATTCGTGTTCTTCTGGGAGGGAGTCTCTGCTTAGAGCATCCGCTAGGGAATTGAGCTCCCCTGGAACATGTTGCGATGACAGGAAGATGTTCCGTCTGAGTGCCCATATCCATATTTTCTGGGCAAGCTTGGACAGATTTGGCGAACGAGTCCCCCCTTGCTTGTTCAGATAGAACATGGCTGTCGTGCTGTCCGTCCTGATCTGCACCGACAAGTTCAGTAGATGGGGCTCGAACGCCTTTAGCGCTCGGAATACTGCCAGAAGCTCTAGCAGATTGATGTGGTTCTTGGCTACTGAGTGAGACCAGAGACCCTGAGCTGTGTGGTGGAGATGGTGAGCTCCCCACCCAGTCAGGCATGCATCTGTAGTCACCACGGCTTGTACTTCGGGATCGTAAAAGGGTTTCCCCTTTGCGAGATTCTCTCTTGTCCACCAGTGTAGGCTCTGTACGAGTGTTGGCGAAACGACCACTAGATCGTCCCACTGACCACTTGCCTGAGACCACTGTTTCGCCAACCATTCCTGCATGGGACGCATGCGCAGACGCGCGTGGGGGACCAGGTAAATGCATGACGCCATCATGCCCAGTAACCGCATAGCTTTGCGTACTGTTATCTGTTGACCTGACTGATAATGCGGAATTTGCAGAAGTATATTCCGAATTCTCTCTTCCGAAGGGAAGGTCAATCCTTTCTGAGTATCTAGGATAGCTCCTAGAAACTGTTTTGAGGTGCTTGGCACCAGACTTGACTTTTTCTCGTTGATAGAGAAGCCTAATTCGTGGAGGAGGTCGATAGTCCTCTGAATGTTTGACCTGCAAATTCCTGGGGTTTCCCCCGTTATGAGCCCGTCGTCCAGATAAGGGTACACCGGGATTGCCTCCCTGCGTAGGTGTGCAGCTGCCACCGCCAGTACCTTGGTGAATACCCTTGGTGCTGAAGCTATCCCGAAGGGCAGTACCTTGAATTGGTAGTGGCGACTGTCCACCTTGAAGCGCAAGTACTTTCTGTGCGCTGGGAGCATGGAAATATGAAAATAAGCATCTTTCATATCCAAGGTTGCCATGTAATCCCCCTTTTTTAGGAGGGGGATTACCTCTTGTAGCGTGGTCATACGGAATTTTTGGGGCTTGACATACTTGTTGGCAGGCCGTAAGTCCAATACTGGGCGCATTGTCAAATCTTTCTTTGGCACAAGGAAGTAAGTTGAATAGATACCCTTGTTTACCTGGTGTCCTGGGACGAGTTCTATCGCGTCCTTTTCTAGCAGAATGGCGATCTCCTCGAGAAGGATCCTTTGATGCTCTAGGGAGTGCACTCTTTGTCGTGGAGGATGATTCCGGGGACGCTGCAGTAGTTCTATACAATATCCTGCGGATACTGTTGACAGCACCCATCTGTCTGAGGTGATCCCTTCCCAAGCCTGGGTGAAGGTGGAAATGCGTCCCCCTACTGGGGTTGCGTGACAAGGGACCCTGAACTGAGCGTCACTGTTTTGGTGGAGGCGTGCCACCTCCCTTGTTGGGGCTGCCTCTGCCTCTTCCACGACCTCTCTTGTTACCCCTGCCGTAACTCTGTGTAGACTGCTGGTTGTTATTCCATTGTGTACCCTGTCCCTGGGCATAGTTGCCTCTTTGTGAATTTTGGCCGCGTGGGCGACGAAAATTACTGTTCCCCCTCTGGTTAGGGGGTTTGTTGGTAAGCTGGCCAAGGGATTTGAGAGTCTCATATTCATCTTTGGCATTTTTAAGTGCGTCTTCGACCGCTTTCCCAAACAATAGGTCGGGTTCCACTGGCTTGTCTATTAAAGAAGCCTGGGTTTCTGTCTTGAATCCCGACTGCCGTAACCACGCATGTCTCTTGATAACAGTACCTTCTGCTATCAATCTCCCTGCGTTGTCAGCGGCGTCGAAAGTTGCTTTTAAAATGCAACCAGACACGGCTCTCCCCTCTGCCGAGATCCGAGCCAGCTGGCCCTTTAACGGTTCTGGAGCAGAGGCAATGAGCGCCGCGACTTCTTCCCATTGATGGCAATTGTAACTAGCCAACAGGGTGGTGGAATTCGCAATCCTTGCTTGGTAGGCGGACGTTGAGGCTACCTTCCTGCCAAACCCGTAAAGTTTTTTGCTCTCCTTGTCGGGAGGAGCTTCTGATGAAGATAAGGGCGTGCCAGCCCTTTTTCTAGTGTTGGTAACCACTAGGGAATCTGGTTTAAGATGTCCCCTTATATACAGGGGGTCAGACTGGGCTGCCCGGAAAATCTTTTCAATTCTGGGGTTGACAGCTCTGGTGAGGTTAGGATTCACCAGGGAAGGATCTATTCTTCGTTGGATGGACTTGAGGATAGGGATGGTCTGAGCGACCGGTCTCCTCTCTCCTACAAACTCCTCCGCGAAGTCCCTTTCCTCCTGTACACCGTGGGTGTCGATGTGGAAATGTTCCGCTGCTCGAGCGAGAACCTCGTTAAGGAGCGGCTGGTTATCAACTGGAGAGTCGGTAACTGGGGCTTCGCTTTGTACTGGGGAATCTACTCTGTAAATTTCCTGCTCATTTTCTCCCTCCTCCAGGTCCTCATCCTCTGCATAGTAATCTGTCCCGGTTTGTTCTTCCATAATTTCAAACTCCTGGTCCTCTTCAGGGAAAACTTGTCCCTGGTAACTGGGGAGTGGAGTAGAATATGGAGTGGAGTAAGGCTGAACCTCGAAGGGTTCAGGTCTTTCGAATCGGGGCTTTTTACTTAGCGGGATAGGATCGGAGGAGCCTTAGGGTGTGGGCCCTTGAGGGTTATATGAAAGAAAATGTTCTGGGTTCTTATCATAAAAATCAGCCAAGGAAGACATCCTAGACATAACCCTGTCTATGTCTTCACTGGACCATTCCCTGGAACAGGGTATTACTTTAGTAGGTGATGATTTATGGGACTTTTCAAGGGTAGACTTGTGTTTGCTTGTCTGCCTAGGGTGAGAGGATGGCTTTACAGGAGTGGAAGGCTGTGCTTTCCGCTGTTTCCCCCCCTCCCCGTGCGTGGAAAAATGTTTTCCCTGTCCCTTGGAGAGACTATCGACGCCTGGCGCCGAGGGTCTGGAGAGGTATCTGTGTGCTTTGGGCGTGGGGCCTCACTGGTGTTAACCGCGGTCTCGGTATCTTGGAGTGCGGCCTGGGGGTGGAAGTCGTCTTCGTCTCCCGACGATCGAACTTCCGTTAATGTGTGTAGCGAGGCACTCTTGGCAAGAGTGGATGATTGCCTTGCGTCGTGAGGTGATCTCGATCGAGAGCGCCCAGAGGACACCGAGTCGGACCGTTCTTTTTGTGCCTCTCTCCGGGAAGTCGACGTCGTCGAGGTCCGGTTGGTCTTAGTGTGTTTAGTGTGTGTTAGGTGTGTAGCGCTTGCGTCGCCGGGGGTCTTCCCCATAGCCGCCCTGCCGGACGACCTTCCGAGGTCGGGGACCTGCGCTCGCCGGCTGTCTTTCGACGCCATAATGCCCTCGCCGTCCGAAAGTACGGCGTCGCTGCCATCGCTGAAGGCGCCCTCCGCTGCCATGGCCTCCTGCCTGGCGTGGTGGGCCCAACGCTTTGTCGAACGGTCCTTAAGTGTCTTAGGTTTAAACCTACTACACGCTCTGCAGTTCGCTTCGGGGTGATCCCTCGGCAAGCAGAGATTGCACGTGGCGTGCCTGTCGACCCAAGGGTATTTGCGATTGCACTTGGGGCAGAATTGAAAAGGGGTACCCTCCATACGCACCTTAAGGCAGCGGGCTGCTAAGTGTAGGAATATATAAAATGTAACTATATATCAAGAGTGAAGAGTATGTACCACCCCCCACTCTCCCTACTTGTAAGGGCCGAGGCCAGCGGCCTACTAGGCCCGGGCCGAGGCCAGCGGCCTTCCGAGGCCCAGATCCGTCGTGCAGCAGTCGACGGTCGATGACTTCTCCAGCCGTCGTCGAGGTCGAGGGTCGACGTTGGGGTGGGGAAGGGAATGAATAAGAATTATAATTATAATAACAGCAAAAGTATGGCTAAGGCCAGGGAACTCCGCAAGATGCTTCCGACCAGTATGGCGGAAAAAAACAATCTGAGGATCCTAGACGCGTGAGGGATCTTGGGTACAGTGGACGTCACACTAGGGATAGTATTACTGGCACGCCTGTGTCGACGCCCATTTTCGACTTTCGAAAAACAAACTGTAATACTCCGCAGCTTCCACTAGATGTCGGCCTATGCACAGCATGTGATCTAAGCAGATTCCACAAGCCTCAGAAATATATATATATATCTGTTTGCTCCTCGGGAATCAGATGTGTGACTTAGAATAATTATATATTTGCTGTTCATCCTTAACGGTGGCAGGCAGGTTTAATTTCTGTGATTAGCACAGTTTATGGAAATAGGTTTCCCCACCGGCACTCAACATACATTTGTGGGGTTGTAGGAGTAAGGTTTGATCACCTTAACAGGTGTCAGGTACTTCTGTGCAGGAGAAAGAATGAAGTCAAGTCTGATGGTGCCAGCGTTCCAGATATCTACTCATAGCGGCATACGGAGGTGGGTAAGGGGCAGAATTCAAAGGAGACTATGAGAAAACAAGACTAGGGATCCCTTTATTTTCCCTGTCCCTAAGGAGCCAACAAGATGTCCAGATTCCCGATGGCCAGTCTCTGTTTATTACGAAGTCAATATTATTTCGGTATGCCCATGGAGAGTACATTGTCCATCGTTGCCAGCATTATAATGTCTGATTCATCATTGGTACCTCCAAAAAATCCTACCTCAGGTAAAGAAAAGACTTGGTACACACTTCAAGGATTGATGTTTTACAAATGAGTGTGAGCTGCCACAAAATATTACAGGGGCCTATCGTCTATATGCATGTCCATTTCGTGTTGTACGGGTATATGCAGGTAGTGCCGCAATCCGTCAAAGTGAAACAGGAGTGGGACACGGGGCACCTCATTGTGCCCGCCTTGCGGCTCTGAGCCATAAACCCAGCTCATCTCAGGGATCCACCACTGTTCTACCATCAGCCCTAATGACACCTGACAGGCCTTAAGTAAACGTCACTTGACTAACAGGCAGCCCTTCAGATCCCCTTCCCCTCCAGAATTGTGAAGTAGTCTTTGCAAGCGCTCGCTCCACTGATGGTTAATAGGATTAATCTTGCTTTTGAGAAGGGATGCGTATCTGATTCCAAAACAAACCTGGTCGTTCCCCTACAAGAAAGTCTTAATGAGATCCATCGTTGTGTTCTAATTACAGACACATCCCAAATGTTTCTTTCCAGTTAAAGATTTTTATTGAGGTTAATTTCAATAGCACTAAATTCCTAGAAACACTTGCGTACCGGCGCTTTATAAATGCCATATCATATCAAAGAACTGGGAACCACAAAGCAGATGGCAAAAAATACAAGAATGCAATAGATTTCAATTTTTTGTGAAAGGTGAAGACATCCTTAGACAAAGCATTCCAAAACTTTGCAATGTGGACCTGGAAGATGCAGCCCACAACCTTCTTCCGACTAAAATGAGGATCTGAGATCAGATGTTTAATCCCTAGAGCAAATATTTCTTCTAAGAACATATTCTTTCACTGTGCCCTAGTGCAGGCCCGTACAAAACGCGATAGGCCCAGGGGAGAGCTTTCAAAGGTGATCAGAGGTTCCGCGGGCAGCCATTGAAATCTCATCGGAACAGGAGAACTATCTGTACGCTAGGGAGTGGTGGTTACATCCTGGAGGACAATTAAAGATATTTCTATTAGCTCCAAGAAAGAGGATGTTACTATAGTCCAGATGGTATCAATTCCAGCTCAGGTGATAGTAGCTCAATTGAACTCAGATAAAAATAGTCTGCTTTGACACAATGTCATTAGATGGTAAGATGAGGAGCCAATTATCACTTTGGTGAAGACAAAGTTGTATCAAGAATAACACCTAGATAGTTCACTTTGTCCAGAGTGCTTATTTTTGATTGTGAGAAAGAAGTATAAGGGTACAGTATTTTAACCTTATCCTCAAGGAGGTCTGTCGTGAGAAGAAGAATTTAAATTTGTGTCTAATCCAACACTCTTTTCTCTATAACATTAAAGAGGGACTGAATGTGATTTGTGTATTCTGAGGGGTTTCCGTGACTGGAACCTGCCTATCATTTGTGTAGTAATGAAATGGCCCCCATTCTCTTATCAAGATATCATGGAGGGGATTCAAATAACCATTGAACCATGTTGGCCACAAAGGTCCTGTAGGGCCTCACATTCTATGAGCACAGAACGTGACCCACGAGGACCATTTTTCATAGTAGAAGTTCTGTCGTGAAGAATAGAGAGGCCAGTTTTTGGCTGAGGCATCAATTCTAATCTCTGAAATTAATTGGAGGGATCGAGTGGTTACCTTTGTCAAAGGTAGCCGATAGATCCAGTAGCACAAGCATGCTGGACCAACCAACCTCCACAACACAATGCAGGTTTTGCATACATTATGGACAAAGTAGCTTCTCCCAGCAGAATGGCTATATTGAATGGCTGCAAGCAGCCAGGCCTTAGGCCAACCAGAGGAATGGACACTTCTCTATTGGGAGATAGGGAAAATAGGCTGCAGCCCTTCGAGGTCGCTGTATCTAGCATCCTGATGCTGCTGCCTGCTGGATCCTCCAGCCTCCTGCCTGTCTAGTAGTGAAATAAACAAAAAGCAGGTAGCCCCTTCAAATCCCTGCTTACCAGGATATTATCACGCATGCAACTAGTTGCATATGAGTCCCCTACCAGAATGCATGGTCCCACAGGGAACCAGCATGTTTCCAACTCTCTTCAATGCCTCTATTACGCCCCTCCACAATCTGTTGGCAAGGGAGTGAATGTTGTTTTCGGAATTATGCAGGCTCTGTTTGAAACAGTAAGACTGAACTCCTCTCACTAGCCTCAATGGTTTGGGTCTATTTGACGTAAAACATTTGACCTAATCACATTTGATCAAATTTATTTGACCTTTTTTCAGTCTAAAATGCGGGGGGAGACCCCCTGCAACTCACCCCTCTCGATTCGCCTCTCAACCCAATCTATACCCTTACCTACCCCCATATTTGTATTCAATTGAATTTGACCTAAGAAAATGTCAAACAAAATTTGATCAAATGTTTTAGGTCAAAGGTTTTTAGGTCAATTATGCTAATACCACCACATACCACCTGAAGGCAAAGCGGAATTCTCTCTATTCGTGCAGTCCTAGATATGACCCCAGGATGAAGTAACATTTCTTGACGATTCTTTGATGCCAGTGTTAGTTCACCATCTTCTAAATAATGCAAGTCCATCTGCCCTTATCAGAACCCATTTGTGAGAACTATCACCCGGCCTATCATTGGGGCTAACCTCGTTTATGGCAATATCCCTTTTCTTGGTACCTTCCTCATCATCTCCAGATACTGTAGAACATTGCTGCCAGGATAGTGACTAACACCCACCATTGGGCTTGTATCACCCAATTTAAAAAGGGTGCATTGGCTGCCCATCAATGTGTGAATAACATTTAAAGAACTTACACTGACATATAGGGCCTTACTCTTAACTGTCTTCGTTATAAAATAAGATTGTGTACTTGAGAATTATGTTATAGTCCTGATGAAGGGCACTTATCCAATGCACCACATTTGGTAACTAGATGGCCGAAACACACTGTCGACCTTCTTACACAGCAACCAGCAGGCCCTAGATAACAGGCCCTAGATAACAAAGAAAATGAACTGGAAATTAGACACTGAAATTCAACAGTGTCTAGATTGTGTGTCTTAGAAAAGTTTTATGTCTGTTTTTACTGTATAATTTGTGTGCACAGGGCCTCCCGCACCTATACCCACTTGCAAAACAACACTCACAGATGTCAGTTCCTCCTGGTTCTGAACCTATCCACTCACCCTATCCTCACTAACCTCCCTAGTGCCCATCTCTTGCAGAGCCACGCGATTGCCTGGAGAATACTTGTGGGTGGTAGGAGTGTGCGGTATAAATGAACATAACATAACATATAAAACATACATCACCACCCAACTGAAAGTGGTACTCTTTTATCAACCTTAGACGAAAGACTGAGTTTGGCACTGCCGGGATTCGAACCTGCGCAGGCTCTGCAGGGATGACAAAGCAAGTGTTCTACTCGCTGTGCTATCGAACCTACATATCAAAATGACTAGAACCACCTTGTCTCTGTCTTGAGAAATGGCAAAACCTGTTGACTAGTGGAATAAATCGCCAGCCATGGTGAAGAATTAAGCTTGAGCACAGACTTTACTGGTGATGGCACACAGGTCCTGGCCTGGGGCGCGAGGGTTCACGCGGTACGGCATAAGGAATGGTTGCTCCCGGACAGTGGTGGTGCAGGAGTCTGCAACCTGTGGGCTTCCAGATGCTTTGGGCTACGCCTTCCACGAACCCTGCATGATTGACCGTGCTGGCTAGGGCTGACGGGAGTTGTAGTCCAAAGGTTCTCGAGAGCCAAAGGTTGTAGGCGCATGCCCTCGTGCTTGGTGGCCTACCCTAGTGATTGATCAGAACGGCACACAGACTTTGCTGTGGGTAGTGGCACACTTGAACTATCCTGGCAATGAAAGCTCTTTGGCGATGCATTTGGCACTGGTGACCTACTCCAGTGAGTCGATACACCTATAACCTGCGCTGAAGAAGTTAGGGTCATAAATGACACTATCGTGCTTCCATCTGCACTTCTTTGTATGCTCAAAATATAATAAGCAAAACGGTCTGGTATTCTGCGGCCCTGTATAATCATATTACGGAGGCGTGTGCAATGGGGGACGCCTTTGAGAAACCTCTACTTTTTCTGTTTCTCCAGAGGGAACCAGTGGACCTCTAAAGAAGTCAGCTCCGATTGCACTTCTAACAAATCAACTTTTACAGCTTTTCTTTTTGATCAAAGCCCCTAAACAAAGGCGGGGACATCAAGAAGCAGTACCAATTAAAACGTGAACACATTTGATCATTTGCTATGCGGCACACCTCGCCAAATCACAAGGCTTCTGGCTGGGCCAAGTTCCAATCCGATAGGAAGTGAAGCAGGTGAAACAGAGCTGCTCACAATGGAAGTGTTTACTCATGCCAAGAGGATGGTGTAATGTCCAGGCGCGTGAATGATATCAGATGGAAAATGCCCACATCAAGCATTACTTGAAAGCAAAAGCCAATAAAAGAATGTGCGCTGTAGCAGTGCAGCGGGCCCTAATTGGAAATGACCTGGAGGCAGTGTTGTTATTACCTGGCTACACAAAAACGCGAGAGCTCTGATGTCTAAGGCGTCCCTTCTGGCAGCTTCACCCAAGTTGTATTGTTAGTTTTCGTATCAGTGTTTTCCCACTGCTGCATTAACAGTGGTGTGCATGGTATTGCCTGTGAGGGCGTTTCCATTCAGCTTGGGGTGCAGATCCACAATCCCTTCGTAAAGCTACCAGATTTCTGTCCCCAACACCACCCCATATGTGGGCTTCGTGCACCGTCCCAGCGGATTCTTCAGCATGCTTTAAACTGTTCAGCCTTGCCCTCTTCAGCAACCCTTCTCCCCCACAGGTCTGTCACTGCTGCATTCACCCAGGCACCCCACAGCTGCCTACACACAAGTTTTTCAAACCTCTGCGTCAATAATGGCTCTCCTGGGGTGGTGGAGCGATGCAGGAAATCCCTACTGCTGTCTCGTCTTTCTAGTCATGCCTCCACTCCTCCACGCCTGTTTGCAAGGACACATTAACAATGTGATCCGACGCATCCAGACATCGAAAAATTTGCAGTAATGAGTTGGACCACTGACGCAAACATAGCGATGGAAGAACTATTCACAGTCGAAGGAACTCCCGATTGATCTAACCAGTGGTTGCAGAAACCAGATGGAAAAGATTGTTCCAGAACAATTGATGCGTCCCTCAGGGCTCTATCCTATTGCCATGGCTCTTTATTCTCTACTAATTTCCAGTGGTATGCTGACGACACACAGCTCTCCTTTAAGCTTCCATCCTTATACTCTCCTTCCTCTCTCATGCCTGACTGCTGGCCAGGCGTGGTGCTCTGCCAATGATCTCTGCCTTAATGCCAGTAAGCCTTTGTGCTACACCTCACTCTCTGGCCACCCCCCTTGAGACCCCTCCCCTCACCCTCTGGTGAGGCAAAAAACCTTGGGGTCATCTTTGACTCCTCTCTCTTTCTCTCCACACATCACGGACATTGCCAAAAGGTCAAACTTTCAGCTCCACCTCCTCAGAGGCATTCTCCCTTACCTCACCTTTCCCCAGAAGCTCAATGTCTCCAGAGCTCTAGTTCTCTCTAGGCTTGACTACTGCATCAGTCTCTTCCTCAATCTGACTCTTTCCTCCATTCGCCCCTTTCAACTAATCCAGAATAGGGCTGCAAGACTTATCCTTGGCCTCCAGCCCAGGGACTGCATCTCTGCAGCCCTAAAATCTCTCCACTGGCTCCCGGTGATCACAAGCATCAATTGCATCATCCACAAAGGGTGTCTGGGGCCTGAGACCTCTCCACATCCAGCTTTCTCTCTCTAAATACCTCCCTGCTAGAGTCCTGTAGCTCCAACTCTCAGCAGGTCAGATGCTTCTCCAAGTAGAGAGTGGGAGGTAGATCCCTTTCCTCGACAGGTTCCTCCCCCAAGAACAGCCTCCCTGCCCCCCTGAGACTTCAGCATGATCTTCTTGAGTTCCAGAATCTTCTCAAGACTTTCTTTTTCTCCTTTTCCTTCCCTCTCCCCCTCCTGTGCTAATGTCCCTCTGCTGCTGCAACTGGTGCCTGGTCCCTTCTGAGTCATACAGGGGCCAGACCAGTCTCCTGCAGCATCCTTACCAGCACTATGCCCTCCGACTCCCTTTCCGGGACTAGCTCCATTCTGGTATACCTGTCTATCACACTTATCTTCCCTTCCCCCTTTTCCCCTGGCACTTGCCCTCTTTGGCCCCCTTCAGCACTAGCTCACCCAGCTGAGCCTCCACTCCTGCACTTCACCTCTCCCTTCCCTGCCCCTTACTCCCCCCTCCCCTGCACTTGTCACCTTTGTCTTTGCACTTGCACAGTAGGATTGCTACAAGGCCAATATAACCATCATTGTTGTTTCCTTTTTCCTATGTGTTCCCTCCACCAACATTTATTTGTCTTGTGGTTCCTGGAAACACTTGTGAATAGGCGCCATACAAATGCCCAATAAAATAAAATAACATAAAAAGATGTTTACCTTGGCTACTGAAGATGCAAGTCCAGATTTACATATGTTTCCAAAATGTTTTTCTGTGTATGATAGATATATAGAGGTTTCTTTGGCACCAATGAAGCATTCTCAAGTTACTAAGTCAATCATTATTAGTTGGACAGAAATAGCAAAATCGGTTAGTTTTTCAAATCCTGAATGTTTTAACAGAATAGGTGATTTTAAGTGGGATACCTCATGCAATGACACTGCATTGCAGAATCACCAAACAATGTGTCTGGTTATGAGTGAGAAAGCCACCCGAAACCCTCCAAAATAAATACCAACATTTTACTTGAGCCAATGGGTGGTGGTGATGACTGGCATGTGACCTAGAAAATTGTAGAATGGCCAATAGATGGTCCTAAAGTGCTGGTGTGTATGAGTGCATGGAAAGAGGCAGCGACTATCAACCCAATCGATTGTACATTGGGCACTTACAAGTGGGGATCCTCCTACCCCCGGCACCTCTACTTGGCTACTAATATCAGAAATTAAATGTTATCATAAAACCATGCAAACATGTTTGATAAAGACATTGAAAAATTACATCTTATTTATCTAACAATAATTAAAAGGATAACATAACACACCACAAAGCACTGATATCAGAATAAGGACCTTTGTAGCTTTGTCATCTTAAAAACAACACTGTCGAAAAATGTCCCAAAGCATAACATGTTTGATTATGCGGTGCAATATACAACAGCTCAAATGCTGCTTTAATGGTATGGATGCTGCAATGTAAAAGAATAAAAAGGTTTTAACCAGATATATCACTCTGGCAACATATTAAGGCAAATAAATATAACTTGGATAATAGTTTGTATTGCACCCAGGCACCAGGGATATATTACCACTTTGTAAGACATTCAAGTCCATGCTCCAGTGACAGCTTTCACTAATAGATGCCTGTGAGGAATTGCCACCTGGCAAGGGTGTACATACCCTAGCCTTTTGGATTTGTATTAACTAATAAAATGATGTGGATAATTACATTTCAGGATGGGAAATCTGCTGTTCAGAACTCCCACACATAAGCTCCATGCCAAAAGCATTGTGCACACCTGTGCTATGTTGAAACATTGCCCTGATCTGCAGCACCTGCTCTCCAATGGCACAGAGCAGGTACACAAGTCACAGCTGCCCTCTTGACAGCTTCAGTGAGAGCCAAGTCTCTGCAACGCAGGGGTTGCATTTAAGCTATGTACCCTTTTTCCATAAACAACATAACTATGAGTTTGCTATCCTGGTTGCATGTTAAAATGTAAATATAAGCCATATCTGACTTTCAGCTATGGTGTTTGGCATCTATCATAATTATCCCAGCCACGTCAAATTGATATTAGACAGGTGTCAGCCCTGTGAGCCTAGTTCACCTCAGGAAGGGTTATGTGCATTCCACCCCAGCTAGTCTGTCTTTGCTGCTTTCAGCAAGAGTGTAGCAATGGTGTTGCCTCTCTTTCATCCTTTGTGAGGGTAGGTAACACCCTTCCCAGAAAGACATCCATTCCACAGGAAGCTGCCCTGACAACAGGAAACAAAGGGTGCTGCATACCAAAAGGGCATTTAATTCTATTGAAAAGGGAATGGCTTAGTGTAGAGAGATAGAGCTCCTTACAGCTGGAGGAAGGTTCCACCACCTTGCGTCTCTCTGCCTCTATCTTTCCTTCAAGTACACTTCCTGTAGCACGAAATACTTTGAGTGTGATGTCAGAAGGCAATTTCCACTTATTCAAAGAAAAGGGATTGGACCAATAAAGCGGGCTTGCTTTTGTCCAATCACCTGTAGACTTTTGCCTTTAAAACAAAGGGTCTGCAACTCCTTTTTTAATCATCCCTGGTCTTCAAACCGATTTCATTGAACCCTTTTGGGAGAGCAGTCCTTTCCAAAGTCCTTCAGTTGTGAGGGGAAGGCAGGTGTTCCAAGGTGTTCCCAGGGACAGGCAAGCTCTGTCCCCTAACCATCCCCAGGGACTATTGGGGGTGAACTGCTGCTGGAACAAGACCTACATCTCTGCCAACCGCACTGCTACCAAGGGCCTCCCTGTGCTAAGGAGCACCTGATAGCCAAGACAGCCAGTATTCCTGCAATTTTGTTGTTGAACCGCTACAAGCCATGATTTGAGTGTGTGCGACCCAGTCCAAACCATCAGGACCTTCCAGACATGCCTTTGGCATTCATCAACTTTTGAATCACAGATCCACCCGTTCAATCCACCTTGCCGCTGCACCCCGGCTCGAACAAAAAGCATTGCTGTCTTGCATTGCTCGAGCTAAAGTTTTAACTACCCATCTCTTCACATCACCATTGCAGTTTCAGTTAACAATCGCATCCTTTAATCCCCACCATCGTACTGACTCGCTTGTGCATCCTGTCACCAGCCCAGCTGTCATCAAACCTCAACCGCCAAACCGAACCTGGTGATCCTCATTATCCATATCACTTGCGGGGGCGTGGCTATCGAGCCATGGAGTAGACGTGTTTCCCAGGAAGCTCCTGCAGATCCTATACTAATCTGCATTAAAATATGCCAAATGCTGCCTGAGATCTTCAGAATTGGAAGCACGAGCATGGGAAGGTGTACTGTACACTGCCTGAAGGAAGCGCATATAATGGAACTAAGGGTCACATGAAACAGAGCCTTCCGAGATGTGGAGGCTCGCAGCTGGTGAAATTCAAATGGTGGACCTGCATAACAAAGGAATCGGACAATGCAGCAGCAGAAGCTACGGAACTCTCACTTAAGACCGCGCAGCGTACGAGCGGGGGATGAGAGCCGCACTCTGTGCTGAAAAAAAGGAGCAGCGATCCGAGATCTGCCTTGCCAAAAAGAGAATAGAGGTCTGCTGAAGGCCGTAGCAGTGGCAGAACCTGGGACGAATAAGCGAGCATCGGGGGAGAGACCACAAGACCTCATGAATGTTCGTGGACCTGCGAACGAAAACACACGTCCTACTGCCCTTTATTCTATTGTGCGGCGGGAGCCGGGTGTGCGCCCCGGAGGGGGGCACACAAGACGGAACTAAGCTCAAGGCGGCTCATGAGCCAGGCTTTGTGTGTAACGAACCGCGCTCGACCAGACCTCCCATTCACAGCAGCTGCAGGCGGATGCAGGGCTGCACGGTCGCGAGGACACATTGACAACAAGACACCGACCAGTTCTTACGATGTGAGGCACACGGGGAAAGCTGTCAGCTGAGACCCGAAGGAGCAGGCTGCATACCAGGATTACTACTGATGCCAGCTGAGACCTGCACACGATATGAAACTGTCTAGACACGCTGCCAAGATACACTGTAACAACCAAGCAATCGTGGCATAAGTGCTGGAATGAAAGCGGTTGTGCTCAGAATAAGACACGAGTACTGTCAAGTTAAGCAACATTAAATGGGACTGGAAGCCTGCAGTGCTAGAAGTAACGGGTAGGCCACTAGCAGTGCAGAGGTGAGACCTGTACTTGACTGTGGCACACTGTGAGAAAACGCAGGCAGTTGCCTTGCCGGTGATGTTGGATGTAAGATACAGGTCATAAGAATTACCCAACATTCCGAGGGGGCCCAGCAGCCTGCACATGCGCTGTATTGGCACCAACACTGGGATTCGAGACTCAGTCGAACACTCACCGGCCTGATGCAATGAGCAAGGTCCGAAGGGCATTTGAGTCCGTCTGTGTCCCCCCAGGGGCGGACAAAACCCTGATGCAAGAAGGACTGAGGGGACTCCAGGATAATCAGGGGAGACAGGCTGGGGAAGATGCCCCGTGAACTGTGAAGAAGTACCCTTAATAACAAGGAGCGCCCAGCTTTGGGCGAAATCTGACCAGTGACCCTTACATAAGCGAAGATGGCATCCAGACTGCCCAAAGTCAAAGAGAAGCAATCCACCTTGGAGGACTTTGCCAAGTCACCGCAGACGACAGAGGGGGCTAGCGGAAAGGGGCAGGGCACACAAGAAAGCGAGAAGATGGTGCTCAACAACCAGCAGATGTTGGATGCCATAGCTGAGCTAAAAGTATAATGGGAAAGTAAAATGGGCACTGCTATCTCGGATTTGAGGGCTGCGCTGGAGTTCAAAATAGACACAGTGAGTACAGATGTGAATTTGCTGCGACAAGATGTACAAGCGTTGGCCGAGCGCACAGGAACCCTGGAAAAGGAGATGAAAGCCAGCACAGGCACTTGCACGGCCAATGCAAGAGAAGTCCATGTGTTGCAACAACAGATGTGTAATCTCGAGAATAGAGACGAAGAAGTGGAAGGGCGTGCTCGCAGGAACAACGTGCGCATTGTGGGGCTTCCGGAAGGTCAGGAAGGATCTGATCCGACGGGCTATGTCGAAAACATGCTGCTTCAGGAGATATCAGGTGGAGCGCTAAGCCAAGGGTTTGCAGTTGAAAGGGCGCACAGGCCACAGTCAAGGAGGCCACCGCCGGGAGCCCCACCGCAGCCCATCATTGCCAATATCTTGAACTACAAAGACAGGGAGAAGGTCCTGGAGCACTTCCGCAAAGGGGGAACTATAAGCAGGGCGTCAGCTACCATCACTGCGTACCCTGACTATACAC